>NC_140940.1:128775358-129282858 GCF_014529385.1 Adiantum capillus-veneris | reverse complement strand
AGGTAATATTAGGATTTACAAAGAGATTAGGGTATAGAGAATGGTGTGGATATAGTAGATAGAGAGGGTGTAGAGTTTAGGTAAAGAGGGAGTATATGTAAAGACTGTAGATAGAGATTAAGTTACGAGTAGACAGATAGGTTTAGTATTTACAAAGAGATTAGGGTTTACAGAGAGGTGCCCTAATTGGTGCTTCCATGGTTTGTGAAGACTGCCTCTCACTCACTTCATTCAAACCCCTTGCTCTATGTGCTTGGAAGTGTAGTTTTCTAAACTTGATGATGGCTACCTCACGTGCTTCTTCGAAGGTGGATGGGAATTTTAGCTCTGCTTTAGCCTCTAAAAGTGGATACAAGCCAACCATGAATCTCTCTTTTTTTAGAAAGTTAGGTGCACCACCATGATTTTCCAATGTAGCCTCCCACCTACCCCATAGATTGACAAAGGTTGCTTCATAAGAGGGATAGTCTTCAAGTGATACCTGCTTATGTCCAATAAGACATTTCCATAGTCCTTCATAAGTATCACCTTGCCCGAACTTGGAGAGGAAGCTTGCTCGCACTCTCTCCCAGTTGGACTTGATTTGGGGTTGCAAGGTCTCATACCATGCTTTAGCTTCTGCTTTTAGAACCAACGGGGAGGCTCGTAGCTTTACTTCCTCTTCATCTCTCCCGGATATGAGATGTGCCATCTCCAAGTTGTCAAGAAACTCTTGCGCATCTTCCCCACTTCTTGCATAGAACGTGGGAAAAGAACTTGACATTTTGTTTAGACTTTTTGAAATTTCTTTTTTTTAAAGAAACTTTTCTCTTACGGGCTGCACAAGATTGTTGACACTATAAATCTGATTACATTAAAATAAAGATGTACACATCCATTGTTAATTCGTACTTTATCATAGGTAGAATAAATGGATTAATTGATGCATTGATTTCATTGAGGCGAGTGGGTCCAAATATCCTCCTTATGAAGACCTCATTCCTTCATATGGCCCTTGAGCACCCCTTCACCACTCCTTGTTCCTGCCGTTAAAACAAAATGAAAATGTGAATATCAAAAGAGGTTTCATAATTGATGATTGGAAGTATAATTGGATTGGGTGATGCCAGTATTTCTCTAAGTCTTTCTGCACCAAACATAAAAACAATGCGTTGCTGGAAAAAGACTTTTCTATCTATGTGAACATTTACTCTAATGTGTTGTGCAAAATGAAATGGATAGATGGGAACTCCATTGTTCATCACTAATTAATTTGAAGGTAACTTGAAAATATGTTCCTCCGTGGGGTCACCACTTTATGAGGGAGAGCTTTCTGAAATGGGGCCTCTAAACCCAAACCAATGGGCCTACCCTCACAAAATGTTCGTAAAGAGGTACGCACACTACTTGGGGCACCACCTTCTTTTGGGAGTGGAGAAGGAAACCAATCAAAATAACACTTTCACTCACCCACTCAAGCAACACACTTTAAAAAACCCCTTACTCTATATACACTTTGGACACTTGAACACCATCAACGAGTATGCAACCCAATGCCGTGCATCAAATGAAATATGCAATTTGTGGAATAGAATTCACCTTCTCCCCATAAGAATACCCATAATACATCCAAACTCCTCTCTCAAGCACTCATCAAAAAATCATGCACAAAACTTGCCTCTCAAAACACACAAGAGAATCACTTACATCAAACTAACACACTTTGCATAGAGAGCTCATCTCCATCTATGCAATGCCTTGACACAAATAAAATCACCATGAGAGGTAGCCACATGCATATGTAATGAAGCAAAAGAGAGTTGGAGTGAGAAATTTCTTTAGATCAATTGAATAAGTGTGGAGAAACAAACCAATGGTAAATTAAGAATAGAACACTTACTTGATTTCTCGCACACCTTTTAAGGGGAGGACAGACGTTGGCTAGCCATCACGAATTGCGACACTTGAAAGTTTTGAAGATGATTTAATGATCATTAACATAACCATGAGAGAGATCATGATGTATTTACAAGTTATTGACGTGCTACAAATGATTTATTGGGTTGATGGAGTAAGAGATTGTAGAATAGAAAGAGTGGAGGATAGAGTTGCACTTCCTCCAAAAAAGGAGGGTTAGGAGGGAGGATGTGAAAGAGGGAGAGTTCGGGTTTTCTCTACTATTGATCAAGAAACAACATGAAGTTGAAAATATAGGTGTGTGTCCTTGAGTCTCTCCAAGGGGGGCTATTTATAGTTGTGTAGGAGTGGGATTATGCTACACTTAATTAGGGTGAGTGATTAGCCCTAATTAAGTGTCCTTTGACCACTCATTGAATATTTACCGAGGAGAAGAACATTTTTTTATGGGATTCATTGAAGAGATGGCCGAATACGTCAACTCTCAACGGCCTGATTCTATCACCGAAGTAATCCATCACACCATGGTTGCTTCACGCATCAATTTACAACAAGGGGCTAGATGGAATTTCAAGCCCATGGAAAACAAAGATAAGAATGATGCAAAGGGGAAAACCAATGCCCAAAATTCTTTCCAAGGCACTTCCAACAGCAACAATCGGTCCAAGGAGAAGGGAGTTTACAAAGGCAAAAACAAAATCTCTCATGAAGAGCTTGAAGCTTTTTGAAAGTACCATAAGTGTTTTAAGTGTGGGGAGCAAGGACATGGCTATCGTTCTTGCCCCAAGAAAAATGCTTGCAATAAGACTCCTAGGGCTTGCTAAAAATGGGGGAGTGAGAGCTCTCAAATATATTGGAAGAAATGATTCCACTAGTTCAGAATCAAAGGTAAAACATTTGACATTTAGATTTTTTAGTACAATAAGGTTATTTCAGGTTTTGACTTGTTTTTTATAGATTTAAGGTAATGGTACTGAGAAAAGACAACAAGACTCAATTGTTGGGGATGGGTTTGCCCACATCATGCTTTTGAAGAAAAAATGTCACTTTCCTTACTTTCATGGGAGTCGTTTCCGTGGACAAGCACTACAAGAGGCTATTCATATTAGCGACGCTCACACAGCGACGCTCAAAAAAAATAAATCCCGGCGTCGATATGAGCGTCGCAAATTTCTTTGTAAATTTGCGACGCTCATAGCGACGCCGGTTGGGCTAAAAAAATAACCGAGCGCGCCCAAAAACTCAGATCTCAGATCTGAGTTTTTCGGCACCCTCAAGCAAGGAGCAGGTAACGCTCTCTCTCTCTCTCTCTCTCTCTCTCTCTCTCTCTTTTTCTTCTCCACACACACACACACACACACGAGGAGAGGAAGGAGAGCCAGGTATGCTCCTTCCCTCTCCTCATTCTCATGTTCCCTTCCCCTCTTTCTCTCTCCCTCTCTCTCTCTCTCACACACACACATAGTGTTTTTGAGAGAGAGAGAGAGAGAGAGAGAGAGTACAAACAAAAACAAAAACGCACACACACATACATAAACAAAGAATGCACACACACATTGAGAGAGAAAAAGAGAGAGAGAGCATGCATAAACAAAAAACGCACGCATTGAGAGAGGAAAAGAGAGAGATAACATTCATAAACAAAAAACACACACATTGAGAGAGGAAAAGAGAGAGAAAACATGCATACGATCCAAAAAAACGCACACACATTGAGAGAGAAAGAGAGAGAAACTAATTTAACGTCGTAAGAAACTAATTAAAATTAAAAGACCTAAAGATCTAGCCGACGAGGAGTTGAACTCAAGACCTATTATTCAAGAGGGAAATGGCATAATCAATCCATCATACTTGGCATGGGTGATAGAAAGGTTATACCATTTATCTCTTTTTATTGGCACACACATCCACACACGCGCACACACACAAGAAGAAGAGAGTTATAACGTCGTAGGAAACTATCTTAAAAGATGTTAAAGATTAGGTTATATGTAGACTTACATTAAATTAGATTTAGGTTTATTTTTAACTAGATTTACGTTTATTTACGCTAGATTTAGATTTACGTTATATTAGATTAGATTTACGTCTCCATAGACTGCGATGCCTGCATGAAGCGGGTGAAGAAAGCCCTCAATGGAATATAGGGTATTGCTGCCTTCACTCATGGTGGGCTCCGTCGATCCAAAAGTACTGGTGAAATGTTTTCAGAAGATAGGGACGAAGGTGGATCTTCAGGGCGGCAAGAGTCACTACATCCCCGACACAATGACCATCTAAACAACCTCTAGTCATTGAACAACAACTTCAAAGCTAGTAACAAGAGCAAGAACGGTCTAAAGGGCCAATTGCTGTCGTCAGATGTGGATGGAGATGAGGCAGCGTCACCGCCGGAAGTTAACTCTTGCCGAGTTATGTGAAAAATTATGTGTTAAATCAGTTTTAAGGTTCTTATAACCCCTGTTAGTTTAGTTCTTTGTTTTTAATATAACATAATTTACGTTAGATTTAGATTTATGTTATATTAGATTAGACTTAGGTTTATTTAGGTTTACCCACACACACACACACACACACACAAGAAGAAGAGAGTTTTAACGTCGTAGGAAACTATCCCAAAAGACGTTAAAGATTAGGTTAGATGTAGACTTACGTTAAATTAGATTTAGGTTTATTTTTAGTTAGATTTACGTTTATTTAGATTTACGCTTATTTATGTTAGATCAAGTCCACGCAAGAATTACTTACGGTTTAGGGTTTAGAGTTAGACGAACAGTGAAAATATCTACTGTGAAAAGATGTTAAGATGCTGTGAAATGCTACAGCTAGAGAAGAGGCAAAGGGGTTTTGTCCACTACGTGCAGTATCATGTAGACATGGGTGTGTAGATTTCTTGTACCCACAAATATAGGTATTGACCAATAAAGACAAGATTATAACCGGATGGTTCTGATCTCCGTGCACCTCTAGACCGAAGTGTGCGGGGATTGGACATGACTAGAGAATGTGAGGTAAAGAGAGAGAGAGAGAGAGAGAGAGAGAGAGAGAGAGAGAGAGAGAGAGAGAGAGACATAGAGAGAGAGAGAGAGAGATAAGATGAAGAATGCCAATAGAATATTAAATTTGTTGTTCAGGTTATAAGTTTTTTATCCTCATTATGAGTAGCGACGAGGATGTGGGACCGTCCAACCGAAACACCTATCTCTCAACAAGGGTCTTATGTCCTTGTAATCAATGCAAGCATGCTGTGCGACGGACAAGACGTGTTTCTTTGCAGCACGTTCGCGAATTTGGCGAGTTCGATCCATCTATTATAGATCGAGTTGTTGCCAATTATAACTCGTCGGACTCTGACGCTGGCCAACAAGCAGCAATCTTGCAACCCAATAGACGTGTTCGCAGGCGCTTTGGTCAAGCAGCATATGTGAGGCCACAAGATGTAGCCTCTGACAGCTCGGGGGATGATCATGCAGAGCACATTCCCAACGAGGCAATGTTTGAGCCCGAGATTGATGAAATGATCGAGACGATCATGGATTCAGAAAGGCTTATCTATGATGATATGAAAAGTGAAGCCGATACGCCATTGTATAATGGAGCACGTATGTCTAGATTGAAAGCACTCCTAGTTCTTCTCAACATGCAGGCAAAGTTTGGATGGAGTGACACTAGCGTCAGCGCTTTTCAGGTGATCTATTACAATTAGTTTACTTTAATAAAACTCTAAATGTATAATGATCTGATAGATTTTTACACGACTGTATCATATTTTTATGTTGTGTAGATTGCTGAAAGAGCACATACTACCAGCTGACAATGTGATGCCAGATTCCCGAGATGAAGCAAGAAAGATTTTATGAAACTTGGGGATGGATTACAATTCTATCCACCCTTGTCCTAATGACTGCATTCTTTTCAGAGGGGAATACATAGACATGGAGAAGTGTCGGAAATGTGATTCCGAAAGATATCGAGTAGATCTCCACGGGACAAAAATTCCACAAAAGGTTTTGCGACATTTCCCTCTGCTTCCTCGCATCAAGCATTTCTTCGAATGTAAGTCCATGGCCGCCCTAGCATCATGGCATGGGGAGAATAAATCTTTGGATGGTGTGCTACGAATTCCTGCAGATTGCGTAGCGTGGAAACATATAGATGGAACATGGTCGGATTTTGCCAGGGAAGCTCAAAATTTGCGCTTAGGCCTGGCTATGGATGGCGTAAATCCATTTGGTCAAAGATCAACATCTTACAATGTATGGCCCGTTGTCATCGTCAACTACAACATTCCCCCGTGGTTGACTACGAAGAAGGGGCACCTATGGCTAAGCTTGATTGTGCCAGGGCGATATAAAGTGGGGAATATGGATGTGTATCTTCGTCCACTATTGGAAGAGCTACAACAATTGTGGATTGGCATAGAGGTGGTGGATATGAGCCGACACACAGGACGACGGAATGCTTTGATCAGAGGCATTCTAATGTGGACCATGCATGACTATCCCGGGCTAACAGAATGCTCAGGTGATCTATTGACACTCCTCACTCAGACACTGTAAATCTTGTTTTTTCCCATAGTTGATCTATTATCATGTGTATACATGCAGGGCTTCAAACAAGCGGATACAGAGCATGTGTCACATGTGGACCTGGACTGAATGCACGTAGGGCACCCTCACTGAAGAAGCAAATCTACGAAGGTCATCAAGCGTATCTTACAGAGAATCATGTGTTACGCGACGGCTTTTTGGGAAGAGAGCCACCAAGGATGTCTGCACAAGCATGGTTAGAGAAGAAGGAGATGTGCGATGACGGATTGCCTCCAGGGATGAAGAGACTATCTCTATGGTACGAGTTACCATACTGGCCCCGACTCACGATCAATCACTTGCTCGATCCAATGCACATATTCAAGAATGTGGGTAATCTACTATGGGACCATCTGACCGGCAAGAAAGATACTTTGGGAGCCAGAGTTGACCTTAGAAATGTGGATCGTATGGAGCAATATTGGCCGCAAACAGCGTCTGATGGATCGATAAAACTCCCTAAAGCACTATGGATTTTCACAGGAGCCCAAGAACGCAAAGTAAAAGAGACCATTCGATCTTTGCGGACCCCCACTGGCGTAATGCACTCGCTCCGAATGTGTTTTACTAAAGAAGGAAAGCTTACCGGTTTGAAGTCACACGATTGGCATAAAATGTGTTAGGTACGTTCATAGTGGACTTTAATATCATTGCATAAAATGTGGACTTTAATATCATTGCTGCACATACTTTACAGTTTATTTTACCGGTTGCCATTGAGGGATGTTTGTCTCTCGACATCCGTAACACAATCTACAAACTTGCAAAGCTGGTGTAATGGATCTCACAAAAGGAGATCAACGTAGACTCCATACCATTCGCCAAACTAAATGCTGTGGAGCTTGTGTGCATGTTTGAGAAACATTTTCCTACTACAATGCTAACCATTCATGTGTATCTTCTTGTTCACATAGTTGATGAGGTGGGAATAGCTGGCACAGTTCATTCCAGATGGATGTTCTTCTTAGAACGTTTCATGAAAACGCTTAAGGGATATGTGCGTCAAAAGGCACGTCCGAAGGGTAGCATGGCAGAAGGTTGGTTGGTATCAGAGTCCCTAGTGTACATTGGAGAGTGGCTAGACGGATTTGATAAATCCCGGGACACGCTATGGCGAACCATAGATGATGAGAGCATATATGGGATTGTCATGTGCAATCTCGGTGTTGAGAAGAAGATGACGGAAGATCTAGAGGCTAAAATCAACCGATTTTGCATGCTTCACAATCCAGTGATGCAAAAGTGGATTTCACAATATGAGGATGCAAAGAAAGAGCGACAAAGGGCACGAATCGAGTGGAGACGGGGAAGACGACCACCGATGCACTATCCAGCGGTTCTGGAGAGCCTACCAACCTTCATGAGCTTAAGATGGTTGCACAACCAATTGAAAAGCGCACAACAATGCGGTGACGAAGTGACTGAAGAAGAGTGGGAGTACTCTCGGGGTTGCGCGACCAAGGTAAGTTTGCAATGTACGACTAGCAAGTGACTTTATTTATAAACGTTTGAACGGCCACTCATAATCTTTGTTCGTTGTAGTATAAGTCATACACAGCAGCATGGTGTAAAGGTCGACATTTTAGGGTGGAACGAATCGACAAAAAGCGTTTTACTCAAGATTGTGGAATCATGGCAAAATTTGAACAGTCTAGTCGACGACGTTCCTCTGATGCAGATCCTGTGGTGGCGGAACTCACTTACTTCGGCACGCTGCAAGAGATTTTGAGGATCGATTACAGAGGATTTTTTGTCGACTTGTTCGACGTGCAATGGTTCAAGATAATCATGGAGGGTCGCAACGCTACTGTGCGTAGAAGAGAGTCTGGTTTTCTTGAGGTGGATTCTACTAAGAAATGGACTGACCTAAGAGACACTTTCGTACTACCCGAGCATTGTGAACAAGTAAGTATGTAAATAGTTAACATCCCCCTTTTACAAGTTATGTGCTTGAAAGCTCTCATGTAAGTTATGTGGCTCTGGCAAGTAATATTTCATCCTACAAAGTCTACATCAAACTGGTGGTACGTCATAGAGGTAGCCCCTCGTAGTGCAAGGACGTATGAAGGCTACCATGTGCCAATCACAACGGCATCAATGGAGGAGATCAGAGAAGATTCTCAATCAGAAGCCGTTGCGGTGGTGCCAGACGAGCATCAAGATGCTACTACTCTATATGGGGTGCATGCAGAGGAGCTACAAAATGAAACAGAGGATATGTGTTTAAACGGAGAGCTCTATATAGATATAGGAAGTTATGCTGAGTTATGCGACGATGAGAGAGAGATCTCTTAAAGCCACAAATATTGTATTTGAACAATTTTGCTCCGTGTTGTAAAAGCTCTGGCTCTCTAAGTACCTTCCATGGTGTATAACGCTCTTTTCTACTCGCGCTCACATCTTTTGATTGAAAATTTTGAGTTTTCGACTTGCCTCTTCTATCACTCAATTTATTGCGTCATTGTATTTATATGTGTCATTACGTCATTGTATTTAATGGTCTTTGCGTCATTGTATTTATATGCATCATTACGTCATTGTATTTAATGGTCTTTGCGTCATTGTCTACTCTATTCATTCAATATTAAGTTTAAATATTTGTGTGTTTAATGCAGGTATGGATGATGAGGAGTTTCTTTCTTCTTTGTCACCGCAGTAGAGACAGTGGTACGTGGAGCGTCATCGCTCTGGCGCATCATCGTGCGTTCCTACTCCATCCGCATCTCCCTCTCTTTCGGAGCATTCGGCGCGCTCCGAAGCTTCGGCATCGACGAGACGAGCTTCACACTCGTCTAGACACCGGCGCTCTAGTGGTGGCGGTGGCGGTTGTTGTGGGGATTCCGCCACCGATGCCTCCACACCGCCTCGTGTTCGATGAGGCTCTTTACCCTCCCCTTCTTTGCCCGCCCCCACACCAGCCACAACATCGCCATCTACGCCAGGTTTTGCATGGCTGACTGTTCCTAGAAGCTACACACCTCTACCTACTGCGCCAGGAGCCACCCCACTCGACACTCCTCGCTTCGGGGCCCAGACGCCGGTGGAGACACCTGACGTCCATACCCCCATCGACACGCCGCTAGAGACCCCTGCCGGGACACCCAGGTTCACGCATCACCGGCCAGAGGGCTTGTCTTACTCCATCGACTTTAGCGGCGGCATCATCATGGATGATGACGGCAAGAAGGTGATCTCGCGCATGCGTGGTCTTTGCTCTCAGCTGTTTAGACACTACATACTAAACAAATGGAGTGAAGTACCAAGTGATTTAAAAAACAGAGTCATCAGCATACTTCATGATGAGTTTCCTGTTCCAACACGGGATCAGCGCTTCAATGAAGACCTGATGAAGATTCGAATGCGCAAATACTGCAAACACACTCTCTCTGTTTCTTTTTCCTCACCCTCCACCTTGGTCCTGCCGTGCCCGGCCATCTCCTCCTTGCCCTTTGCCTTTGCTTGCCCTTGCTTGGCTGGGGCCTTGGAATGAGCCCGCTTGGCGGCCCTTGAACTCTCTTTCCTTCTCTCTTTCTTCATGGGACCTCCCTTGGCATTTGACACGGCTTGGGCCAGCTACACTCTCCCTCTCCTCATCTCTAGTGAGACTGTCCCCTATCTATGCACCAGGGAGGCATTAGCTATATCACTAATGCCCTCCTCCCTTGCCTTCAAAATGGGGCCTTCAAGGGCCGCAGGACTGAACCCCTACTGCCTGGAAGGTCACTAGACTACACCAGCCGCCCGTTAGCCAACAACCACCGCCGCCAAAAACACAGAGCATTACCGCCCAGGGCCGTGACTAGATGACGCGCGCAGTGCCAGAGGTGGCTCCTCAAGGACACCCCATGGCCGAGCTCGTGAGGAGCTTCTACACCCTCTTGTGATAGCTTCAGTGGGCACGCCTTGGCCTATATAGCCCGCATTTTGTGCTCATGTCTCTACATGTGTGGCCATTGGATGGCCACATGGCGGTCATTAGTGCACTCGCCCCTGGAAACTCTCTTAAACATCACAAAAAAAACCCCTGTGGATTGCCTTATCTTCAAACTGCGCTAATATCCCACCCGGTGACCAGATTTTGGAGCCGTAAAGCTTGATCAATGGAGCTGGGTTCTCGGCTTCAAACATCCCTGTGTGCTCACCACATTCCAAGTTTCCTGGGCCTGCAATTCGAGGCGACCAAAACTTTAAAAACCACCTGCAACCACTTCACTATCAATTGCTCCAAGCTTCATCGGATTGTAACTTCGCGTTCGAGGCTCAATATCATGTGCCGTCAATTTTTGCTTGCTCCCCATGATGCATGCTACCCTCTAGAATCTTGGCAAGGCTCAAGAAATTCCAGATGCCACGTGACCCCATCCGGTCATCTTGGCCCATAACTAGCCCCTGAAAAACTTCTAATGGCCATAACTTGCTTTGTAGAGCTCCAATCCGCAATCCGAGAAGACATGCATGCTCCATAATTTGAGCTCCATGCATTTATTTGCTAACATCTACCTGGGCCATCTCTCCCTAGCTTCTCTGCTCGTTGGGGATCTCCAACACCTTCTAAGTACACAGAGGGGCTCCGTTTGACGAGCCGTTTGGACCGGCTTGTAGAGCACATTGAAAACTACATTCTAGAGCTCTTACTCAGCACTTCGAGAACCTTGATTTATCATCCCATATGGATCATCCTTTAGCTCTTTTGGCCTTAAAAACCGCTTTATACATACATTCCTGCTACCCTTTGACTGCCCAAGACCTTGGTACCTACCCTAGCCTTCTGTACTGCACCTGCCTGCAACCCTTGCTTGGCATAGACCACTTTGCAGCTTGGACCAACTTTGGTTGCACCATCATTTTCCACCCCCCCCCCTCGTTGAAAATTCATGTTTGACCAAAAGCATATTTACAGAACTTTGGAAACTTGCACACCACACTGACAACTGAAAGCACTTGTAAAATCTTCAACCCCATGTACATGCTATGTACAAAAGCTTCATCTTCTGTGCACACTGCATGTTTTAGGTGGGTTGCCCACACCCCTTGACTACAATTTGATGCATGTCAGGCACTAGATCCCTCTCAAAATACAACTTGAGCCGCACATTGTTCACCTTGTTTCTAAGAAGCCTGCCATTTGCTCTTATGAACTGATAGGTCCCATTCGTAAAGGCCTTTTGCACTTTATATGCACCTGTCCACTTCTTATGGAATGTGAAATCTAGGTAACTTTCGTACTTCATGACCAGATCTCCTTCCTCTATCCTCTTGTCTGGCAGGTTTTGATTGAACTTGGAAACCCGCTTCTCTCTCTGCTTCACATAGTAGTTGCTACCTCTCTGTCCATCTGCAAAGACTCCAAACTAGCCATCTAATCTTGTAGAACTCCTTGTTGAGTGGAATTGACATGCCACATATCCTTCAAAGCACCTAACTACGCATGCACCAGCAATACAGCCTCCTCACCATAGACTAGCTCGAATGGAGTGAGAGTTGTAGCTACTTTATAGGAAGTCCTATACGCCCACAGACACTTCTCTAGATTTGTTTCCCACTCAATATCCTCCTTATACACGTAATTTGTTAACATATTGACAATCTCCCGATTAGCACTCTTGACTAGACCATTGCATTGGGGGTGATAGGGTGAGGAAAACCGATGTTGAATCTTTAGCTTTTCCACTAATGCATTCATGAGCTTGCTTCTAAACCCCTGACTCCTATCATAAACTAGCACCCATGGAACCCCAAAACAGCAACAGACGTTATCGAACACAAATTGAGCCATCACATTAGCTTTCACTTGCTTCATAGCCTTGTCCTCAACTACCAACCTGGAAATGCCAAACTCTATACACTGCTTCAAACCCAAATGTAGAGTGAGATACTCCACCTCATATAGCTTTGTTGATCTAAATACAGGTAAATGCTCATAGCCTGGCATTTTCTCCAGTCCATAATTCCTTTGGAATTTTGAAACTCAAAGGAGAACTAGGTGACATGTTGATCATGTGCACTGCTGTCACAATAGCTTCCTCCCAAAACTCTGGAGTAAGATTCACCATAAAAATTATAGAGATAACTCACTCTTGAATCATGCCATTCATTACTTTAGCTATCCCATTTTGTGTAGGTGTGTATGGAGCAGTAAATTTCTATAACAAATGCCTCTTTGATTGCAAAAGTCCTTGAACTCCGTGGAGACGTATTCTCCACCATTGTCGATTTGAAAAGCTTTGAGCTTTTTTCCTGATTGGTTCTCAACCATGGTGAGGAATTTCTTGAAAAACGTACAAAAGACCTCTTTCTTACGCTTAAGGCGATATACCCACACCTTTCTAGTAGAATCACCTATGAACGTGAGAAAGTAGTTTGCCCCCCCCCCCCTTAGAGTTTTATGTGGCATTGGACCACACAAATCATTGTGCACTAAGTCTAGGGCACATGTCTGACATTATGTAGAACAAAAGTAGTGCCATTATGCATGTGAAGTTTCTCATCACCAATGCCAATAATATCAAGCTCATAGGAATCACTAAGCTTGACTATGCCATGCATGGATGCATAAGAGGAAACCACTCTCTATGCAATGTGACATGAAAACTTGCACCAAAATCAAGAATCCAATTCTGCGCATAACCCTCATCATGTGCAACCAAAGCATTTGGAGTGAGATCTAAAGTGAAAATGAGAACATATGAGGGATCTGCTATCACTAGTGCATGAATCTTTGTTGGCATAATGTTCATCATTGGAGGAGGAGCATCCTCTATTGTAGTGGTAGGTATGGGAGACTCAACCACATTGAGCTCTTCAATATTTACCGTAATTTTTCCTTTGCCAGAATTTTTATTGGATGCATGTTTTTTTTATCTCTTAGGAAACTGCGACAATCCTTTTTGTAATTATCCTTCTTATGGCAGTAGTAACACTCGACATTTCTGGCACTGCGGTCTCTACTTGAGTTCTTGTGTCTCCTATGACTACAAGGATTTCACTCTCTACTTTTGTTTTTTTATTTGTTCTTTTCCCCGACCTCTTGTCTTCCTTGAACTGTTAACCATATATGCATCTCCATGACTAGCACCGTCCAGAGATTTACGTCGAATTTCTTCATTGAGCAACACATTTGTGACTTCATTGAACACTAACTTGACATTCGTAGCCCAATTTCTAATGGATGTGCAAAAGATGTCCCATGAACTAGGTAGAGAGCATAACAAGAATATAGACTTGAGCTCGTCGTCAAACTCCTGAAAGCCCTGAGATGTCAACTGGCTGAACAAGGAGTTTAACTCATTTAATTTACTAGAAACAATGCTACCATCTTTCATGTTGAGCTTCATAAGCTTTTTCATGAGAAATACTTTGTTGGATGCACTTTTTCTCTACCATCCTGAACATAAGCTATCCCAAAGTTCCGTGGTTGTTGTCTTCCTTATTATAGTTAAGAACACTGACTCAGGTCGATATAGACGTATCCTAGCCATGGCTCTTGTATCCAAACGATCCCACTGAGCTTGCGCCGAATAGTCATCATCCTCTGCACGCTCTTCAATGGTTCCAATAAGCCTGTGTTTGTCAAAATTTCTTTCATGCGCTCTTTCCTTATGGTGAAGTTGCTGACATCAAACTTGCAAATGAAATACTCCTCCTTTTCTATAGAAGAAGCCATTGCCGACAAGAGTATTTGAGAGGTGCCAAACTATGGCGAAAAGCTACAAAAATTTGGGTAGAGTAACCTTTGTACCGAAATAGGCTTAAAAGGTGTCAACAATGAAATTCATAACTCGGAGGAAGGAAATCCGATAGAGTCTCCTTTGTATGAGGAGTCAAAACTCAACTCAAAATATGCATAAACGTGCCAACTACACTAACTGGGCATAAAAAAACTGGTACCTCACTGCCAATGTGAACTCGGTGTCAAAATCATATTAAACCGTCCAGATACATATCCTATGGCTAGGGTACCGAAAGTGGGAAACTCTACCTACGTGTATCACCGTAGGTGTCTCAACATTCAAGCACACCCTAGCTCAAATCGAACCTCATGCAATCGAACCTCCAAAAGGCTAATGCAGACACAAAAGGACTAGCCACAATCTCAAAAAGGGCTCTTGCAGTTGAGTCTGAGAGATGGACGGGAAAAACTACCAAAATAGTCAAAAATGGCTCCACATGTAGTACAATGGACAATGTTCACAACTCAATGTACATGAGTGAACCACGCTCAACCAGGCACCAAGAACTACTACATGTAGTAAAAGTGATCCCTGCATGGATATCTGCTCTCAGAAGAGCTCACTAGCCCTAGGTGTGCTCACACAAACATGCATGTGTCAACGCATCTGTCCCCCGAGAAATTGCTGTCAAAATGACTGTCAAATCGCCTGTGAAAGCATTGTGTATGGTAATCAGGAGAATCTGTGTGTGAACAGGCTCCAACTGTTTCGGTGTCGAAAGGTTGTAGTCATTGATGTTGATGTCGTCCCCCACCGCCGGTTGGGAGTTGCTAGCTGAATAGTTGCAAGGAAAAGAAAATCCGCGATTTTGAGGCACGTATGTCGGTGTCGCAAAACCTGCTCACTCTCACCCACTCGCTCTCTCAAGTTGGCTCTCTGTCTTTGTCTCTCAAGGTTTCTCTACTCAAGCTGTTTGCGTGTGAGCGGTCAAGAAATCGGAGAGTTGGAGGATCGGACGACACTTAGAGGGTTGAGGGCTACCTCTCTCTCCTTTCTTTAGCTGCTATTTCAAGCTGGGTCTCTCTACTCAAGCTTGATCCCTATGCAACTCGATTAGATTGTGGGTGTGTGTGAGCGGCCAAGGCTTATTATGGAATCAATTGCTTGCACACACCAGTATGTAGAAATAAAATTTTGAAAAAATTATCATGCTTCTCTATCGAAAGGGCAACCATGCAGAGATAACAAGCTGACGAGCGAGAGTGGGCAAGGTTGTGCATGTTTGTGCTCTTTTCCGAGCCATGCTGAGTCGATTCTCCTATTCTTTGCCCCCTGCAATGCTCGGTTGTGGTCGGCTTCTCTTGGAGTTTGAACTGCAGGCTCCACATCTTCCTACAGACACTATGTGTGTGTGTGTGTGTGTGTGTGTGTGTGTTATGCCCTTTGCCAACGCTGCTCGGATTTTCATACACTCAATTCTCTCTCTATCGCGTTGTTGCTCACCGACTTGCTACTACTGCATCCGATTTGCATCCAAGGCTAAAATCCCCCCAAGCTATTGTGTGCTTGCAGGTCTCAAGCTCTTTGATAAGCTTTGCTCAATGTCAAACCTCACAAGACAACACAGCATGTCGATCTTGCCCCAATTGACTCAATGTCAAACCTCACAAGGCAACACACCATTTTGACCTCTGTCTTGATGGAAATCAAGTGTGAGTGTGAGTGTGTGTGTGTGTGTGTGTGAGAGAGAGAGAGAGAGAGAGAGAGAGAGAGAGAGAGAGAACCACACACCTGTTCGGGTTTCTTCTCTTCAAGCTGCTTCCTTGGCTCGCTATATGCACAATGATTGTGTGTTGGCTCCCCAATTGAGCCTCAAGTTTCAATGCTCTCAATCTCCTCGCTTTTTCTTTTCACACAAGCCTTGCAATTTGTTGCTTCTCCTGCAGCCTACAATGTGTGTGCAAGGGCAGCTGCGTGCGCAAAGCATTTTGAGCCTCCCAAAATTGTCCCAAGCTGCTCTAATCCAACTCCGGTGCAAGATCCACAAGCTCCTAAGTTCTGCAAGCTTCCATGGCTGCCAATTTTCCAATCCAACCGCCACCAATGCTCTGATACCAATTGTGGGGGTTGTTGGCGAAGTGTGTGTGTGAGGAATGCATGCAAAAGAGGGGAGAAGAGAATTGGGGAGGGGATGAAGCAGAGACAGGGAGTTAGGTTAGTCAACTTTCTCACTTTCTCTCCCTATATTGATTAGGGAAAGAAAAGAGTAAGGGTGGTTTCCCACGGCCACCTGGCCTACATCCCCACATCAGACCATACAGAAGTAAACTTTGCTTACATCCACAAGGTGTCTTACATTACCCATATCTTATCTTTATTCTTTTTAAATGCTCATTTGAGCTAGATTTCAATCAACTCAAAAAAATACATGTAAACACTGGCATATCCTTTGCACAGGGGTCTCCACCCAATACAAAGTTTGTTCAATGGGCACGGAATCCTTTATAAAATTTGACACCACTAATCACACACGAACCCTTACAATATATTAGAAATTATGAGATTCTTGTGATCAATTTCTTCTACTGTTTCTAGCGAAGTTAGCTTTGTTGCTTTCTTCTACTAAGGAGAAGCCACCATCAAGCTTCCAGAACCTCTAGTTTGTCCAAAGGATCATACTTCTTCTGAAACAATACTACATCAACTATGCCTCAAACAAAAAAAAAGGTGTAACAAGATTGTCCTATAAAGATTTTATATTTTGTCTAGCAAGGTAGGTTCAAGAAGGTGCCTAGAGTTGGGGTGCTCAAAGCACTGACCTGCATTGGGGAGCACTCCTACCACCCACAATCTTGAGGCCACACGGAGATGGTTGAGGCTGGATAGTCAGGTTTTCACCCTGTTGGGGGGTGCCCAATTGCACTTCCCTTGAGGGCTGTCAGTCCTTGCTTTACGTCCCTTTTTTTTGCAGATGGGTACGAACAAACTACCCATCTCCCCCCCCCAAGAGAAAATAGTGGCTTTGGGACTTTTTGGAAACTTGAGTTTCTTGTAGATGTCATGGCTTGATGTGAGCATGTAGTTCAATTTAAATTTTATACACTTCTCACTCATAATTTTGAGTTTGGCCCAAAAAAAAGAAACGAACCATGTATTCTAAGATTATGCCATTGACATAAAAATAAATCTATCAATATTATGCGGATGCTCAAGACCCCCCTGTAACCTGTAACATGCACATGGGTCAAGAGTCGGAGAGTCGGAGGATCCAACGACACTTGGAGGGTTGAGGGCTAGTTCTCTCTCCTTTCTTTAGTTGCTATTTTAAACTGGGTCTCTCTACTCAAGGTCGATCATTGTGCAACTCGATCAGATGGTGGGTGTGTGTGAGCGGCCAAGGATTATTATCGGATCAATTGCTTGCACACACCATAGTATGTCTATCAAAAGTGCAAACGGCAGAGATAAGGAGCTGACGAGCCAGAGCGGGCGAGGGTGTGGGGGTTTGTGCTCTTTTGCTAGCCATGCTAAGTCGATTCTCTTTCTATTCTTTGCCCCCCTGCAATGCTCGGTTGTGCTTCATTGCTCTCAGAGTTCAAACTACAGGCTTTGCATCTTGCTACAAACTATGTTTGTATGTGTGTGTGTGTGTTATGCCCTTTGCCAACGCTGCTTGAGTTTGCATACACTCAATTCTCTCTCTATCTCATTTTTGCTCGCTGATTTGCTATTACTGCATCCAATTTTCATCCAAGGCTACAATCCCCTCAAGCTACTGTGTGCTCGCAACTCTCAAGATCTTCTATTAGCTTTGCCCCTTGCCGAGACTGCCCGCTGCCCCAATTGGCTCGATGTCAAACCTCACAAGGTAGCACACCATGTTGAAACTGCCCCAATTGACTGAAATTCATACCTCACAAGGCAGCACACCGTGTCAAGCCTCTGTCTTCGTGGCAATCAAGTGTGAGAGTGTGTGTGTGTGTGTGTGTGAGAGAGAGAACCACACACATGCTCGGGTTCTTTCTCTTCATGCTACTGCCTTGGCTAGCAGAGGACATTGGTCTTGAATTCCTTATTGTGTTGCTCAAATGCATGGGCCTCCTTCATGGCTTCCCATGCATCTTGCACCTATGAAGCTTCCCTTTGTTCTCACTCTTGCCTCTCACGTGTAACCCAATCCTCTGCTTATGTGGCATCCGCATAATATTGATAGATTTATTTTGAGTCTACTGATGTTATTGTGTCAGTTTGTCAATGCGGATCTATTCAAACTCCTCATCTCCGGCGCTTTCCTCTCTTGACCGGCTATGCAGTAGATAATATAATATGTTGAATGGCCATTACATAAAATTTATGCACATCATCGGGGTTGTAGTTATGTAATTCAAGGTCGTGTAGATGTATGATAATAAGAAAGTAAGTAAAGAAGTTACTTCTTTGAATACAAACATTGCAGTGTTCAGGAATTCAACAACACGTGTACTTACATTTGACATATCCAAAATTTGGCAAAGAAGGAGCATAACATTTATACACGTTAGATAGCCATAATTGCATTCATCAATTTGCATGGCCAGACTGACCCATTAGTGTTGAGTGGCAGCACCTAGATCATGTTCTATCAAAATGTGCTCTACACAACATACAAATTTTTAGGTTGCACTACATAGATAAGAACTTGCTTCAGTAAGGAATTACAAACATACACTACAAGAAAATGCATAAAGATATTGTTGGGGATAAAGGCCATTAGGCCTATACCATCACAAACTAACCGCTCACTAACCCTAATCTATTCTTTCTTATTGATAATATAGAACAATAAGGAGCTCACACAAGTGCGAGAAGAAGCTCCACCAAAACTCTCTCTCTCTCTCTCTCTCTCTCTCTCTCTCCTAATATGTTAGCCCTTGCATCCCTTCCACACTGCGTGTCATAAAATCTAATATCAAACCATTCAAATGATTTTCTCATATTAAAATGATCATTTAATGCGGGATAATATATGGGAACAAGGGTTAGAATATAGGTATGTTCTTGTAGCACGGGATCAAATGTAATGGGTCCAAATGGGAGATGGTCTATCAAAGAGAAATGCTAATGGATCTTAAAGACCCAAAGGTTAGTGTTAAAAGTCTTTTGACCATAAGTAAGCTAGGGTTGAGCTTGTCGTGGGAACTCCGCCCAAGCTTGAGTTGCTTGCTGTGCCTGATGACCAAGGTGCTTGTCGTGCTTGATGACGAAGGTTCTTGAGGTTCTTGTCATGCTTGCTGGCTGAGATGCTTGAGGTGCTTGTTGTGCTTGCCAACAACTAGGGAGCTTGCGGTGCTTGAAGGTGATGTGTTCCACAAAGTAAAAAAGATTGCTACAAGGAGGGGGCGAGCCCTACAAGAGGGGGTATAGAGAGAACACACACTCACACAAGGAAACCTTGGTACAAAGAAAGCAAATAGGACACTTGTCAAGCTCCTCCGCATGTTGCCCTCATGGTGTGCCTGAAGCCTATTGGTTGGCCTCCCAAGGGATCCAATGATAATTTAGTAGATTTAATTTATTGTTTTTGCGTTTATCAAGTCCTCTCTCTCAAAGGGGAAAGGGGGACTCTTGTCCCAAGACAACCCTTGTTGCTTGTAATGCATCCTGCATGTGTTTGGCTAGTCTTGTAGGGGTTCACTAAGATTCAAGATTGAGCTACAAGGGGGGGTCGACGAAATAAAGAAGGGGACTAGCTTGGGGGGTATACTTTCCCACACACACTCTCCATTGTGTGAAGTGCCAAGTGGAAGAGCTCCATCTCCTTCTCCAAGCGTCTCTATAGTATGTAGAACTAAAGTTTAAAAAAATTATCATGCGTCTCTATCAAAAGGGAAACCAGGCAGAGATAAGGAGCTGACGAGCTAGAGTGGGCAAGGTTGTGTGTGTTTGTGCTCTTTTGCTAGCCATGCTAATTCGATTATCTTTCTATTCTTTGCCCCCTGCAATGCTTGGTTGTGCTCGACTAGTCTCGAAGTTTGAACTGCAGGCTCTGCATCTCGCTACAGATCGTGTGTGTGTGTGTGTGTGTGTGTGTGCGTGCACGTGCATGCACATGTGTGTGTGTGTGTTATGCCCTTTGCCAATGTTGCTTGAATTTGCATACCCTTAATTCTCTCTCTATCTCATTGTTGCTCACCGATTTGCTATTGCTGCATCCGAGGCTACAATCCCCCCAAGATACTGTGTGCTCGTAGCTCTGAAGCTCTTTGATTAGGTTTTCCCCCTGTCGAGACTTCCCACTACCCCAATTGGCTCAATGTAAAACCTCATAAGGTAGCACACCATGTCAAACTTGCCCCAATTGACTCAATGTAATACCTCACAAGGAAGCACACCATGTTGAACCATTGTCTTCATGGCAATCGAGTGTGACAGTGTGTGTGTGTGTGAGAGAGAGAGAGAGCACCACACACATGCCCAGGTTCCTTCTCTTCATGCTACTGCGTTGGCTAGCGAGGGATGCTGGTCTTGGATTACCTGTCGCATCTCTCAAATGCATGGGCCTCCTTCATGGCTTCACATGCATCTTGCACCTGTGCAGCTTCCCTTTGTTCTCACTCTTACTTCTCACGTGTAACCCATTCCTCTACTTATGTGGCATCCAAATAATCTTGATAGATTCATTTTGAGTCTACTAATATTGTTGTGTCATTTTGTCACTGCGGGTATTTTGAACTCCTCAGCTCGCGCACTTTTCTGTCTTGACTGGCTATGCACCAAATAATATAATATGTTGAATGGCCATTACATAAGGTTTATGCACATCATAGGGGTTGTAGTTATGTAATTCAAGGTCCTATAGATGAGTGATAATAAGAAAGTAAGTAAAGAAGTTACTTATTTCAATACAAACATTGTAGCATTCAAGAATTCAACAACATGCATACTTACATTTGACATATCCAAAATTTGGCAAAGTAGGAGCATAGCATTTAGAAACGTCATATTGCCACTATTGCATTCATCAATATGTGTGGCCATGCTGACCTGTTAGTGTTGAGTGGCATCACATAGGGGTAACAAAATGTGCTCTAAACAACATACAAAGTTTTTGGCGGCACTACATAGATAAGCACTTTTGTCAGTAAAGAATTACAAGCATACATAACAAGAAAATGCATAAAGATTTTGTTGGGGATAAAGGACATTAGGCCTATACCATCACATACTAATTGTTTAGTAACCCTAATTTCATTCTTTTTTATTGATAATATAGAACAATAAGGAGCTCACACATAGTGTGAGAAGAAGCTCCACCAAAACTATCTCTCTCTCTCTCTCTCTCTCTCTCTCTCTCTCTCTCTCTCTCTCTCTCTCTCTCTCAATCCTAATCTTTGAGCCCTTGCATCCCTTCCACACTGTGTGTCATAAAATCTAATATCAAACCACTCAAATGATTTTCTCATATTAAACTGATCATTTAATGCAGGAGAAAAAATGGGAACAAGGGTTAGAATATAGGTATGTTCTTTAGATGCATCGCAACAGGGAACCAAAGGTAATGGGTCCAAGTGGGAGATGGTCAAGAGAAATGCTAATGGATATTAAAGACCCAAAGGTTAGTGTTAAAAGTCCTTTGATCGTAAGTAAGGTAGGGTTGAGCTTGTTGTGGGAGCCCGGCCCAAGCTTGAGGTGCTTGCCGTGCTTGATGACTAAGGTTCTTGAGGTGCTTATCATGCTTGCTGACTAAGATGCTTGAGGTGCTTGTCATTATTTCCGATCACTAGGGAACTTGGGGTCTTGAAGGTGAGGTGTTCCACAAAGTCAAAAATATTTCTACAAGGAGGGGGCGAACCCTACAAGAGGGGGCTAGAGAGAGAACACACACACACCCTCACACAAGGCAACCTTGGTAGAAAGAAAGAAAATAGGACACTTGTCAAGATCCTCCTCATATTGCCCTCATGGTGTGCCTAAAGCCTATTGGTTGGCCTCCCAAGGGATCCAATGATGATTTAGTAGACCTGATTAATTGTTTTTGCATTTATGAAGTCCTCTCTCTCAAAGGAGAAAGGGGGACACTTGTCCGAAGAAAACCCTTGTTGCTTGTAATGCATCGTGCATGTGTTTGGCTAGTCTTGCAGGGGTTCACTAAGCTTCAAGCTTGAGCTACAAAGGGGGGTTGACCAAGGCAAGAAGGGAACTAGATTGGGGGGTATACTCTCCCACACACACTCATTGTGTGAAGTGCCAAGTGGAAGAGCTCCATCTCCTTCTCCAAGTTAGTAGAGAAGTTGAGAGACTACACGAACACTCTTGGCTATGGAAGGCAAATCCAACCAAGATCCATGCTTCAATGCTTAAGCTTGCCATCTTCTCCATCTTCATTGCTATGCTATTATGTATGCTAGCAAGAAGAGTGATGATAAGTGACGAACTAATTCTTTCTTCTATGAAATGTTTCTTCTTCCTCTTCCCTACCCTCATTGCCCGCTAGTTCTCTCCACCTTCAAAGATGTTTGAGGCCTTGTGACTGAGGCTTGGGATAGTTAATTCTTTTGATAAATTTTATTTTATGTATAGTAGAGTCCGCTTCAATTCCGACATCAAATTACCAGCATCAATGACCAGTGTCGGTATATGTGTAGGTAAATCTAGAGGGAGATCAACTTTTTTTTTTAAATTACTTTTTAATTTTTGACGCCTGTACTGGCAAGTATTTCGGTGCTTGTACGGATTTTTTATTCATCTCTAGTGGCGCCTGTACTGGCGGACCATGCAAAAAAGGAACGTGCGGGTCTTTCCCTACGTATCTCCCTCGTTCTCCGCCTCTTCTCTTGCCCTCGCCTGTTGCATATTTGTTGCCCAACAAGTTCCCGGAGGTGAGATTCTTGCTTGTGGACTACTCCCCATCATCAAGGTGAGATTCTTTTACAGTTTGCTTGTAGGTTTGTGTGTATGTGTGTCTAACATAGTGTGTGTGTGTGTGTGTGTGTGTGTGTGTGTGCACGTTTTTACAGGTTTAAAGACGTTTTTAAGAATCTTTCTTGCTCAAATAGGCCGCATGTGAGTGCTCAAAAGTTTCATGTATTTATATTTAATTTAAAACTATATTGTATATTGACAAAGTAAAATTTTATTCATTATGCTTTCAATGCTTTGAATTTTTATGCAATTTTAAAATTATGCTTTGACAAAAAAAATTTGAAATTATGTTTTGGGGTAATTTGGGTTTGAAATTATGCTATGGGAAATTTTGTTTCGAAATTATGCTATGGGAAAATTTTGTTTTGAAATTATGCTTTGGAGAAATTTTGTTTTAAAATTATGCTACCATCTCATCATCATCATGCGATTGATAAGGTTTAGCTTATAGGTTTCGGTTAGGTTTAAGTTTATGTTATAGGTTAGGTTAGGTTATAGGTTAGGTTATACGTTAGGCTAAGTTAGGTTAGATTAGGTTTAGGTTATAGGTTAGGTTAGAGCTACCAAAAAATAGTGGAAAAAATGAAAATAAACTTCAAAAATGACTCGTGTACTTCAAAAAACACGAACGGACTTCGGTTGGGTTAGGTTAGATTGGATTATAGGTTAGATTTAGGTTATAGATTAGGTTAGGTTATAGGTTGGGTTAGAGCTAGTGGCAAATAGTAGAAAAAACGTAAACAGACTTTGAAAATGACTCGTGCACTTCAAAAAACACAAACGGACTTTGGTTAGGTTAGGTTATAGGTTATGGTACGTTAGGTTTAGGTTATAGGTTGTACGTAAAAGGTTACATTAGGTTAGGTTAGATTGTACATAAAAGGTTAGGTTAGGTTAGGTAAGGTTGTATGTTAGTCCAAGTTTAGGCTATAGGTTAGGTTACATTAGGTTGTACGTAAAAGGTTAGGTTAAGTTGTTTAGGTTATAGCTTAGGTTAGAGCTAGCGAAAAATAGTAGAAAAAACATAAACGAACCTTGAAAATAACTCGTGTACTTCAAAAAACGCAAACAGACTTCGCTTAGGTTAGGTTTAGGTTATATGTTAGGCTTAGATTATAGGTTAGGTTAGGTTAGGTTTAGGCTATAGGTTAGGTTGGAGCTAGCAACAAATTAATAGTAAAAAAAATGCAAACGGACTTTGAAAATGACTTGTGTACTTCAAAAAACGTAAATGGGATTCAGTTAGATTAGGTTTAGGTTATAGGTTAGGTTAGAGGTTAGGTTTAGGTTATAAATTAGGTTAGATTATGGGTTAGGTTACAGCTAGCGGCAAATAGTAGAAAAAAACGCAAACATATTTCAAAAAAGACTTGTGTACTTAAAAAAACACAAATGGACTTTGGTTAGGTTATGTCATAGGCTAAGTTATAGGTTAGGTTTAGGTTATAGGTTATAGGTCATGCTAGGTTAGATTTAGGTTGTAGGTTTCAAAAGTGCAATTGGACTTCAAAAGCGCACACAGACTTCAAAACCACTAATATATAGTCATTCACGAATAAGACGAGATTATTATCCTATGGTCCTAATCTCGGTGCACCTCTAGACCAAGGCTTGCGAGGATCCGACATGGCTAGATAATGTGAGGTTGTTAGAGCTAGCGGCAAATAGATGAAAAATACAAACGGACTTTGAACATGACTTTTGTACTTTAAAACGCAAACAGACATTGATAAACGAAGTAAAATAATGCAATCAAACTTCAAAAGTGCACACAGACTTCAAAAACCCTAGTATATAGTCATTGATAAATAAAAACGAGATTATTACCCTGTAGTCCTAATCTTCATGCACCTCTACTCCGAGGTGTGCGAGGATCGGGCGTAGCTAGAGAATGTGAGGTGTCATGTATTGTCATGTAGTTAGTAGTATGTAGTTATAACAAGAGTGTTTTAATTATTTGTTGCATCATTGGTAGATAAAGTATGGACGAGAGGATGTGTGTCCTTGTGTGCATTGCAAGCATCAGAACAAAAGATCTGCGACCAACACATACGCAATCACGATCTCTTTCCGATAGAGTAGCTACAAGACCTGCGTTATCGAGCGCATGGTCCAGAGACAATAGATCAAACCCCACAAGTAGATATTGCTCCAACTTCATCCCAGAGAAGACGATTTTCAAACGAACAGCCATTGATTGAGTCTTCCCAACCAATATTTGATGTGGCATTTTAAGAAGTAGAGATGGAGCAGATGTTAGATGTGTTCTTTGACAGGGATTCCATCATTGAAAACATAGAGGATGAAAACATTCAAGGAAATACTACCAACCAATCTCAGCCATATCGTCCATATCGATGGAATGATAGTAACGATAAAGAGGGTGAGATGATGCAAACTCTTGCACGCATGTCACTTTACAATGATGCAAAAATCTCAGTTCTCCATACCGCGTTCGCAATGCTTAATTTGCAGTTTGTCTATGGGTGGTTTGATGCCTCCCTCAGAGAGCTTTTTAGATAAATACACTGTATCCTAAGCATGATAAATTGCATCTTACAAGTCAG
Organism: Adiantum capillus-veneris; assembly: GCF_014529385.1. NCBI lineage: Eukaryota > Viridiplantae > Streptophyta > Polypodiopsida > Polypodiales > Pteridaceae > Adiantum > Adiantum capillus-veneris. The sequence goes on along the minus strand of NC_140940.1, from coordinate 129,257,235 downwards.
TAATGTGATCAAGGGACTGACTTGTTCATGTAACGACATGTTGCTCATCGACCAAATCTTGCCAGAAGGGAATCACATGCCCCCTACCTGTCCGGGAGCTAAAAATATTCTTACTAATATCCTCCTTATGATAGATTGAAACCTGAACTTAGTTGCAATGATTATATGAATGGATTGCCGAGCAATAGGCCTAAAAGGTTCATTGTTTTGATCGTGATTCATGTGCTACTCCTCGTTGTTGGTTTGAAGACCTCGTTCCTTTATATGTCCCTTGAGCACCCCTTCACCACTCCTTGTTCCTGCCTTTAAAACAAAATGAAAACGTGAACATCAAAAGAAGTTTCATAATTGATGATTGGAAGTATAATTGGATTGGGTGATGCCAGCTAGTATTTCTCTAAGTCTTTCTTCACCAAACATAAAAACAATGCGTTGCTAGAAAAAGACTTTTCTATCTATGTGAACATTTACTCTAATGTGTTGTGCAAAATGAAATGGATAGATGGGAACTCCATTATTCATCACTAAAAAATTTGAAGGTAACTTGGAAATATGTTCCTCAGTGGGGGCACCACTTTATGAGGGCGAGCTTTTTGAAATGGGGCCTCTAAACCCAAACCAATGGGCCTACCCTCACAAAATGTTCGTAAAGAGGTACGCACACTACTTGGGGCACCACCTTCTTTTGGGAGTGGAGAAGGAAACCAATCAAAATAACACTTGCACTCACCCACTCAAGCAACACACTTTGAAAACCCCCTTACTCTATATACACTTTGGACACTTGAACACCATCAACGATTATGCAACCCAATGCCGTGCATCAAAATGAAATATGCAATTTGTGGAATAGCATTCACCTTCTCCCCATAAGAATAACCATAATACATCCAAACTCTTCCTCTCTCAAGCACTCATTAAAAAATCATGCGCACAAGACTTGCCTCTCAAACACACAAGAGAATCACTTACATCAAACTAACACACTTTGCATAGAGATCTCATCTCCATCTATGCAATGCCGTGACACAAATAAAAATCACCATGAGAGGTAGCCACATGCATATGTAATGAAGCAAAAGAGAGTTGGAGTGAGAAATTTCTTTAGACCAATTGAATAAGTGTGGAGAAACAAACCAATGGTAAATTGAGAATAGAACACTTACTTGATTTCACGCACACCTTTTAAGGGGAGGACAGACGCTGGCTAACCATCACGAATTGCGACACTTGAAAGTTTTGAAGATGATTTCATGATCATTGACATAACCATGAGAGAGACCATGATGTATTTACAAGTTATTGAGGTGCTACAAATGATTTATTGGGTTGATGGAGAAAGAGATGGTAAAATGGAAAGAGTGGAGAATAGAGTTGCACTTCCTCCAAAGAGGAGGGTTAGGAGGGAGGATGTGAAAGAGGGAGAGTTGGGGTTTTCTCTACTATTGATCAAGAAACAACATGAAGTTGAAAATATATGTGTTTGTCCTTGAGTCTCTCCAAGGGGAGCTATTTATAGTTGTGTAGGAGTGGGATTATGCTACACTTAATTAGAGTAAGTGATTAGACCTAATTAAGTGTCCTTTGACCACTCATTAAATATTGGACATAAAAGGGACTATTTACTCACCAAAAATATCATTTTAGACCGTGAAGGCTCCATAGGGGTGCATAATGTAGGTGGGCCCCACCATGAGGCCCGGGTGGCTCCTGCGGGGTACCTCAATTTGTCTGTTTTGGCATTTAGAAAGCATCTTTAGGTTGGTCCCATCACATGCAAGTGACCTTGAACACTCATTTCTCTTCTAGAAGATGAGTAGGGGAAAAATAAGATCTCACCCTCTTGATTTACTCGATTTACGGTTTCCTTTTGCTGCGAATCTGACAGATTTACACTATTTTGACCATAACTTTTTACCTATAGCTCGGAATGACATGCTTCAAAAGGAAAAATTGACCTTCTCAACATGTTTGATATGAATTTGGACTATTCTTCACGCCCATGCACCAAGGAATTCAGTTTGGAAGGTTCACACTAGGCTAGGGAACCTTTTGGTTCCAAGTCTTCTAGTATGGGCCCTTTGCTTGTATGCATCCAAGGGGAATCATGCTTTTTCAAAAGGCTATGATGTTTAAACAAATAGAGGAGGGCCCAATATTATTTGCTTGTGAAAAGAATATACAATTGGAGTCTTTTTGAAAGGAGAAAAACTATATGTATATTCTTAAGAGATATTGGGCCACCTATGTAGGGGGCATAGGAGACTTGTAGAGAGGGACCATAATCTTTGGTAAAGACAAGTGGAGTGTTGATTTCCATGGGAATTTATCTATATGGGGTGGAAGATGGATATATTATTTTTCCACTACTAATTCACAAGAGGTAAGAAAGTTTGGGGGTATATAGTTGGTTATTGTATGTTTATTCTATTTACAAAGCAAAAAAGAAAAGGGTGGTAATATAAATATATGACTAAGGTGACATTTTTGGGAAGAGTATAATGTATGTGTCGCCACCAAGGTTAAACGAAGAGGGGGAATTTACTCTAGATAACTTAATAGCGTAGAAAAATATATACACATATGAGAAAGAGGACGTTGAGTAGGCTGACAAATGTTGCAAAAAGATGGTTACCATTTTATGCCACTCATATTAGCCCTCCCCCAAGCCTAGAGATATTCATATCTTTAGGAGGATGGTGTTGCTTCTTTTTCTTCTTTTTTTTGGTCATTTTTCCTTTTCCACTTTTTTTTTTTTCAATAGGAGGAGTGTCATGCACTCTTTTACTCCATTAGATCTGCTTTTCATTACCTCAATCCCATAAATCGAAGATGGGAGGGTTTCCTTGGGTATGTTCAGATTCCAATGCTGGTTCTTCTTTGCACATCAAAGCTTTAAAAATAGGTGGAGCATTTGCCAAGCCAAAGGGAGCCATGTCGATTTGGATCTTAGACGATGTAGGTAGATGACTGCCTATCAACGGATTGATACGTTGAAAGTAGGGCTTTAATCTCCATCCATTGACTCTGGTCTTGTGGAGTTTTCCTGATAAATCTGCTAATCTGTAACTACCATTCCCAAACTTTATTTTTATCATGAAAGGTCCCTCCCATCTTTGCAAAAACTTTTTGTCAAGTCGAGTATCAAGTCGGTTATCATAGCGAAGAACCTACATACCTTCCTTCAATCCTTTTCCCCTGAGCTTCTTGTTGATTTTATCCCTTTGGCTTGTCACTTTGGTGATGTAGTGATCAATGGACTCTTCTCTATCTAGCTCAAGTCGTTGGAGATCTAAGATCCTTTCATGTAGAACCTCTTTTGGTTTTTTTGCCACTCTTGCAAGAACGCGCAAGCTTGAGAGCTCTACCTCAATGGGGAGAAGTGCCTCCTGACCATAAACTAGATGAAAAGGGGTGAATTGGGTAGATACCTTGAAAGATGTCCTATACGCCCAAAGAGCAGCCGTCAAATGGCGATCCCAATCATTAGGCCGGTCCGCAACCTGCTTAGAAATGATCTTACATATCATTCCATTCACTTTTTCCCCCAATCCATTGCATTGAGGATAGTAGGGTGTGGAATGCAGGTGTTTCACTTTTAACCTCCTCAAGAGATCATTAAGAAGGTCAGCCCTAAAACTCGGGCCTCGATCTGATAAGATTTCTAGGGGTGTTCCAAACCTACTACAAATATGATCAAAAATAAACTTTGATACCTCTTCAGCTGTGATTCGGATTGTGCTTGTTGCTTCCGCCCATCCTGTCATGTAGTCAACACCCATGATGATGAAAACCTTCCCTGTAGAAGTATGAGGTAGGGGACCTATTGCATCCACACCCCACTTTTCAAAAGGGCCATAAGATATTATTAGGACTCGAGGCTCATATGTTAGTTTTCTATCCCCAGCAATTTGGCATGGCTTACATGCCTTACACCAATATTGGACATCACGATGTAAGCTCGGCCAAATAAACCCTGCTTGTAAAATCTTCCTACTTGTAATATCTTGAGAAAAGTGACCACCACAGACATCATCATGACATGAAAGAAGAATTTTCTCTATCTCTTGCACACCTGGTACTCTCCTCAAGACCAAATCTTTCCCTTTGTGATATAAATCATCCCCGATCAACTGGTAAGGTGTGGCCTTCTTAACTAATCTATGTCTTTGCACCTTGTCTAAGTGTTTGGGACACTCACCTGCTTGTAGAAGGAAGATAATGTCTTTTAGCTCCTCTTGACCTTGATATTTGGGTTCATATAGTTTCACACCTCCTACCGCCATTTGAAGCTTTTCATTTGCGAGCGAGTAAGTCTGCTTCCTTGTTATGAGTTCTCACAATGTGTTGTACCTGTGTTGCTTTAAAACCCTTCATCAAAGCTCTTACACTACTAAGACACTCAAACAATGTACGATTCTTGCACCTCCAAGTCCCTTGGATTTGCCTGACCACTAGCAAAGAATCACCTTTTATAATAAGTCTTTGTATGCCTAATTCTTTGCATTCCTCTAACCCAAGGGTTAGAGCAGCATACTCAGCCTCATTGTTAGAGTGAACACTGGGTAGAGTGATACCTTTTCTAACCATTACCTCCTTTTGTGGGTTCAAAATGATGATTCCTCCTGCTACTTTGTCTTGTTGGTGTTGATAAGCTCCGTCAAAGCATAAAGTATGGGCATTATCAATCTCCTTCACTTTGAACTGTTTTGAACGTTCCTCTCTTTGTAGTCGTGATCCTTCCCTTTCTCTCACTTTGTAGGTGAGAATGTCTGCAAGTCCTGCTCTTGTGCTATCTTCTACAAGGAAAGTGTATTCAAATTCTTGGAGTTCAAGCACCCACTTTGCTATTCTAGATGAGAGGCTCATGTGTTGTACTACATATGGTAGATTGTGCTCTAAGGTGAGAAAAACAAATGGCACAGGGAGAAGATACGATCGAAACTTCCTTACCGCAAACAAGATTGCAAAGACCACTTTCTCCATTTCAGTGTATCCCTTCTCGGCCGGAGTCATCACCTTGCTTGCAAAATAGATCGGCCTCATGTATGATGTTTTAGGATCTTTTTGCATCAAAAAAACACCAATTGCTTCGAAACCTACACCTGGAGTGACATAGTAGGTCTTCTTTGGATCTGGTGGCATTAGGATTGGGAAAGAGCTAAGAATGCCCTTCACTTCCTCAAAACATTTTGCATGTTCCCTCCCCCATTCAAATGTAGATTGGCTTGCCAACCTATGCAAAGGGGCGATGGCTTCTGCTAGGAGATGGATGAAGCGATACATGTACCTCACTTTGTGGTTGAAGGTCATTAGCTCCTTAGTTGTTGTTGGTGGAGATAATGACAAAAGGGCCTCTACTTTAGAGGGATCCACTTGAATTCCTTGTGAAGAAACCACATGGCCTAGCAAAACCACCTGAGATTCACCGATATGACACTTCTCTGGGTTGAGTTGTCCCCCAAATTGATGGAGCCTCTTAAGCCCCTCTTCAACCTTTTGGCAGTGAAGTGATCTACAACTATAAATACAGAAATCATCCATAAAGACTCTTATAGATTTTCCAAAGAATGGCTGAAATACAAATATTGTGAATCTCATGAAGCTGCTAGGAGCACTGGTGAGCCCAAAAGGCATTACTCTGAATGCAAAACATCCCCAAGGTGTGATGAAGGTGGTTTTTGGTTGGTCTTCTTCTGCTATTCTAATTTGAAAATATCCTGAATACCCATCACACACCGTGTAGCATTCGTGACCTGCTACTTCATTCAAAATTTCATCTTGGAAAGGGTGAGGGAGGTGGTCCCTCTTTGTCGTAGCGTTGAGGGGTTTGTAATCCACACAGACCCTCCACTTACCATTCTTCTTGGGAGTGACTGCAATAGGTGATACCCATTCGGAGTTGGATACTGGATAGATGAATCCAGCCTTCAAGAGTCGATTCACTTCTTGTAGGAGAGCCTTTTGTTGCACAGATCCTAGTCGCCTTAACTTTTGAGCCACGGGTTTGGTCCCTGGTTTCAATTCAATTCGATGCTCTATTACATCTACACCTCTTATTTGTGAGTAGTCAGTGATAAACAAATTGGGATACCTCCTTAACATATTGATGTAGGACCTCTTCTCCTCACAAGTAAGATCTTTTGCAAGCATCTTCTCAAATCCTTCTTCAAGGTGGTGGCATCTTTCATCCCCTCGTGTGTGATTGTCTGTTGGCTTTTCTTCTACAGGAACATCTTGAGTGTTGGCGTTGAATACAATTCCCATTACCTCCAAAGAAGACTCCTCTTCACTGGTTGATGCACTGGTTGATGCTTCCTCATCACTTGAGTAAGGACTCTCCTCCTCGCTCTCTTCATCTGTCGTGGTTTCATAGTTGATATCTAGTTGCTTTCCTTCTCGCCAATCATACACCACCGGTTGACCCTTCTTAAGAATCAAACGACCAATTCCCCATTTTTGATCTGCATTCACAGCAATGAGCCAAGGCCTCCCTAGGATGATGGGATAGCCCTTCCCCTTAGCTGGCATGACATACATATCCACTCGTGCATCTATGTTACATACAGAGACTTTTACATTTTCAATGATCCCCAAACACTTCACAATTGAGTTTTTGGCTAGCCTAGCTTGACAATTAGAGGACTTTGTAATTTCAAGCCCTAACCTATTCATTGATTTTTCTGTGATCACACACATTTGAGCTCCACCATCAACATATACATTAGACACCTTTTTATCCCTTATGTAAGCATCCACAATGGGTTCCACATCTTTTTGTAGCTTTGAGGCCACAACCTTAGTGGAAAGATTTGCTTTCTTTTTTGGAATTCTTGTACTTACCAACTTTGGCCATTGCCTTCTTACTTTGGCTGATAGGTGTAGAAGTTGAGGCCATGAAATGTTTGGCTTTTGGGTTTGTAAATCCTCCAGGATGTTGTAGGTCTCTAGCTCCTTTCCCAATTGGAAGTCGTTGATACCAATTTCCCTTCGCCTTGATCTTTTCTTCCTGCTACTTTCAGCTTCTTCCATCTTTGACTTCTTCTTCTTGTCCCTTCTGGCTGAATTTGTTCCTTCACTTCTCACGTCTTCATCCTTATCATGTGCTCTTGTGTGTTTTTCTGCCGGCATAACATCAAAGTTTAGAGTATGCTCATATATTACCTCTTCTAGCTTGATGATGTTGACTCCTCTTTCTTCCTCCTCATGTGGGATGGGAGGTATATTTGCTGGTGGTGGTGGTCGACGAAGGATTTGTGGGCCTTGAGCTTGTTCTTGCTGCACAGTGAGAGGAGGCGGTCTGGGGGGATATATGTCTCCCGGAAGTCGCCTTGGATGTGGACAATTGTACATGCCATGGCCCATTTCATTGCAATTCCAACATTGCAACTCTTGAGCTTGTCTTCGTTGATTGCGATTCCCTTCTCTTGGTTGTCGTTGTTGAGGTAGGCCCTGTAAAAGATTCAGAGTGAGGTTCTCAAGCTGTTGAGTTAGCCTTTGTAAACCCTCTTGTTGAGAGTTATCTCCTATTTGTGAAGATTGTGCAAGAGGGGCCCTAATTGGTGCTTCCATGGTTTGTGAAGACTCCCTCTCACTCACTTCATTCAAACCCCTTGCTCTATGTGCTTGGAAGTGTAGTTTTCTAAACTTGATGATGGATACCTCACGTGCTTCTTCGAAGGTGGATGGGAATTTTAGCTCTACTTTAGCCTTTAAAAGTGGATACAAGCCAACCATGAATCTATCTTTTTTTAGAAAGTTAGGTGCACCACCATGATTTTGTAATGTAGCCTCCCACCTACCCCATAGATTGACAAAGGTTGCTTCATAAGAGGGATAGTCTTCAAGTGATACTTGCTTATGTCCAATAAGACATTTCCATAGTCCTTCAGAAGTATCACCTTGCCCGAACTTGGAGAGGAAGCTTGGTCGCAATCTCTCCCAATTGGACTTGATTTGGGGTTGCAAGGTCTCATACCATGCTTTAGCTTCTACTTTTAGAACCAACGGGAAGGCTCGTAGCTTTACTTCCTCTTCATCTCTCCCGGATATGAGATGTTCCATCTCCAAGTTTTCAAGAAACTCTTGCGCATCTTCCCCACTTCTTGCATAGAACGTGGGAAAAGAACTTGACATTTTGTTTAGACTTTTTGAAATTTCTTTTTTTTAAAGAAACTTTTCTCTTACGGGCCGCACAAGATTGTTGACACTATAAATCTGATTACATTAAAATGAAGATGTACACATCCATTGTTAATTCGTACTTTATCATAGGTAGAATAAATGGATTAATTGAAGCATTGATTTCATTGAGGCGAGTGGATCCAAATATCCTCCTTATGATAGACTGAAACCTAAACTTAGTTGCAATGATTATATGAATGGATTGCTGAAAAAAAGGCCTAAAAGGTTCATTGTTTTGATCATGATTCATGTGCTACTCCTCGTTGTTGGTTTGAAGACCTCGTTCCTTCATATGTCCCTTGAGCACCCCTTCACCACTCCTTGTGCCTGCCTTTAAAACAAAATGAAAACGTGAACATCAAAAGAAGTTTCATAATTGATGATTGGAAGTATAATTGGATTGGGTGATGCCAGCTAGTATTTCTCTAAGTCTTTCTGCACCAAACATAAAAACAATGTGTTGCTGGAAAAAGACTTTTCTATCTATGTGAACATTTACTCTAATGTGTTGTGCAAAATGAAATGGATAGATGGGAACTCCATTATTCATCACTAAAAAATTTGAAGGTAACTTGGAAATATGTTCCTCAGTGGGGGCACCAATTTATGAGGGCGAGCTTTTTGAAATGGGGCCTCTAAACCCAAACCAATGGGCCTACCCTCACAAAATGTTCGTAAAGAGGTACGCACACTACTTGGGGCACCACCTTCTTTTGGGAGTGGAGAAGGAAACCAATCAAAATAACACTTGTACTCACCCACTCAAGCAACACACTTTGAAAACCCCCTTACTCTATATACACTTTGGACACTTGAACACCATCAACGATTATGCAACCCAATGCCGTGCATCAAAATGAAATATGCAATTTGTGGAATAGCATTCACCTTCTCCCCATAAGAGTACCCATAATACATCCAAACTCTTCCTCTCTCAAGCACTCATCAAAAAGTCATGCACACAAGACTTGCCTCTCAAACACACAAGAGAATCACTTACATCAAACTAACACACTTTGCATAGAGAGCTCATCTCCATCTATGCAATGCTGTGACACAAATAAAAATCACCATGAGAGGTAGCCACATGCATATGTAATGAAGCAAAAGAGAGTTGGAGTGAGAAATTTCTTTAGACCAATTGAATAAGTGTGGAGAAACAAACCAATGGTAAATTGAGAATAGAACACTTACTTGATTTCACGCACACCTTTTAAGGGGAGGACAGACGCTGGCTAACCATCACGAATTGCGACACTTGAAAGTTTTGAAGATGATTTCATGATCATTGAAATAACCATGAGAGAGATCATGATGTATTTACAAGTTATTGATGTGCTACAATTGATTTATTGGGTTGATGGAGTAAGAGATGGTAGAATGGAAAGAGTGGAGAATAGAGTTGCACTTCCTCCAAAGAGGAGGGTTAAGAGGGAGGATGTGAAAGAGGGAGAGTTGGGCTTTTCTCTACTATTGATCAAGAAACAACATGAAGTTGAAAATATATGTGTGTCCTTGAGTCTCTCCAAGGGGGGCTATTTATAGTTGTGTAGGAGTGGGATTATGCTACACTTAATTAGAGTAAGTGATTAGACCTAATTAAGTGTCCTTTGACCACTCATTAAATATTGGACATAAAAGGGACTATTTACTCACCAAAAATATCATTTTAGACCGTGAAGGCTCCATAGGGGTGCATAATGTAGGTGGGCCCCACCATGAGGCCCGGGTGGCTCCTGCGGGGTACCTCAATTTGTCTGTTTTGGCATTTAGAAAGCATCTTTAGGTTGGTCCCATCACATGCAAGTGACCTTGAACACTCATTTCTCTTCTAGAAGATGAGTAGGGGAAAAATAAGATCTCACCCTCTTGATTTACTCGATTTACGGTTTCCTTTTGCTGCGAATCTGACAGATTTACACTATTTTGACCATAACTTTTTACCTATAGCTCGGAATGACATGCTTCAAAAGGAAAAATTGACCTTCTCAACATGTTTGATATGAATTTGGACTATTCTTCACGCCCATGCACCAAGGAATTTGTTTTGGAAGGTTCACACTAGGCTAGGGAACCTTTTGCTTCCAAGTCTTCTTGTATGGGCCCTTTGCTTGTATGCATCCAAGGGGAATCATGCTTTTTCAAAAGGCTATGATGTTTAAACAAATAAAGGAGGGCCCAATATTATTTTCTTGTGAAAAGAATATACAATTGGAGTCTTGTAGAGAGGGACCATAATCTTTGGTAAAGACAAGTGGAGAGTTGATTTCCATGGGAATTTATCTATATGTGGTGGAAGATGGATATATTATTTTTCTACTACTAACTCACAAGAGGTAAGAAAGTTTGAGGGTATATAGTTGGTTATTGTATGTTTATTCTATTTACAAAGCAAAAAAGAAAAGGGTGGTAATATAAATATATGACTAAGGTGACATTTTTGGGAAGAGTACAATGTATGTGTCGCCACAAAGGTTAAACGAAGAGGGGGAATTTACTCTAGATAACTTAATAGCGTAGAAAAATATATACACATATGAGAAAGAGGTCGTTGAGTAGGCTGACAAATGTTGCAAAAAGATGGTTACCATTTTATGCCACTCACTACTAACTCTCGTGCATAGAAGCACATAGAGTAAAGTTGGCCTACATTTAAGAATGAGCCTCGATGTATTCGCTTTGGTCTGGCAATGGACGGAGTAAACCCATTTGGATTGTGGAGTTCTTCATGGAGCACATGGCCTATTTTTCTAGTTAATTATAATCTTCCACCATGGCTAGCTATCAAGAAGGGCCATCTGTTGTTGTCACTGGTCATCCCAGGAAAGTAGAAAGCAAAGAACATGGACTTCTATCTCGCACCACTTATATCAGAGCTCCAAATCTTGTGGACAGGAATCAATGTGGTTAATATGTCCCAACCAATCAGAAGACAAAATTTACATGTGCAAGGAATTCTCATGTGGACCATGCAGAGTTGGCTAGGCTTCGATGAGTGTTCAGGTAAGTGCCTTTGAAAACCTCACACACATGTTATTCATGGCTATGCCAACACTTTTATATTTTAAGTTTTTTATTTTTCAGGCTTGAGTTACTCGAGCAATCATGCATGTTCAAAATGTGATCCTCAACTTGGCTTCCACCGCTCTGAGCATTTGAGGAAGACAGTTAATGAGGAGCATGGTAGACTTTTGCCTGAAGGACATGAGTGACGTGGACCAAACATATGCAAACATGACATGCATCCACTAACAGCGAGCAATTGGAAAAGCATGTGGCGGGAGAGGGGAGATTTCATGCCACCTCGTACTGGAGTGACCTGCTGATTAACCATCTGCTCGACCCAATGTACATCTTCAAGAATCTGGGGGAGATCATATGGAAAACCATCACTGGAAAAAGGGAGAGCAAAGTCCAAAGAGATGACCTGCAGGCTGTGTGGGTCGAATGCCAGAGATGTGTCCTCAGCTTAAACTCAATGGAAATTTTATTATACCAAAAGTACAGGTCCATGGGTTTTGAGTTGTGCAAAAGAGCAACAAGTGAAGAAGACTATATCTTCATTCAAGACTCCCACTAGGTGCATGCAATGTTGGAAAACGGCTTTTACGAGAGATGACAATCTTAATGGTCTTAAGTCCCATGATTGGCACAAATTTTTTAGTTTATCTTACCAATTGCAATAAAGGATTGTTTAACAGATAACATTAGAAGAAAAATCTACAAATCACTGACTACATCAGTTCAAAAGTGATAAGAGAAGACATCATCGATGCATCACGCTTAAATTATAACAAAGCAGTGTGCATGGTGAAGAAGTACTTTCAAACAAACATTCTTACCATCCAAATGCATGTACTTGTGCAATTGCTGGGGTAGTCCATAGAATTCTTCTTGGAGAGGTTTATGAAGACTTTAAAGGGATTCATTTGTCAAAGGGCTCGCCCCATGGATAGCATGGCCGAAGGATGGCTTGTACAAGAGTCTCTTGTCCTCAACAACGAATTTTTTGGCTCAATTGATCCAGAGATACCCCGAATGTGGAATATTGAGTTCAATCTCAAGGTGACTGGGGAGGAGGCATCATTAAAAAGATGGAAATCACAATGCGAGAAAAGGTTATGAGATTTTTCCTTCTCAACTCATACATCATGCAAAAGTAGATAGAGAGTTACAAAGGAGAAAAGCAACAAGCTTGACAAATTGGATGGATTTCAAATGCAATTGTGCCACCAAAAAACTTGGAGTGTTGATTATTGAAGAGGAAGAGGAGATGTCAAGAGGTTGCGATTAATTTCTTTTTCACAACTTTCTTTTTGAGCTCCACATGATCACATTACTTTAATAACTTTAAGTTTGTTTCAATTCTGTTGCTGCAGTATCACAAATATGGAGCTTTGTGGTCACATGGAAAACATGTCAGAGTGAAACGGATCGACGAACAAAGGGTAACTTTCGGTAGTGGTGTTAGGGCAAGCTTTGTCCAAGAAAATAGGAGTAGTGCTAGGGATGAGAACACAGAGACTAGGCAACTTGAATACTTTGGCTACATCCAGGACATCTTGAAGATTAGCTTTAGAAAGTTTGATATATTTAAACTTTGATTTCAAGTGGTTTAAAGTTATTACTAGCGGCCCTAATTCAATTGTGCACAAAGAGAAGAGTGGATTGATTCAAGTGAACTCTAGGCGGATGTGGACAGATGCGCGGGATACATTCGTACTTCTGTAACATTGTGAACAAGTTTTGTTCATACTAGGTCCACTATGGAGAGAAAATGATGAAAAAGATCTGTCTAAATCGCCTTGGCTCTATGTTTTTCAAGTTGCTCCACGGAGCAAGCAAGTGTGTGAAGGATTGGACGTTGAGGTCAAAGAGGTGATTCATGATCAAAGTGCAAGGCAGACGGATGATATAAGTTTGGATTTTGACCTGGAAGTGAGTGGTGAGCATATGCCTGAACCTAGAGATTGTTGAGCTTATATGTGAAGCTACTCAATATATGGCTTCTCTATATATGGCACCCAGGTTCCCTCTATATATACATCATCTCATGTGTGTACTCTACACACTTTGGGGTTCTACTTCTGTGCTCTCTTCTTCTCTCTCAACATGGTATTAGAGCAGTACGTTTTTGTTTTCAATTTTTCTCCTGATCAAAATCGATTTTGTAGAAACTACAACTTTGCAGAAGGAAGTTTCTTCAAATTCTGCACCGATTTTGAGTTATCGTTCACGGACTGCGTACATACCTGAAAAACAGCTTCCGCATTTTGTTTTTGATTTTTCTACTAATTGGAAACGATTTTGCAGAACCTACTCGCGAGAGAGACCGAAATCGATGTGTTCTACAACTTTGGAGAAGAAAGTTTTTTCAAATTCTGCACCGATTTTCAGTTATCGTTCGCGGACTGCGTACATACCTGAAAAGCAACTTCCCCTTTTTGTTATTGATTTTTCTGCTAATTAGAAACGATTTTGCAGAAACTACCCGCTAAAGAGACCGGAATCGATGTGGTCTACAACTTTGCAGAAGGAAGTGTTTTCAAATTCTGCACCGATTTTGAGTTATCGTTCGCGGACTGCGTACATACCTAAAAAGCAACTTCCGCTTTTTGTTTTTGATTTTTCTGCTAATTGAAAACGATTTTGCAAAAACTACCCGTTAAAGAGACCGGAATCGATGTGGTCTACAACTTTGCAAAAGGAAGTGTTTTCAAATTCTGCATCGATTTTGAGTTATCGTTCACGGACTGCGTACATACCTGAAAAGCAATTTTCGTTTTTTGTTTTTTATTTTTCTGCTTATTGAAAACGATTTTGCAGAAATTACCCGCGAGAGAGACCGGAATCGATGTGGTCTACAACTTTGCAGAAGAAAGTGTTTTCAAATTCTGCACCGATTTTGAGTTATCGTTCGCGGACTACATACATACCTTTAAAAAAAAAAGCAATTTTTGTTTTTTGTTTTTTATTTTTCTGCTTATTGAAAACGATTTTGCAGAAACTACCCGCATGAGAGACCGGAATCGATGTGTTCTACAACTTTGCAGAAGAAACAACCCGCGATGGGGATTGGAATCGATGTGGTCTATAACTTTGCAGAAGAAAGTTTCTCTAAATTCTGCACCGATTTTGGGTTATCATCTCGGACTGCGAATATGTTTGAAAACCAAAATTTTACTTTTTGCTTTTTATTTTTCTCATAATTGAAAACTTCTCAATTATATTTTTCTTCATCAATCATATATTTGTTACTGACGTAACTTTGCTGCAGAAGCCAGTTACACATCGTTCCGATTCAGTCGAGCCGTTGATGATCGTCCAAATTCTATCGAGCTACTGTTGGTACATGATCTTTTGTTATATGATATACTCGTTCATTGATTCTCGTATAATTATTCTTTTAGAGATATAGTTTACGTCGTTTTATTGATAATTTCTCATTGATACCATAGTGATTTTGATGGTACCATGATGATGTTTTGTTAATACTTTGGTCATGGTGATTTTCGTTGATACCATGATGATATGTCATTGATACCATGGTTATTCTCGGTGGTGCCATGATGATATTTCGTTGATACCATGGTTATTCTCGATGATTCCATGATGATATTTCGTTGATTCCATGGTGATTTTTGTTGATACCATGATGATGTTTTGTTGATACCATGGTTATTCTCGGTGATACCATGATGTTGTTTCGTTGATACCATGGTTATTCTCGGTGATGCCATGATGATGTTTCATTGATACCATGGCTATTCTCGGTGATGCCATGATGTTGTTTCGTTGATACAATGATTATTCTCGGTGATATCATGATGCTTTTCGTTGATACCATGATCATTTATTCATTTTTATTGATATAATGATGATATTTTGTTAATACTTTGATGGTATTCATTGATCACTACATTGATAAATGTTGTTTTATGTAGTATATACACATATCATTTGTATCACGTAATCACACATTTTGTACTTTTACGTTTATACTTTATGTACCATATGTTGTCGTGCGTATATATGTCGTCAAAAGAGTGGCGTCGCGAACCATCTCTTATGGCATTGTGAACGTAATTATTTCATTAACGATGCTCATAATTTTCATGACATGTTTTTTTTTTTGGAGTCTATGATCTATGTAGGATTGATCAAAGAATTGATTTTATGAAGACAAACTTGGTGACAATAAAAGATTTATGAAGATATGTTTGGTGATTCCATATTGATGACAACATGAAGACATGTTTGGTGATGCGATATTGATGACAAGCTACACAGCAGATTCACGGAGACACTTTTGATTACAAGCTAATCGATAGCTTTTACACCTCTTTATTGAACCTTTGTATTCATTATTGTATTGATAGGATAGGAGTAATGTAACTCCTCATAAAACATTCATTATAAAAGGAGTGATGTAGCTCCTCGTAAACATTTGTATATTCAATGATTTTTATAATATAACGGTGGGTGTATATAGAGCTGTGGGTTTTTCCCTTGATCCCCCAAGGGTTTTTTCATCCATAGTTAGGGATCCTTATTTGAGCGGGGGTGTTGAGCTTATATATGAAGCTACTCAATATATGGCTTCTCTATATATGGCACCCAGGTCCCCTCTATATATACGTCATCTCATGTGTGTATTCTACACACTTTGGGGTTCTACTTCTGTGCTTTCTTCTTCTCTCTCAACAGAGATGAGGTGTATATACTAAAGCTGATGCGGAGAGCGACAAAAAAGTAGAGTGTGATGACAAAGATGAAAAGTTGCAGATTGAGATAGACATCTTTGGTGCATCAAATCTCATAGAAGATAAGAGATTAACTAATGATTTTTGCTAAAAAACTCTTTTGTAAGAATCTTTTTATTAGTCTACAATACACTTTAGATTCATTCATTTGTGTTCCAGCATTGTTTATTTGTTATTTGTCATGATTAAGCGTTTCTTCTATAAACTAACGTATTTTGTGGGTGTTATTTTTGTATCTATAGCCATGGCGGATGATGATGTTACATACTCTCCTATTTTTAGTTTTCCTATCACTCGGGCCGGAATGTCACCCGAGCAAATGGGCTCCTTTTTTATACAGTTCACACCAGAGCAGATCGCAATGGCACAGAACCTTTGGGCAACAGGTTCCTCCAGATCTATTACGGCCGACCCTATACCTAGGACTAGTGTGTCCCCTACATCGACCGGTCCAACAATCTAGTCGAGTGTGCCCCCATTCCTAGGAGGACTAGTGCGCCCCCTACACCTACGAGTGGTTCAACCTCCGGACAAGATAGGCGTCATTCTGGAGGCGGTGGTTACCATGGTAGAGGTTCTACCAATGTGCCCACACCATCAAGAGAGCACCCACCACTCTCTTCAGTAGATAGTTCACCGATTGGCACACCACATACACCTTGGAGATCACATGAGCATGATCCTAGCAAGGTGTACAAGAGCAGGGATGGGGCTGTTGTGGCGGATAGGGTCCAAAAGGCCATGTAACAAAGGATTTATAGGCTGTGTACACTTTAATTTGGTCACTTTGTGATAGAGATTTGGGATAATCTTGACTATAAAATAAATAATTACATCGCTGAAGCCATTCACAAAGAATACTGGTCGGCACAGTGGTATGATGCAGTCTCGAATGGCTAGATTTTGGGCGTGGCGAAGGCCACAATGTCACACCATCGGTTAGAGGTGAGAGACAAGTATAAAGTCGACACTCCAAATCAAGCATGGAGGCATGGTTGGATGCAGAGGAGTGGGAAAAGATTGCACAAGAGACACAAGAAAATCTTGATAGATTTCAGTAGTAGAGAGATGGAGCTAGAGCACGTTTGGAGTCTGCTTGAGCATCACGTTTTGGGAGTGGAGGCTACGGCACACTTTTACATGAGTTTGTAAGTATTATATGTATGCTTTGCATTTTTGAAAATATATATTTCATTTCAAGAGTTACTACATGAGTAGACCATAATTTCAACAGGAAGTTACTGTGAAGGGCCTTCCGACACTCTGAGAGGAGAAGTATGGATACAAGCATGGACTTGTGGCCCTTTTGACCCATCTACAAGAGGAGGGAGATGATGTCGACTGGGAGGCATTACCATGAGGGTCTTCTTGATACAATCTTACTTAGTCATCTTGATATAGTCTTCTTGGTATAGTCTTTTTTGTAGCTATGGTCTTCTTGATACAGTCTTACTCAGTGATTGTTTGCATGTACAATTTTGTAGTGCTTATGTTAAAGGTTTTGCATTTCATTTTCGATTATGATTGTGGCATGACAATTAGGTTATGGTTATGGTTTTGCAATAACGGCATGGCACAGAGGTTATGGTATGGCATAGAGATTTTGGTCATGGTTTGGAAATCAAGTTATGCTTATGGTTTTGCAATAATGGTATGGAAATCATGGTATGGTTAGGGTTTAGAAATCAAGTTATGGTTATGGTTTTGCAATGATTGTATGGAAATCATGTGGTGGTTATGGTCTAGCAATCAAATTATGGTTATGGTTATGGTTTTGCAATGATAGTATGGTTGTTATGGTTATTCTACGACAAGAAGTTATGGTAATGGTTATGGTATGTGACGTGGGTTATGTTTATGGTTTGCAATTTTTGAATCATGTTTTAGTTATGGCTATAAAATCTTTATGCCGTTGTGCCTGTGGTTTGGGAGTCGACGTTATGGTTATGCTTTTGAGAGCTTGTCTCATGATTTGCTACAGTTATTTCTACAGTTTTGCTAATCTATTACCACTCTCTCTTTAGCTCAACTTGTAGGTGGAGTGTGGTTGTTTGTGCACTCAGTCTTCCTTTGGGCAGAGAGGGTTGTTTTTTGTTGCTGCAGTACATGCAGCATCAGTTCAACCCTCTCTGCCTAATTTTTTTTTTCCGGTTTGGTCGTTGGCACAGAATTTGGTACATCCACCAGTATGGGCCTTAGAACAACCATTCAAATATAAAAAAATACCGTTGCATGTTACCACATGTGTTTTGACACATGTAACAGTGTGCATTCCGACGGTTTCTGTACCGGTGCATATATCGATGACACGATATCAGAGTGTATTTTGATGCTTATTCTAGTGAATTTTACTTTTAAAAGAAGCTTTGTCTCGTCAATATCTATGCCAATTTTTGTGCGACGTGTTGTAGTGTAAGTCTCTCTTAATGGGAGAATCTATAATACAAATACCTATTCGAGGAGGGACCCACTCCACATAAATCCGGTCCTAAATTGTTCTCTAAACTCTCTCTCTCTTGCAAAATTATTTTTCATGCCAAGTTAATTAACTACTATGTTTATGTTGCTACCATCAATTAAGTTCACCCTCTATGCTCACAAAGTAATCTCACAAAAATGCTTTCTCTATTTTTACTAATTTTGCTAATCTCAAAGTCATAGACCATTTCCATTACATTGGTATCAGAGCATTTGGTTTCTCTTTTCTTGCTTAAGAAGAGAGGTCTTTAAGTAGCCTAATAATGATTGATTTTGTTAACTATATTAGGGTAAGTGGGATTGGGATCTATTATCGGTTTTGTTGAGCCCACTATGTTGGATATGGTGCACACCTCGAGAGTCTTAATAATGGAGTCTTTTTAGAATTGCCTAGGACTTTACCATTATTGATCCATAAGAAGTCTAAAAGGAGCTATCCCTCGGAAACTCTGCAATATTAGACCCACTCCACTACTCTCTATAATTGACCAATTCGAGTCATGGGTGTAGATACTTAAGTGTTGGAGACCAGAGCTTCACAAAGTCCTCCAAGCTACACCATGTAGCTATGCAGTTCCAAAAATTGGCTCGTCAATGATGGGCTAGACTTCATGGAAACGGCGAAGCCTCGAATAAATGGAAAACTCTACATGTTTCCATCATGAAGCAATTCCTTGCAAGCGATACAAAGGACAAAGTGCTTACCAAATGGTGCAGTTTGACGCTTCTCTCTCACATGAGTCTATTCGCAAATATGTAGACAAGTTTTGGGATTTACATCTCAAGGCTACTGTCTTTAAAAAGATAGACTTTTCCAGGAAAAAGCAACAAGACAAAATGTGAACCCCATGGAAAACAAAGACAAAAATGATGCAAAGGGGAAAACCAATGCCCAAAATTCTTCCCAAGGAAATTCCAGCAACAACAATCGGTCCAAGGAGAAGGGAGTTTACAAAGGTAAAAAAAATCTCTCTCTCAAAGATCTTGAAGAATTTTTCCAGGACCATAAATGTTTTAAGTGTGGGGAGAAAGGACATCGCTTTCATTCTTGCCCCAAGAGAAATGCTCGCAATGGGACTCCTAGAGCTTCCACCATCAAATCTCCAAAAGAGGATGCTTATTGCAAAGGATCACCTCTCTCCTACGCTTGGGGAAAGGTAAGGGAGCATGAATCCTTCAAATTCTTTGACCCTGGCTCTGCTCACAACTTCATATCAATGGAGTTGGCCACCAAGTTGGGCATTCAAGATTTCAAGATGGGAGATGTTGTAACGGCTGACACTTCTTTCAAGGGATAGTGAGCCTCCGTTACTCCCTTGATTGGGAAGTTGAGGCTCCATGTGCAAAGCTATGTCGACAAGAAATACTTTTTCATCTCTCCTCTCCAACATGAAGATGCTATCCTAGGGGCACCATGGTTCAATTGCATGGCTACCAACATGAAGTTCCTTGAAAGGAGAATCTACTACACTTACAGGGGAAGGAACATGTGTATAGATGCTAGTGAGTCTCGTCGTACTATACCACTTGTAAATCCTATTGCTTTTGATAAATCAATGAAGAGCTCAGTTTCTATGTACATGGATTTTGTCAAAGAATGCATAAAATGTAATAATGTTTCATCAAATGTGAATGGTAGGAATCAAGAAGAGTTAGACTTGTCTAATTTTCTAAAAGGATTCCAAGATGTTTTCATCGATCATATCCCTATGGAATTACCTCCAAAACAAGGGGATGATGACCATCGTATTGAGGTCCTATCAAGAATCTCACCGCCTCACAATCCTCCTTATTGAGTTTCCCAAGCTCAAAAAGAGGATATTGTGAGGCAAGTACAAGAATTGGTAGACAAAGGGATGGTGAGGCCTAGCTCCTCTCTATTTTGTTATCCAGTCCTTTTAGTGCAAAAGAAATATGGTACATATCATATGTGTGTGGAATATCGAGCACTAAACCATATCACTATCAAAAACAAATTTCCTACCTTGAGTAGCATATCTATTTGATAAGCTACAAGGATATACCTACTTCAGTAGAATGGACCTTAAAAGTGGCTATCATCAAATAAGGATAGTGGATAGAGATATCCTAAAGACCCCCGTTTCGTACAACGTTTGGCCTTTATGAATATCTAGTAATACCTTTTGGCTTGAGTAATGCACCCGCAACGTTCAATCATCTAATTGAGAAAATATTTAGACCATATCGCAAATTCATTGGAGTGTTCTTTGATGATATCATCATCTACTAGAAATCCTTGGATAAACGTAAGAAACATCTCCAAGTGATTTTTCAGGCATTAAGGGAGAACAAGATTTTTCTCAACCAAAAAAAAAGAGAATGTTTTCTTCAAGAGATTTAATACTTATGTTATATTATCTCTCAAGATGGTATCCATATGGATCCGTAAAAGCTAGAGGTAATAAAAGCATGGCCTAATCCAAGGAATCTACATGAGCTAAGAAGCTTTATTGGTATGTGTGCATACTATAGACGCTTTATAGCAAAATTTTCTCAAATAGCAGGACCATTATATGACTTAACAAAGAAGAACATTAAGTATTCATGGACTGCTAAGGATAAAAATGATCTTAACAAGATCAAAGAGAAGCTTATCTCCAAACCAGTCCTCATGATTTCGGATCTCTCAAAGCCATTTGAGGTCCAATGTGATGCTTGTGATGAATGCCTTGGACCAGTCTTTCTTCAAGAAGGGCATGCCATAGCATATAAGAGCCAGAGGCTCAATATGGATGAAGGGGTGTTAGGCATTTATGAGAAAGGGATTTTAGCTTTTCTACATGCCCTAGACACATGGAAGCACTATTTATCGGGGACTCCATTCATTTTTTGAACATACCATCATCAAAGTCTCAAGTACTTCATGACGCAAACCAAGATTTTTGACAAACAAATGAGGTGGACAAATTTTCTTTCGCAATTTGATTTTTACATTGCTCATGTTGTTGGTAATCACAATCAAGTGGACAATGCACTTTCACAACGACAAAAGTTAATGTGGTGTCTATAGCAACTCACAATGATTTATCTTCTATGATAGATGAGTATGCTTCTAACCCTAAATTTAGAAATATAATGTCAACCCTTGCTTTGGGGAAGAAAGAGGAACCATTCACCTTGCAGGATGTTTATCTTCTCCACAAAAATAGAGGAGTAGAGATGTACTTCTATTGGCCTACCATGAAAGTGGACATACAAGAATATGTTTCAAAATGTGTAGTATACCAAAAGACCAAGTATGATAGAGAGAAGCAATGTGGATTACCCTAGCCATTGCCTAGTATATCCATGGATTTCATCTTTGCATTACCCAAGTCTATCCATGGGAATACAAGAATATAAACAATAGTCAACAAGTTTAGCAAAAAAGCACACTTTATTCATGTCAAAAAGATTATTAAGGCACACCAAATGGTACTGCTCTTCATATCTCAGATTTTCAAACATCATGGATTGCCAACATCCATTGTGTCAGATAGAGATCCTAAATTGACCAGTAATTTTTGGAAAGGTCGCTTTGAAAATCTAGGTACAAGATTCAATTTTTGTCAGCCTATCACCCACAAACGGTTGGCCAAAGTGAGATAGCCAATCTTACAATATTCAATCTACTAAAGACTTATGTTACCAAAGTAGATCAACACCCACAATGGGAAAAGTACTTACCTCTTGTAGAGTATGCGTACAATAATATTGTCCATAATTCTACGGAAAAAGAACCTTTTGAAATCATCGAGGGAAGACCTAAAAATCCCTTGCTACTTAAAGTACATGAGAAGATTTCCGTTGCCGATGAGTATAGCCATGACCTACAAGAATCTTTCCAAAAGATTAAGGAGGCTATATCCATCTATCAACAAAGGCGAAAACTTGCTTCTAACAAGCACAAAAGGGCCTTAACGTTCATAGAAAATGATTGGGTCTTACTTAAGTTACAAAACTCGTTTGAGACGAATGACATGCAAAAATTTTACGGGCCATGAAAAGTAGTATGCTAAATTAGCAAAAAGATACTACGGTCCTTTTCAAATCTTCAAGACAATCAATGATATGGCTTATCAACTCAAGTTTCCCAGCTATTGGATCATACACAATGCTTTTCATGTGAGACTACTTAAGCCCTACAAAGGAGAGCCACCAAGTGAACCAATTATTGAAGACCCTCCCAAAATTGAAGACCAAGAAGAGGTGCTACAACCCAAAGCTATCCTTTGACATGAAGACAAGGTACTACAACATGGTAAGATTATCCGATGATATCTTATTAAGCTCAAAAATTATCCTTTTGAAGATGCTAGATGGATGCAAGGAATACAGCTTAAGGATAGTATGAACCTTGTCAATGCTTACAATGTTACACTAGAGTAAGAAAATGTGGGTGAAAGCATGTTAACCTGTCATGCTTTTTCATGTCCCGGACAATGCTAACTAGCGGAATTTTGACATATGCTAACTAGTACAATAACTTGAGCTACATCTCCAAGATCTATGACATATGATATATCAACAGAAAGCACTTGAAACAAGGAATCCAAATGTACAACCTCCGACAAATTTTAATATTATTTGTAAAAAATTTACCGGACTTCCACTTTTTTGAAGATGTGCTAACTTGAAAATGCTAACTAGCACAAAAAGCGCGACAGGTTAACATGCTTTCACCCATGTACAAATTTCTTTCAAATGATTAATGTTTTTGTCTTATAAGACTAATTCTCTTTTTATTATGCACAAATTTAAATAGTATGCATGCTTAGAATCATGTTTGTGATGATGAAGTCTCTCAAACACCAAGTAGATTATGTCACTCTTCTTTGGGAGAATGAAATGGACTAAGGAGTAGACATGCTTGTGGAAGCTATGTCTCCCAAGCACCAAATGGATTAATCATCCATCTTGGAAAGATTTCCAAGGCTAAAAAGGGATCCTTTACCCATGCTAAGAAACATTGACTAATGACTAAGGCTTTATCTCTTCTACCTCATAGTCGAGGACGACTATGATTTTCTTATAATAAAATGATCATTTAATGTGGGAGAATAAATGAGAAAAAGGGTTAGAATATAGGTATGTGATTTGGATGCATCTCAGCATTCTACCAAAGGTAATGGGTCCCAATGGAAGATGGTCTATCAAAGAGCAATGTTAATGGAGCTTAAAGACCCTAGGATTAGCTTCATTAAAGACATCCAAAGGTTAGTGTTAAAAGTCCTTTGACCGTAGGTAAGCTAGGACTGAGCTTGAGGTGGGAACCCGGCCCAATCTTGAGGTGCTTGTTGTGCTTGATGACTAAGGTTCTTGAGGTACTTGTTGTGCTTGATGACTAAGATACATGAGGTGCTTGTCGTGCTTGCTAACTAAGATACATGAGGTTCTTGTCATGCTTGCTAACTAAGATTCTTAAGGTGCTTGTTGTGCTTGCCGACTAAGGAGGTTGAGGTTCTTCTGGGAATGCTACCCAATCTTGAGGTGCTTTGTTATGCTTGCTGACTAAGGTTCTTGAATTTAAGGTATTCCACAAAGTCAAAAAGATCCATAAAAGGGGGGGGCGAGCCTAACAAGAGGGGGCTAGAGATAGAACAGACACACACACCCTCACACAAGGCAAGCTTGGTACAAAGAAAGAAAATAAGGCACTTTTCAAGCGCCTTCTCATGTTGCCCTCATGGTATGCCTAAAGACTTTAAAGCAAAAGAAATATGGTGCATACCACATCTGTGTGGACTATCGAGCACTAAACCATATCATTATCGAAAATACATTTTCCGTACCACGGATAGAAGATCTGTTTATGAAGCTACAACATAGGATTGAACTTAAAAGTGGCTATCATCAAATAAGGATACTGAATGAAGATACCCTAAAGACGACGTTTCATACAATGTTTGGTCTTTATGAATGTCTAGTCATGTCTTCTGGCTTGACTAATGCATGAGCCATGTTCAATCATTTAATGAAGAAAATTTTTAGACCATACCTCAAATTCACTGGGGTGTTCTTTAATGATGTCATCATCTACTCCAAGTCCTTGGAGGAACACAAGAAAGATCTCGAGGTAAATTTTCAAGCTTTGGGAGAGAACAAGCTTTTTACCAATCAAAAGAAGAGGAAATTTTTCCTTCAAGATGTTTAATACTTAGGTCATATTATCTCTCAAGATGGTATCCATATGGATCCATTGAAGTTGGAGATAATAAAAGCATGGCCTAATCCAAGGAATCCACATGAGCTAAGAAGCTGTATTGGTATGTGTGCATACTATAGATGCTTCATAGCCAAATTCTCTCAAATAGCAAGACCATTACATGACTTAACAAAGAAGAACGTTAAGTACTCATGGACTGCTAAGGATAAAAATTATTTTGAAAAGCTCAAAGAGAAGCTTACCTCCCAACTAGTCCTTATACTTTTGGATCGCTCAAAGACATTTGAGGTTCAATGTGATGCTTGTGGTAATTTCCTTGGAGGAGTCTTGCTTCAAGAAGGGCATGCCATAGCATACAAGAGCCGAAGGCTCAATGCTGATGAATGTGTTTTGGGCATATACAAAAAAGCACTTTTAGCTGTTCTACATGCCCTAGACACATGGAAGCACTATTTATTGGGGACTCCATTCATTTTGAGAACGGACCACCAAAGTCTCAAGCACTTCATGATGCAAACCAAGCTTTCCACCAAATAAATGAGGTGGATAAATTTTCTTTCACAATTCTATTTTCATATTGCTCACATTGTTGGTAAGCATAATCAAGTGGCTGATGCACTTTCATGACAACAAAACCTCAATGGCTCACAATGATTTATCTTCTATGATAGTTGAGTATGCTAGTAACCTTGCATTTAAAGATATAATGTCATCCCTTGCCTTAGGGAATAAAGAGGAACCATTCACCTTGCAGGGTGGTTATCTTCTCCATGGCAATAGTCTATGTGTTACCTACTTTCCTCGCAATAAATTCATGTATTAGTCCCATGCTCCTCCGTATGCGGGGTATAGAGGCATCACTAGCTTGGTAATGGGACACTTTTATGTCCTGTTAAGTGACCATTTTCCTTGAATTATGTCAAGAGTTTCAAAATGGATTTTGAGGTGCTATCTGTCTATAAAGTTGTCTCATGAGCTGAAAAAAACTCGACATTTTTTTGGAATATCAATTCCATCTTTAACCTTGTCCTTGCACAACATTTCACAACTTAAACTGTGTGAATAAACGGGTCCCGTTTTTGGCTTTTTTCAACTTTTTTCAACTATACCACTCTAGAATTCATGTTTGTGAGGTCTATAATGCTAGAGAACTATCTTTAGTAGTCCTCAACATGTCCTGATGCTTCTAGCTAGGGAGAAATAAATGTTAAAGTTGTAAGTTATGACCAAATTACAAAAATTATCAAATCCTGTTTTTTAGCAATTTTAGCTCTTCTATGATTTTTTTGGTGGCTTTCATGATATCCAAATGCAGTTTTGATTTTCTATGTCCCATATTGTAACATAAAGCTAATATTCCTTGAGTTTTGGGGCACCTAATACCCTATTTTGCATAGTATACAGCGATAGTTGATTTTTTCAATTATAGAAGAAAACGAAACAGTCTAGTATATCAAGTATAGCTTTTTCAATATTGTTAGTTTCTTGTGACAACTACATGAATTTTGTAGGTAGTAACCATATCTAGTCATAAGGATCAAATTTGGCTAGATATTGAATAGTTTCTATGGGATTCTACAACTCATAATGTTGAACCCAGTTTTTTCATGTTTGCTGTATTTAGCACTTCATCTTTGTCGCCAAGATTCCCCTTGGTAAGAGATGTATTATTCTTTTGACATGCTCCATGGCTCCTTATAAACCTAAAGGATGATAAGGAACTAAGAAAACATGCACATATTATTTGTGAGCGTGGCTATAGAAACTTTGATGATAGGTTTGTAGAATGGTAAAAATCAACTTTTTTGTACCTATTTCTTTTGGAAAAACAAAAAATAGTGAGTGAGAAGCAATCATATGTTCTTATCACCAACCCATTGAAGTTAACTAGGGAATTTATCTCAAGTCCTACAAAAATCCCTAATCTTATTTTTATGCAACAAAATGTAAGAAATGATTGTTTTGATGAAAATGTACTGGTCCATCAACTTGGGAGGCTTGGTGTGACCAAAAGATGAGAAATTTTACAAGTTTCTTATTTTTTACATGTGTAGGCCTTGAACTATAACCTCATGAAAGGATTTTACAAAATGAGTGGATCTACTATGGTTTTGGAGGTTTTTTTCAAAACCCTGAAAGGACACATTTATGTCCTGTTAGGTTACCAACCTAGTGTTAACCTACTCTTTGAGGAGTAGAGACGTACTTCTATTGGCGTACCATGAAAGTGGACTTAAAAGAGTATGTTTCAAAATGTGTGGTATGCCAAAATACTAAGTATGATAGAGGGAAGCAACCGCAATTACTCAGGCCATTGCCAATCCCTAATTCAACATGGGAGAGTCTATCCATGGATCTTATCTTTGGATTACACAAGTCTATCCATGGGAATACCATGACCTACAAGAATCTTTCCAAAAGATTAAGGAGGCTATATCCATTTCTCTACAAAGGCAAAAGGCTGATACTGACAAGCACAAAAGGGCCTTAAGGCTAAAAAAAAATTATTGGGTCTTGCTTAAATTTCCCAAGGCTCAATTGAGGCAAATGAGGGGCAAAAATCCTACGCACCATCAAAAGTTTTATGCTTAACTAGCAAAACGATACTATGGTCCTTTTCGAATCTTTAAGCCAATCAATAAGATGGCTTATCAATTCAAGCTGCCCAACCATTGGTTCATACACAATGTTTTTATTTGAGCCTACTTAAGCCCTACAAGGAGATCACCCAAATGAACCAAGTATTGAAGACACTCCAGAAATTGAAGACCAAGAGGAGGTGCTACAACCCAAAGGTATCCTTCAGCATGAAGACAAGGTACTACGACATGGTAAGATTATCCGACACGATCCTATTAAGTTCAAAAATTATCCTTTTGAACATGTAGATGGATGCAAAGAATACGGCTTAAGGATAGCATGAACCTTGTCAATGCGTACAATGATACATTACAGTAAGCAAATGTACATGTTTTCTTTAAATAATCAATTTTTTGTCTTATAATATTAATTACAATAATAATGCGTACAATGATACATTACAGTAAGCAAATGTACATGTTTTCTTTAAATAATCAATTTTTTGTCTTATAATATTAATTCTCTTTTTATTGTGCACAAATTAAAGTAGTATATCATGTTTGTGATGATGACGTCTCTCAAACACCAAGTAGAATTTGTCACTCTACTAGGGAGAATGAAATGGACCAAAGAGCAGACATGCTTGCAGTAGCTATGTCTCCCAAGCACCAAATGGATTAGTCTTCCATTTTGTAATGATGTCGTAGGGTAAAAAGGGATCCTCTATCCACTAAGAAACATTGACTAATGACTAAGGCTTTATCTCTTTGACCTCATAGTCGAGGGCTACTATGATTTCAAGAGAGAGGTAATGTCATAAAATCTAATATCTAATCAACCCATATAATTTTCTCATATTAAACTGATCATTTAATGTGGGACAATAAATAGGAACAAGGGTTCACATATAGACATGTGCTTACCAATCTATCTCAACATGGGGCCAATGGTAAAGGGGTCCAAATGAGAGATGGTATGTCAAAGAGCAAGGCTAGTTAATGGAGCATAAAGACCTTTGGGTTAGCTTCATGAAAGACCTCCAAAGGTTAGTGTTGAAACTCCTTTGACCTTAGGCAAGCTAGGGCACTGCTTGAAATGGGAACCCTATCCAAGCTTGAGGTGCTTGTCGTGCGTGCTTGCTGACTAAGGTTCTTCGGGTTCTTGTCCTACTTATTGACTAAGGTGCTAAGGTGCTCCATGAATAAGGTTCTTAAGGGTTTAAGGTGTTCAAAAGGTCAAAGCACATCCCTACACAATGGGGGCGAGCCCTCATTGTAGGAGCTAGAGAGATAACACACACACCCTCACACAAGGCAAGCTTCTTCTAAAGAAAGCAACTAGCACACTTGTCAAGTTCCTCTTCATGTTTCCCTTGTGGTGTGCCTAAAGCCTATTGGTTGGCCTCTCAAGGGGTCTAGTGATAATTTAATTAATTAAATTAATTGTTTATGCATTTATCAAGTCCCTTGTCTCAAAGGGGAAAGGGGACACTTGTCCCAAGGCTATCATGCTTGTTAGATATGCACTCTTCATGTGATTGGCTAGGCTTAAAGGGGTCTAATGAGTTTCCATCATGAGATAAGAGAGGGGGTCAACCAAAGCAATGAGGGGGATAGCTTGGGGGGTATACTCTCCCCCCACCCACACACACACTCAGTGTGTGTGTGTGTGTGTGTGTGTGTGTGTGTGTGAGAGAGAGAGGTGAAAAGTGTAAGAGCTCAATCTCCTTCTCCAAGCTTGTAGAGAAGTTGAGAGCCTACACCAATACTCTTGTCTATGGAATGCAAATCCAACCAAGAGCCATGCTCCAATGCTTAAGCTTGCCATCTTCTCTAGCTTCATTACTATGCTATTATCTATGCTAAGCAAGAAGAGTTTTGTTAAGTGAGGAACTATTTCTTTCTCCTATGAATGTTTCTTCTTCTTCTTCTCTACTGAAAGGGCGGTGGTAATGCGTGTGCTAGTCTCCACCCAACCGTGCTATCTTATAGCCTCCCCCTAGCATACACATTTTCCGGCCGTGCCGGTGGCCTTTCCCATAGGACCCATTTCCTTACATTACCCCCCCTTGGAGAATCATTTTCGCCCTCATGAACAAACATAGGAAAATGTTTCTTAAGTGTGCAAACATTCTCCCATGTAGAACCTTCTTCAGGTCTATCTAGCCATTTTACCAACACCTGTCGTCTGACATGATGTATGGTGCAAATCTCATGAGAATCCAAAATTTTCTAGGGCTCATAAGGAATGCTTGGCAGTTCGATAAGGTCAACAAACGAACTTGTATCAATGACGTTATCATTCTGTCCTAGCTATTTTTGTAAACGGCTAACATGAAAAACAGGATGAACTTGTGAGTTCTCTGGGAGAGCTAACTTATAGGCCACTTGACCTATACGTTTGAGAATGGTAACTGGTCCACAATAATGATGGTGAAAGTTTAGTAACTTTTCCCGTCTTCAGACTTTTTGAATGCTCCAAGACATTGAGGAAAACCTTGTCTCCTTCTTTGCAAGTAGAAAGACGACGATGCTCATCTACATACTTCTTATATCGATCTTGAGCTTGCTTAACATTTTGTCGCGCAACTCGAAGCATGTCAAAATGGTCTTGGAGAAAATCCTTTGCTTGATGTATCTTCTCCTTAGCCAACCCCACCGTAATGGGTGATCTAGGTTGAAATCCATACAGAAGCATAAGTGGACTAAACCCTGTAGTCACATGCTTTAAACTATTATAAGCAAATTCCAATATAGGTAAGTAGTCTTCCCAATTGGTTTCCTTCTTGCTAACGTACGCTCGTAGCATATCCTCTAGCACTTGATTAACTCTTTCTGTTTGACCATCCGTTTCTGGATGATCAGCTGTACTAAGATTAATTTTAGTTTCCAACTTTTGGAACACAGCTCTCTAGAAGTGATTATCGAACTTTCGATCTCTGTCACTATAATAGCTGGAAGATCGTAGAGTTTATATATATGCTCTACAAATAGTCGTGCTAATTTCGGTGTCTTAACACTAGGTTGGTAACCTAACAGGACATAAAAGTGTCCTTTCAGGGTTTTGAAAAAAACCTCAAAAACCATAGTAGATCCACTCATTTTGTAAAATCCTTTCATGAGTTTATAGTTCAAGGCCTACTACACATGGAAAAAATAAGAAACTTGTAAAATTTCTCATCTTTTGGTCACACCAAGCCTCCAAAGTTGATGGACCAGTACATTTTCATCAAAACAGTCATTTCTTACGTTTTGTTGCATATAATTAAGATTAGGGATTTTTATAGGACTTGAGATAAATTCAATGGGTTGGTGATCAGAACATATGATTGCTTCTCACTCACTATTTTTTGTTTTGCCAAAAGAAATAGGTACAAAAAAGTTGGATTTTTACCATTCTACAAACCTATCATCAAAGTTTCTATAGCCACGCTCAATACAAATAATATATGCATGTTTTCTTAGTTCCCTATTGTCCTTTAGGTTCATAAGGAGCCATGGAGCATGTCAAAAGAATAATACATCTCTTACCAAGGGGAATCTTGGGGACAAAGATGAAGTGATAAATACAGTAAACATGAAAAAACTAGGTTCAACATTATGAGTTGTAGAATCCCATAGAAAATATTCAACATCTAGCCAAATTTGATCCTTATGACTAGATATGGTTACTACCTACAAAATGCATGTAGTTGTCACAAGAAACTAACAATATTGGAAAAGCTATACTTGATATACTAGAATGTTTCATTTTCTTCTATAATTAAAAAAATCAACCATAGTTGTCTACTATGCAAAATAGGGTTTTAGGTGCCCCAAAACTCAAGGAATATTAGCTTTATGTTACAATATGCGACATAGAAAATCAAAACTACATTTGGATATCATGAAAGCCACCAAAAAAATCATAGAAGAGCTAAAATTGGCTAAAAACACGATTTGACAATTTTTGTAATTTGGTCATAACTTACAACTTTAACATTTATTTCTTCCTAGAAGCATCAAGACATGTTGAGGACTACTAAAGATAGTTCTTTAGCATTATAGACCTCACAAACATGAATTCTAGAGTGGTATAGTTGCAAAAAGTTGAAAAAAAGCCAAAAACAAGACCCGTTTTTTCACACAGTTTAGGTTGTGAAATGTCGTGCAAGGACAAGGTTAAAGATGGAATTGATATTCCAAAAAAATGTCGAGTTTTTTTCAGCTCATGAGACAACTTTCTAAACAGATAGCACCTGAAAAACCATTTTGAAACTCTTGACATAATTCAAGGAAAATGGTCACTTAACAGGACATAAAAGTGTCCCATTACCAACCTAGTGTTAACCGTAGTCTTAGTGGGAATGAATTGACCCATATTTGTGAGATGGTCAACAATTACCCAAATGGCATCATGGCCACGATTTGTAGTAGGTAGTCCTACTACAAAATCCATGGAGATACTCTCCCACTTACCTTGTGGAGTCTCTAACGGATGTAAAATGCCACCTATCGTGAGGCCCTCTGCCTTATTAACTTGGCACTATTGGCAGTTTAGTACGTACTCTTGAAAATCATGATGTAAGCCTCACCAATAAAATTGTCATCGAGCTAAGGCATACGTCTTACGAATACCTGGATGACCAGCACTTGGACTATCGTGACACTCAGTTAGTGTTTGAGTCCTTTGGCACACATACTCTAATTTTGTGGAGTAAGTAGCCATCATCAATGGAAAAATTCTTCCATCACTTAATTTCTTCTTGAGTAGGGGTGGAGCTCTGTGTGTTGGAGTTTCTATCTTCGCGTGCAGAGACATGTTCATCTGGCTGTTCGGAGACATGTGAGTGTGAGGGATCCCTTTTTAAAACTGCACTCCACACTTTAGCATATGATTGATCTTGTGCACACTCGCCACGTAATGACTCCAAAAATAGACTCTTAGTTCCGTGAAAGCAAGTGAATTAATTTGAGGCATCCAACTTAGTGTATCCGCTACTACATTATATCGCCCCTTGAAATATTGTAGCTTACAATCATATTGTTGAAGGATTTCTGCCCATCTAGCTTTACAGCCCTTCAAGTCTTTTTGAGTAGTAAACCATTTGATACTCTCATGGTCATAAACTACTTCAAAATTGGCACCATATAAATAGTGTTGCCACTTTCGTAAAGCGTGAATCATGGCATACAGCTCTCTCTCATAAAACATAATAATTCTGTTGAGATCTATCTAAATTTTTACTTTCAAAGGCTATAGGTCTTCCCTTCGGAGAAGTACCACACCAATGGCTTTATCACTAGCATCAGTCTCTACCACAAACGGTGTGAGCGGGATGAAAACACACACAACGTCTCTATAACGACCCGACACACACTCTTGGAAGGATATACACACACACTATGGGACACCACTCGGCTTACACAACCCACCTGGCCGAGACAGGGAACACACCTCTGGAGTGAGAGGAGAGAGACTATCCACTTGCCCACTCCACAGAGACACACACACACACACACACACACACACCCAAAAAACTCAGCTCAAAAGAGGGGAAATTATGATAATTAGATACAAATGAGCTTGGGCCAACACCAATGGGGAAAATAGCTCACACAATATGGGTACAAGAAGCCAGATACAATCACAAACTGGAGCAGAAACTTCGCTCATAGGAGAAACTTACACAGAAAAACAGCAGGAAAAGAGTGAGGAATTTGGCAAAATGGACAGCGCCATCGCGTCCGGAACGGCCCAAAACCCCAGTCTACAATGTGAAAGTGCTCAAATCCGACCTCGGATGAGCAGTTTACGGCCAAAACAGGCTCCAAAATGGGCAAAAACACACCTGCGGCTGTTCCTCCTCTCTTCTCCACGTTTTT
Organism: Adiantum capillus-veneris; assembly: GCF_014529385.1. Classification (NCBI taxonomy): domain Eukaryota; kingdom Viridiplantae; phylum Streptophyta; class Polypodiopsida; order Polypodiales; family Pteridaceae; genus Adiantum; species Adiantum capillus-veneris. The sequence continues at coordinate 129,224,200 of NC_140940.1, read as the reverse complement.
TTTGGTCTTCTCTCAGTTTTTTCAGTTCCCACACTTAACTTTATTAGTTGGGCACCCTTGGCCTTTTAGATGCCCTCAAACGGACCCCGAACAGGCCAAAAACTGACCTCGCAGTGCATAGTTGTCACCTTTTTGCATCATTCGCACACCTGGCACTCAGCTTTTTTCCAATAATGCATCTCGCCACCACATGAAGTGGCCCCAAAAAGTGGTCCTAATGATGACCTTTCTGCGTAACTCTCACAAGAAAACACCCACGTTGTGTCCGGCCTCATCTGCGTGCAAATATTGACCTTGTTCGCCCTCCTGACGCCACTAGATGCCATCTGACGCACCTGCTGACCTCATGTTGTCGGTCCGCGGATAGCTTCCTCGAGAAGTTTTACACGCAATAAACTCCTCATTATCGTAGAAAAACACAGTAGTACTGGTAATAGTGAAAATCGATGCACTATGTACACCCTGTCCTACCTGTACACATGTGGGCCCCACATAACCACCTAGCTAAGGAAAATGGGCAATCCTTTATTTGATGCACCATGCATGTATATGTACATATGCGCAATCCCTTGCTCCAAAAAACTCCTGACATAATTTGCCCATTCCCTAGCCTGCTAGATCATTCATGATCAGCACCAGCAAAGAGAGATATGAGACTCGCCGCATCACAGGTCTCCTCATCCCTCACAGACATCACTCGCTCTTCAGAAAACTCATCTTGCTCTACCATCATCAACCTAGCATGATACAACTTAAGACGCAATCCATTTACCCTTGACTTATGTAGAACACCATCCAGGTTAGCCAGCTGATATGTGCCATTTGGAAAACACTCTACTACCTTGAAAGGGCCTTCCCACTTAATTTGAAACTTCTTTTGAAAGGTGTTGTCCAGCTTACTGTTGTAGCGCAAAACCAAGTCATGTTTCTTGATACCCTTACTTTTGACCTTTTCATTTATCTTTGTCAAAGCCTTATCCTGCATCTGCCCATAATGCTCCAATGCGCTCATCCTATCCAACTGGACCTCTTGTAACTGCAAGAGCCTCTCTTTGAATGCATCACTAGGCGGCCCAAGCAACTTCTCTAACATTTTGACCGCAGGCAACTCTACCTCCACAGGCAATAGTGCTTCCTTTCCATACACCAAATGAAATGGAGTAAACCCTGTACCTGTCTTCACCGAAGTACGGTAAGCCCATAATGCACTAGGCAATTCCAAATCCCAATTCTTTCCTTGGTGCTCTGTCACTTTCGAAAGAATCTGTACCAACTCACCATTGAATCTTTCATTCAAGCCATTACACTGCGGGTAATAAGGAGTGGTATGCTGGTGCCTAATCTTCATCTTTGCACATAAAAAATCTAGCAGTTTAGCTCTAAAGCCAGGCCCCTTATCTGAAAGTAGCTCCAATGGCACCCCAAACTTGCAACATATTTCATCATACACAAATTTTGCCACATCCTTTGCAGTGATCTGTATTACTGCTATAGCCTCTGCCCATCTAGAGAGATAGTCCACTGCCGTCAAAATATAGCTTTTGCCCCTGCTTGTGATAGGTAACGGGCCTATTGCATCAATTCCCCACTTTTCAAACACATCAAACGCCATAATGGTTTTTCGTAGCTTTGGCTTCAACACTCTCTTCCCAAATGCTTGACACCTATTGCAAGACCTACACCAATGGTGAACATCCTTGTGCAAACTAGGCCATACATACCCCTCTTGCAAAATCTTATGCAAGGTGATCTTTAGAGCAAAATGGCCACCACATGCGCCTTCGTGATTCTCTTCCAACACTCTGTAAAGCTCCTCCCGCCAAGGTACACGTCTCAACACGAGATCAGCCCCTTTAATGTATAAGACATCACCAATCAATTTGTACCTGTATGCTCTACGCACAAATCCATACTTCTTAGACTTCTGAATCTCCTTTGGAATGATTCCTGTTAGCAAAAACTCCTCTTCTTGAGCCAAACTTTCCCGGCCATGATAAAGAGGTAAAGTGGTCCTCAACACAAATAGCTCCCCAATCATGCCTTGAGCTGCTTCATGTGCCTCTCCATTTAGAGCACGTTCAATGTGTCTGATGCTCCATGCTTCGAAATTTTTTAACAGGCCTTTAATTCTGAAGCACATTTCCTTCAATGAGGTGTTATTGCTCTTCCACACACCCAGCACTTGCTTCACCACTAACAAGGCATCACCTTTTATGCTCAACCTTCGAACCCCATGCTTCAAACAAATGTGTAATCCGGCTTCCAATGTAGCATATTCAGCCTCATTGTTACTATGCGCATCCAATTTGAACCCTCTCTTGCATACTAGCTTCCCCTCTGGATCATAAAGTGCTATACCCCCTGAAGCTGCATCATGGCTCTTTCTGTATGAACCATCAAAGAACAACACATGTGCATTGCTGATCTGTGGCACTTCTTCAACTACCTTTCTCACCACCTCTTCCTTAACAATAAGGGGATTCTCCTTGTAGGTCAACAAATCAGCTAGGGTAGCCCTTGTACTATCTTCCACTAGAAAAGAGAACTCAAACTCTTGCAGCTCAATTACCCATTTCTTCACCACATTTGACATGTTAGTACCATTAATTAACTGTGGCAAAAAGGCATAACTCGTCAAGAAAACAAAAGGCCGTGGTAGCAAGTAATGACGAAATCGTCGACAAGCAAATATTACACTGGCCATCACTAGCTCTACTTCCGATAACTTTCTCTCCGCTACCAACTTCACTGGGCTTGCACAATACACTGGCCTCATATAATGGCTGCCCTTCCCCTTTTGCAATAGCATGGCTCTAATGGCATCATCCCCTACTGATGGATTTACATAAAAAACTTTCTCCCAATCAGGAGCCTGCATGGCTGACAACCCCCCTAACACCTCTTTCACCTCTTGAAACACTTCTTCACACTTGTCATCCCATTGCAATGGATCATGCTTTGCCACTTGCTGTAATGGATAAAGAAGCTGCGAAGACAATGGAATAAACCATGCCATGTACTTCAATTTGTGTATAAAGGTTGCCAATTGCTTCGTACTCATAGGTGATGGAAGAAGAATAATAGACTTCACCTTATCTGGATCAGCCTCAATGCCATTTTCTGACACCATATGGCCTAATAACTTCACCCTTGGCTGTGCTAGATGATATTTCTTTGGATTTAGTTGTCCTCCACATTCATCATATCGAGCCAATACCATCTGCAGCTTCTCATGGTGTTCAGCCCTACTAATCTAGACACAGAAGTCATCCATAAAAGCTTTAACACAACTACCAATGAATGGTTCCAACACCCAATTTGCTCTCTCTTGATAGAAGGAAGGTCCATTTGACAACCCAAATGGCAATACTGTGTAGCAATAGCAGCCCCATGGCGTAATGAAAGTTGTCTTTGTGCGGTCTTTAAGAGCAATCTTCAATTGAAAATAGCCTGAAAAACCATCACACACACTGTACCTCTCATAACCTGCCACTGAATCCAAGATCTGATCGATGAATGGAAGAGGATATGGGTTCTTCTTAGTGGCTGCGTTTAAGGGTTTAAAATCCACACAAATTCTCCACTTCCCATCCTTCTTTGGACTGACTACAACTGGACTCACCCATTCTGTGGTCTCCACTGGAACTATGAACCCTGCCTTCAATAACTTGTCCACCTCTACCCGCAAGGCTTCCATTTGCTCTTGACCCATCCTTCTTAGCCTTTGCCGCACGGGCTTAGCACCTTCTTTCAGCTCTATATGCATCTCTTCAACCTTGAACCCTCTGATCTCTTCATATGAAGTAATGAACAAATCAGGAAAACTAGCCAGCATATGCAAATATATATCCTTCTCCATAGCTGAGAGGTCTCCACTAATCATTTGCGTCATTAATTCCTGCTTCTTTGACAACTCAACTTTGTTTTGCATCAGCCCTTCAATCACTTCATAAGGCCCTTCACTTTCATCTTCAACTTCCTTCGCAAATGCGACTAAACCACACTCCTGGATTTCTTTATCCATCAAAAGAAATGCAACATCAGCATCCTCATCACTACTGGTAGTGCTATCACTGTCCTCATCTGTCACCGTGGAAGAGTCTTCATCACTAGACTCATCCTCATCTTCATAAAGCTCCTCTAATCGTTTCCTTGTGTCCATATTATAAAGCTTCTTGGTACCTGTCTTTCCATAGAGGCTAATCGTACCATGTCGCCAATCTTGAACAGCTCCCACTGCACGTAACCATGGTCTGCCCAGTATAATAGGATATGCTCCCAACCCTGCTGGCATAACATGAAAATCAACCACTGTCTTTGCATCATATGCCTCCACTTATAAGCTCTTTACAACACCCAAGCATTTTACTTTTTGATGGTTTGCCAATCTGATCCGAAACCCTGATACCCCAGCCACTGTGAGACCCATCTTCTCAACGCATGAGTGTGTTATGACGCATATTTGGGCTCCTCCATCCACATAACCTTGTCCCAAATTTTTCCTTTTATGCCACACATCTACTATTGGACAAATGTCTGGTAGCTCATCCATTGCCAACACTTTCACTGAACCTCTCTCTGGCTCTTTCTCCATTGGGTTAACCATCCTCTTCCACTGTCACTTTAGCTTAGGCACCATCTCTATAAGCTGCCCAAAAGTAACATCTGCCTTCCTACTCGTCAGATCCTCCTTCAAGTCATAGCTTAATTGCCCATCCCCTAGTGGAAAATCTGAAACATGAAACTTTCGACGAGCTCTCCTTTTCCTCTTGGCCTTGACATCCTCGCCTTCATGGCTCTTTCCTTTCTTCTTACTAGGACCTGGGGCACTTCTTCCTTCCTTATCCTCTGTGGTCCTCTTCCCAATAGGCATCACTAATGTATCCTCTAGCTTCGATGCCTTCTCCAAGGTGACTACACTTAGCACTTTTGTCTTCCCTTTTTCCTCCTAGGTCAGTCCACTGGTTCCTTCGTCTCCCTTAATTTCGATGCCATAATCATTTGACCTAGTTAGCACCTGTCTTGGCAATGGATACATGTCTCCCCCCATCCTTGGTGGCTTATCACATTGCGGGCTGATGTGAACCAACTCTCCACAATTATAACATGTGGGCGTCTGCCTCCAAAACCTACCATTGCTTTGTCCAACACCATTCCTAGGCCTTTCTTCACCTCCTGGCTGATTTGCAAACCGCCCTCGACTTCGATTATTTCCCACTTGACCTAGCATGTTTAGGCTGAGATTCTTCATCAAATCAACCACTTGCCTCATGTCTTGCCTTAGGCCATCATCTTGCACTGCTGTAGTGACCACTGCTGGCATAACCTGAGTAGTAACAGGAACCACTGGTTCATGATGAACCCCTGACATACGACCTTGTAAAGAGACCCTAGGCTGAAATTCAGACCTCATGGGCAAAGACTCCACCCCTAACTGGCTCATTTTCCTCAGCTTCCACTCCTTGTTCCTTGCTACCTCTAGTGCATCTTCATATGTCCTAGGCTTCTTTAGCTCCACTCTCCAATGCATATTCTCCCAAAGACCAGCTAAGAACCTGTCCTTCTTCATCATGTCAGGCGGGGGTACCTGTGGTGCTAAAGCCTTGCACATTCGCTCCCATGCCAATGAAAACTTACGTATGTACGCATCTACTGGCTCACCTTCCTTCTGCACCAACCCTTGTACTTCTTGCCACACTTTGTCAGGGTCTTCTATCTTCACAAACTCCACTTCCAATCCATGCCTTAGATTGTCCCAACTCAATCTTATAGGTGGATCAGCCATACGCAACTCCTGTTCAAATGCTTTGGACCAAGCTCGTGCATCACTCTTCAAACAAATTTGGAGAAGGCATAACATTTGCGTAGGGTCATGAATCTGGTTGATAATGCATGCAACCTCCATCTTTTCCAAAAATTCTTCCACATCTTCATCACTTCTTCCATGAAACTCGGGATAAGAGAAAGCCATGGCTAGAGAACCCCTTCAAACACACGTGCAAGAACCCAAAACTTTTCACTACCCAATCCCCAGAAACTTCAATGGAGCTCAGCTTTAGATGAGAACAAACACATGTACATCAAATGAGTTTTCATAGTTGATCATCGAAATTACAACAGGCAAAGGACATTCCAGGATCTCTCTCAATCTTCTTGGCCCGAACATAAAGACTATGCGCTGCTGGAAAAAGATCTTCCTAGACACATGAACATTAATCTGAATTCTTTGAGTTAAATGAAAAGGAGTGAACTGAGGGCCATTTTGATCATCCATTAAAGACAACCATGAAGCTCCCAAGAAGGCACACCTGACTCAACCTCTGACTTTGCCAAAATTTCAGCAGCATAACAGCATAAATGGCTCAAAATACCAAAAAACCAGCCATCATTACTTGGGAAAATTTCGATAGAGTTTCCCCAGAAGTAGAGCAGTAGGAACCCAAAATATAGACTGTATCTGTATGCATAAACTGCCAACAATAGAACCCGAGCATCAAATAGGACTCACTAGTACATAGCCTATGGCGAGGTCACAAAAAGGGTGCTCCAGCTACCTATATCACCGAAAGGATCTCTACATTTGAGAATCCCCGAGCTCAATAAAAACCTCACGCTATCGACCCTCACACGAAGGCTAATGCAAATCGCATATAGTCAAGTCTCAGAAATGACTATCTTCCAGACCAAGTCTCAGAAACGGCTGGGACTGCCAAATAAAACCATATATGGCTCCACAAAGGCGTACAATGGCAGTTTGCACAAGTAACATACAATCCAGCAGACAATGCGCTCAAATAGGCGCCAAGTGATGCATACCCACAACAACGGTAAGTGACATCACATCTAGTATATCACTGTACTCCAGCTACTTGTACCTGTATGAATCACCTGTACCTGTAACCTGTAACCTATAACCTATAACCTGTAATCTGCAACCTGTAATCCCGAATCTCGAAGCTTAGAGCTCGAAGCAAAAGGTACTCAAAGAAGATCCTCCGTGGGGGCGCCAAAAGAATGTGAGCGGGATGAAAATACACACAATGCCTCTATAACGACCCGACACACACTCTTGGAAGGATATACACACACACTATGGGGCACCACTCGGCTTACACAACCCACCTGGCCGAGACAGGGAACACACCTCTGGAGTGAGAGGAGAGAGACTATCCACTTGCCCACTCCACAGAGACACACACACACACCCAAAAAACTCAGCTCAAAAGAGGGGAAATTATGATAATTAGATACAAATGATCTTGGGCCAACACCAATGGGGAAAATAGCTCACACAATATGGGTACAAGAAGCCAGATACAATCACAAACTGGAGCAGAAACTTCGCTCATAGGAGAAACTTACACAGAAAAACATCAGGAAAAGAGTGAGGAATTTGGCAAAATGGACAGCGTCATCGCGTCCGGAACGGCCCAAAACCCCAGTCTACAATGTGAAAGTGCTCAAATCCGACCTCGGATGAGCAGTTTACGGCCAAAACAGGCTCCAAAATGGGCAAAAACACACCTGCGGCTGTTCCTCCTCTCTTCTCCACGTTTTTTCTGGTCTTCTCTCAGTTTTTTCAGTTCCCACACTTAACTTTATTAGTTGGGCACCCTTGGCCTTTTAGATGCCCTCAAACGGACCCCGAACAGGCCAAAAACTAACCTCGCAGTGCATAGTTGTCACCTTTTTGCATCATTCGCACACCTGGCACTCAGCTTTTTTCCAATAATGCATCTCGCCACCACATGAAGTGGCCCCAAAAAGTGGTCCTAATGATGACCTTTCTGCGTAACTCTCACAAGAAAACACCCACGTTGTGTCCGGCCTCATCTGCGTGCAAATATTGACCTTGTTCGCCCTCCTGACGCCACTAGATGCCATCTGACGCACCTGCTGACCTCATGTTGTCGGTCCGCGGATAGCTTCCTCGAGAAGTTTTACACGCTATAAACTCCTCATTATTGTAGAAAAACACAGTAGTACTGGTAATAGTGAAAATCGATGCACTATGTACACCCTGTCCTACCTGTACACATGTGGGCCCCACATAACCACCTGGCTAAGGAAAATGGGCAATCCTTTATTTGATGCACCATGCATGTATATGTACATATGCGCAATCCCTTGCTCCAAAAAACTCCTGACAACGGCTTAAGTGGGTCGACGATTGCTAGGATGGCAGCAGTGGCTATAGCTACCTTGAGATGTTCGAAACTGCATATTTGGACTTCTTCCCAAGAAAAGGTCTTATCTTTTTCTTTAAGTAGATCCGTCATAGGAACAGTGATTTTGGCATAGTCACGGATATATTGTCGATAAAATCCAGCCATGCCTAAAAATATTTGAAGCTCCTCAACCATGTTGGGATGTGGCCATCAAAGAATGGCAACGACCTTGTCAGTGTCCATCTTGATGCCAAAATAAGAGATCACATGACCAAGGTAATGTATCTCTATTTAAAGAAATCACACTTGCTTTGCTTAGCATACAGCACGTCAGCTCGTAGCTATTCAAACACTAATCGTAAGTGTTCTATGTGTTCATCTTCAGTCTTACTGGAAATGAGACTGTCATCAAGGAAAACCACAAAAAAATTTCCAAGATAGGTACGTAAGACACTATCCATGAGTTTCATAAATGTAGTTGGAGCATTGGTTAGACCAAAAGGCATAACCAAAAATTCAAAATGCCCGAACCGTGTTCTAAAGGCAATTTTGGAGATATCTTGCAATAGGATACGCACCTGGTGGTATCCTGAACGAAAATCTATCTTTGTATAGTATCTTGCCCCATGTATTTGATCAAACAACTCATCCACTTGAGGCAAAGGATATTTGTTCTTGATGGTTATCGCATATACTCCGTAATAATCTACGCACATGCTCATAATACCATCTTTCTTTTTGTTACCAATAGAATTGGTGATGCCCAAGCCAAAGTGCTATGTCTAATGAAACCACGAGCGAGGTAGTCAGCAAATTGACTCTCAACCTCTTGGGCTTGTTTAGCACTCATACTATAAGGTGGTTTACTCTATCAGTGCAGTGCCTCGCAAGACATCTATGCCATGCTGCACATCACGTGTAGGGGGTAAACCCGGTGGAAAATCACTTGAGAACACATCACTATAATCCGTGAGTAAGTGAGTTAGCTTTTTCCGTGCGAAAGGAGAAAGTAAACTAGAGTTATGCTGGGATGGAGAATCTTGTAATTCCTGTAATATTTGTTTTGCAGCAGTTGCACGTTGCTCTATAGAATTAAAATTGAGAGCACTGTGCTCGCTAGATTTGTTAACACTTTGTTTATCAGTAGAATTCATTGCACTTTGCATACCATTACTAGAATTCACCACACTTTGCTCTTAAGAATTCACAAGACTTGGAGACAAGTAGTAACACAAAAAGACTTCATCTATCAAATCTACTTTCTGCAAAATAGAAAGCTCGGTTGTACATATAAGAGGCGCAGATGGTATATTTTTCTCACCAAGTAAAAGCACATGTTTACCATTGTCCATAAAGGATAAGGAGTTGTGTTCATAGCTAGTGTGAAATGTGTTTCCTAAACCATGCAGCCACTCCTGTCCTAAAACTACATCAGCATGGTCCATGTTCATAACTTGGAAGTCAAGGGTCATCATATGATCTTGAACAATAAACTCAACCCCTTGAACTACCGTGTCCCATACTTCTTTATCATTCCCAAACATCTGCTCCACCACATACTTGTGAGAGCAGGGAGTTGGTGTAAGGTTCAATTTCTTGAGTAGCTTATAGTTTGAGAAGTTATGAGTTGCACCATCATCCACTAAAATACAAACATGTTGTTTATTAATAGTGTCATGCATGCAAATCAAATCATGGGGGCCAAAGGTGGGCTGCCACATTGAAGCAGGCACACAACACTTGTGCTTTTCTTCCATATGAAGAACCTCTACAACAAAATATTTAGGAGATGAATCTAATGTGAGGCATTGCACCATGTGCATGGCCTTTTCTTGGCCTTGCAAAAGAGAACAATATTTCTTGTTATGTTGATCCAAAAGACATTTAAAACACAAATTGTGTTTCTTTGCATGCTCAAAATCAAGAGTGCTAAAAGACCCACAAAGAGTATCTCGTGATTGGTTAGGCTTCTTAGCCTCTTGTGGGCGTGGAGAGGGAGATTGTCTCTTATTACTCTTGGAACATGTGGAAGATGTACCTCGCCATTAGCTCTTAGCCACATTGCTCTTAGCAAAAGTATTGTTAGAGTAGGGAACATTTACTTTCCTCTTCTGGTCATCATCATATCTTTGTGCATGACTGATGGCTTCTTCCAAAGTTTTTGGATGTTGGGTCTTGACATGAAGACAATAGTCTTTGTCAAGACCCCTACTAAAACCCCGTATCTTTTGGAATCATCTAGACCTTCTAGTTTTAATACGATTTCCTGATACTTTGAAAGGTATTGTGTGAGAGAGATGCCACACATGCGGCATGCATCTCATGCTAACCAATTCTTATCTTCTTCATTGGAGTACAAAAAATCTTTGGAGAAAGAAGCTTGAAACACAGCCCAAGACAGAGGACGATCATCTATTGAAAATGTCATCCACCACTTATAGGCCTTGCCTTTAAGAGATATACTTGCTTCCACAACCGTCTTTATATCCGGGGTGTGTCTCAATCTATGAATATCACTCCATTTGTGTAAGAACGTATTGACCGCATCCTTGTTGCGATCGCGCTCTTCCCCGTGAAATTGAGGAATGGTGATTTTCTTGACTAATGCATTGCTACCTGTGAAACACTTGTCTCTTGGACTCCTTGAGTTGTGGGAGCTTGGTTCCCTTGAACCGTGCCACTTGTGGCTCCTTGAGTCGTCTGTGAATTCATATATTTCACAAGTAACTCCATAAGATTGGTAACATTTTTATTGAGTGCAGAGAGGTTTCTTTCAAGTACGCTTTGGCGATGTTTCAAAGTCTTGAAAGAAGCCATATCTACAAGCCCATGATCTCCTAGATCATCATCATCATGCATATTAGTGTCAGCAGCACCCATAGTGCCCTAATTTTGATCTACGTGCTCAAAATCAAACGTGCGTGTTGGTGGGATATCCTCACTGGCCATGGTAAACACACACTAATGCAAAGAGAGAAAAAAAAAAACAACTTGTACCTTGAGAAATTGAAGTCTTTGTGTTTTGTATGCTCCACAATTTGCGTTGCATGCGAACGTCCCCCTGTGCGAATTTGAGTACTTCACTTGTTGTTTGTTGTAAGAACACCTTTGATGATTCTTCACAAAAACCAGTCCTTTTTGTGAAGGCTTTTGTTCACTTAGAATCTACCTCCTTGAGGAAAAAGGAATTTTTGGAGGAAAATTTGCCTTCCTTCAAGAAGTGAAAAGAAAGGGTGAAGCTACTTCCTTCAAGTTTGAAGCTTTCCCTTTCCTTCTAGTTTTCCTTTCAACACAAGTAGGCTATCTTTCCTTGTTACACAAAACAAGGGTCAATAGCTTGATGGTAAAGTATTGGCCTCTTATCTTCATGGGGTGGGTTCAACCCTCCCTCGTTCAAGGGTTAAGTGGGCCTTCCTACATGCGCAGCCAATGGAGCCAACAGGGAAGCCTTCGGTGTTAAGTATGGAGCTTGATTTACCCTTGTAATTTTCTGTGGTAAAAGCGCACATTTGTAAGGCCCCAATTATGAGGAGAAGCCATCGTGCGTGAAGGAAAATCACTCGTCGGAAACAAAAATTTTCACGGCCAAAAATCAGGGGCAACTTTTTTTTCCCCTCGTCGGAATATTATGGCCGGACGGCGACCAAAAAGTGGTCGGAAAACAACCGTCAGTTAGCCGGTGGGGGCTGAATTCAATGGTCGGTGGCCGAATTCAAAAGCGGACTTGTCTTCTCAAGGGCGGGCACACATGGGCGGATTGGAGGGTCTGATTTGGACTTATCTACACAAGGGCGGCTACACATGGCTGCCTCTCATGAGAGAGGGAAACCCTTTGGCCTATAAAAGGAGGCCATTTCTACACACATTTCATAGTGTGAAGTTGATGCAACAAGGTGAGTGTGAGGTGGTGAGAGTGAAGCAAGGCGGGATCTCCATTAAGGGTATAATCCCTTTGTAAACTACTTCTTGTTTTGAAGTACTAAAGCCATTGAGTGACTGCTTTCCCGTGGACGTAGCCCGCATTGGGTGAACCACGTATATCGTGTGTACTCTCTCTCTCTCTCTCTCTCTCTCTCTCTCTCTCTACTCTATAATCTCGTGTATGTAAATATGTCTCTCTCCATTAAGTAATCTACTCAATTATCTATTTGGCTATGTCTTATTTCCTAACACAACTGGTATCAGAGCAAGGTTTGCTCGTAGCTAAATTATCTCAAGGAAAGGATTCCTTGAATTGAGTGGGTGTTATGGCGGAGAAAGGGAAGCTCAAGATTGAGAATTTCAACGGAAAAAAATACCAACATTGGAAGATGCAGATTGAAGACTTTCTCTACCAGAAGGACCTCTATTTGCCACTAGGCGGTCTTGCAAACAAGCCCGCAACGATGGCAGATGAAGCATGGATTTTCCTTGATCGAAAGGCCCTGGGAACAATCCGGTTAAGCTTGGTGTCAAGGTTGGCCTTCAATGTTTCGGAGATGAAGACCACGGAGGACTTGATGAAGTCACTTGACAACTTCTACGAGAAACCATCGGCATCCAATAAGGTATTTCTTATGAAGCGCTTATTCAATCTAAATATGGCAGAGAATGGTTCAATTGCAGAACACCTAAATGACTTTAACACAAACATAAAGCGCTTATTCAATCTAAATATGGCAGAGAATGGTTCAATTGCAGAACACCTAAATGACTTTAACACAAACATAAGTCAACTTCGATCGGTGAAAATCAATTTCGATGACGAAGTGCGATCTCTCCTTATACTATCATCTCTACCGGATAGTTGGGATAGCCTTGTGATGGCTGTAAGTAATTCTATCTCTGGTACAAATACTCTTAAGTTTGATGATGTTGTGGGTGTTCTCCTAAGCGAGGAAATACGAAGGAGAAGCACAGGAGAATCATCAAGTGCTGCATTGTCAGTGGAAACAAGAGGAAGGCCTAAGGAGAGGTTCAAAAGCCAAAAGGGTCGTGATTGCTCAAGACGGAGCAAGTCACGCACAAAGTTAGTTCTTGAATGTTGGAACTGCGGCAAGAAGGGTCACGTCAAGAAGGATTGCTGGTCCAAGAAGAAGAAGGAGACTGAGTCTCAAGACAACAAGACAACATCGGAGGCCACTGTGTGGCAGGTAAAGTAGAGCAAGATGCTCTAATTCTCTCATTAGACAATGTGTCTAATTCCTGGATAGTAGATTCCGGGGCTTCATTCCATGAGACACCACACAAGCAACATTTCCAAGACTACACCAAAGGTAATTTTGGGTATGTATACTTGGGAGATAATGAAGCTTGTGAGATTTTTGGTAAAGGTACAGTTTCTATCAAAACTGCTAATGGAAATGAATGGAAGCTTAAAGATGTTAGGCATGTTCCTTCTCTTCACAAAAATTTGATCTGTACAGGACAATTGGACGATGAAGGTTACAACATAGCATTCAGAACAAACGGTGGAAGATCTCAAAGGGGTCTTTGGTGGTTGCCAAGGGAGAAAAAGTCGGTACACTTTACTTGTATACTATTAGCACGCGACCTTCAGCTTGTGCAGCAAGTACAGAAGTTGATAGTGCGGTGTGGCACTACCGACTTGGGCATATGAGTGCCAAAGGAATGCAAATCCTTCAAACAAAGAATCTTCTACCAGGTTTGAAAGAAGTGGACTTAGAGTTCTGTGAAGATTGTGTTTATGGTAAACAAAAAAGGGTAAAATTTCAAAAATCAAGAAATGACAGAAAAAATAAAAAACTTGAGTTGGTTCATTCTGATGTTTGGGGTCCTGCAAGTACACCATCACTTGGTGGCTCATTGTACTATGTAGAATTCATAGACGATGCGACTAGAAAAACATGGGTTTATGTCATGAAGAATACATCCGATGTATTTTCCATATTTCAAAGGTGGAAAGCCTTTGTGGAGAATGAAACAGGTACCAAGGTTAAATGCCTCAGATCCGACAATGGAGGCAAATATTGCAGCCAAGCTTTTGAAAGCTTTTGTGCTAGCAATGGCATTTGGAGGCAAAGGACAACCCCAAGGACACCTCAACAAAATGGGATTTTGGAAAGGATGAACAGGACAATCATGGAGCGAGCACGAAGCATGAGGCTACATGCAGGCCTATCGCTTGAGCTTTGGGCAGAAGATGTAAGTACGTCTGTGTACTTAATCAATCGGCCACCCTCAACGGCATTGGATGGGGGAGTTCCAAAAGAGGCATGGACAGGTAAACCAGTGAATTATGCATTTCTCAAAGTGTTTGGGTGTGAGGCTTTCATGCACATAGATAGAAGCCTAAGATAAAAGCTAGATGCAAAGTCCAAAAAGTGTTTCTTCATTGGCTATGGAGAAGGTGACTTTGGGTATAGCCTATGGAATCCTGAAGATGGTAAAATCTTAAGGAGTAGGGATGTAGTTTTTAACAAAACAAAATATGTACAAAGATTACTTGGAAAGAAAACAAACAAAAGAAACAGGTGATGAGTACATGGAGCTTGAGGACGGTGAAGACTCAAGGACTGCAAACGGTGACAATGTGCAACAACGTCAAGCAAATGAGGAGCCTCAACTTATTCCCCGAAGATCTACAAGAGAAACTAGACCTCCAGAAAGGCTTGTTCCTTCCTTCAACCATCTCTTGATCTCAGATTCTGGAGAGCCAGAATCATATGAAGAAGCTATGCAACATGAATCCAAAGAAGAATGGACGAAGAGCATGCAAGTGGAGATGGACTCACTACATCGCAACCAAACATGGGAGTTGGTTGAGTTGCCTAAAGGTGAGCGGGCACTTCAAAACAAATGGGTGTACAAGCTGAAGGAAGAAGAAGGTGGGAAGAAAAGGTACAAGTCTAGGCTTGTGGTAAAAGGGTTTTCTCAAAAGAAAGGTATTGAATTCAATGAAATATTTTCTCCTGTTGTAAAAATGAACTCAATTAAGCTTGTCTTAAGCCTTGTGGCTTCTCATGATCTAAATCTCGAGCAAATGGATGTAAATACGGCATTCCCTCATGGTGACTTAGAGGAGGAAATCTACATGCTTCAACCAAAGGGGTATGAAGTAAAAGGTAAGGAGAAAATGGTTTGCAGATTAAAGAAGAGCCTTTATGGTTTAAAGCAAGCATCAAGACAATGGTACTTGAAGTTTGATTGATGGATGTTGGATCATGGTTCACAAGATGCAACTCGGATCACTGCGTCTACACGAAGAATTTGGGAGATGGGAAATTCATCATCCTAATGTTGTATGTTGATGACATGTTGATTGCAAGTGCTAACATGCAGGACATCAAAGACCTAAAAGAGGAGCTGTCTAAATATTTTTCAATGAAAGATTTAGGTGCTGCAAAGAGGATACTTGGTATGAAAATATCAAGGGACAGGACGAAGAAGACAATAAAGCTATCTCAAGAAGATTACATCAAGAAGATACTTGAGTTTCCTGTAGATGTCATGGCTTGATGTGAGAATGGCTTTCAATGTAAATTTTATATACTTCTCACTCATAATTTTGAGTTTGGCCCAAAAAAAAGAAACGAACCATGTATTCTAAGATTATGCCTTTGACATAAAAACTTAATATGCAAAAAGGTAGTAGACAAAACAGCATTTCTAAACCTTATGTTCCAACTGCACTAACTACGCATCAAAAATGTACTACATTCACTGCTATTGTGATCGCCAACTCGACGTCAAAAGCATATGAAAGCGTTCAAATACATTTCCTATGGTGAGGGTACTGAAATCGGGGAACTCCAACTACTTGTAGTATCACCATGGGTGTCTCAACATTCGAGAACACCCTAGCTCGAAGAGAACCTCATGCTATCAACCCTCCAAATGTTAATGCAGACACAAAAGGACTAGCCACAGTCTCAAACAGGGCTCTTCCGGTCTGAGTCTCAGAAACAACTGAGAAAAATTGCCAAAATAGCAAAAAATGACTCCACATGTAGTACAGTGGGAAGTATCCGCAACTTAATTCACATGAATGGAGAAACTGATTTCATAATGATTGCCAAATAGCTTGTGAAAGCGCTGTGTCTGGTAATCTAGAGAATCTATGTGTGATCAGGCTCAAAACCCCCCTGTAACCTGTAACATGCACATGGGTCAAGAGTCGGAGAGTCGGAGGATCGAACGACACTTGGAGGGCTGAGGGCGAGTTCTCTCTCCTTTCTTTAGTTGCTATTTTAAACTGGGTCTCTCTACTAAGGTTGACCACTGTGCAACTCGATCTGGTGGTGGGTGTGTGTGAGCGGCCGAGGATTATTATGGGATCAATTGCTTTCACAGACCATAGTATGTAGAAATAAAGCTAGAAAATTTTATCGTGCGTCTCTATCAAAAGGGCAAACGGCAGAGATAAGGAGCTGACGAGCCAGAGCGGGTGAGGGTGTGGGTGTTTGTCCTCTTTTGCTAGCCATACTAAGTCAATTCTCCTTCTATTCTTTTCCCCCCCCTGCAATTCTCTATTGTGCTTGATTGCTCTCAGAGTTAGAACTGCAGGCTTTGCATCTTGCTACAAATTGTGTTTGTGTGTGTGTGTGTGTGTGTTATGCCCTTTGCCAACGCTGCTTGAGTTTGCATACATTCAATTCTCTATCTATCTCATTGTTGCTCGCTGATTTTCTATTGCTGCATCCAATTTTCATCCAGGGCTACAATCCCCCCAAGCTACTGTGTGCTCGTAGCTCTCAAGCTCTTCGATTAGCTTTGCCCCCTGTCGAGATTGCCCACTGCCCCAATTGGCTCAATGTCAAACCTCACAAGGTAGCATACCATGTCAAACTTGCCCCAGTTGACTCAAATTCATACCTCACAAGTCAGCACACTATGTCAAGCCTCTGTCTTAGTGGCAATCAAGTGTGAGTGTGTGTGTGTGTGTGTGTGTGAGAGCACCACACACATGCCCGGGTTCCTTCTCTTCATGCTACTGCCTTGGCTAGCAGGGGACATTGGTCTTGAATTCCCTGTTGTGTCTCTCAAATGCATGGGCCTCCTTCATGGCTTCCCATGCATCTTGCACCTATGAAGCTTCCCTGTGTTCTCACTATTTCCGCTCACGTGTAACCCCATCCTCTACTTATGTGGCATCCACATAATATTGATAGATTCATTCACTACAAGAGGCTCTTCATATTAGCGACGCTCACACAGCGACGCTCAAAAAAAAAATTCCCGGCGTCGCTACGAGCGTCGCAAATTTACAAAGAAATTTGCGACGCTCATAGCGACGCCGGCTGGGGTAAAAAAATAACCGAGCTCGCCCAAAAACTCAGATCTCAGATCTGAGTTTTTCGGCGCCCTCAAGCAAGGAGCAGGTAACGCTCTCCCTCACTCTCTCTCTCTCTCTCTCTCTCTCTTTTTCTTCTCCACACACACACACACACACACACGAGGAGAGGAAGGAGATCCAGGTATGCTCCTTCCCTCTCCTCATTCTCATGTTCCCTTCCCCTCTTTCTCTCTCCCTCTCTCTCTCTCTCACACACACACATACACACACACATAGTGTTTTTGAGAGAGAGAGAGAGAGAGAGAGAGAGAGAGAGAGAGAGAGTACAAACAAAAACAAAAACGCACACACACATACATAAACAAAGAATGCACACACACATTGAGAGAGAAAAAGAGAGAGAGAGAGCATGCATAAACAAAAAACGCACGCATTGAGAGAGGAAAAGAGAGAGAGAACATGCATAAACAAAAAACGCACACATTGAGAGAGGAAAAGAGAGAGAAAACGTGCATACGATCCAAAAAAACGTACACACATTGAGAGAGAAAGAGAGAGAAACTAATTTAACGTCGTAGGAAACTAATTAAAATTAAAAGACCTAAAGATCTAGCCGACGAGGAGTTGAACTCAAGACCTATTATTCAAGAGGGAAATGGCATAATCAATCTATCATACTTGGCATGGGTGATAGAAAGGTTATACCATTTATCTCTTTTTATTGGCACACACATCCACACACGCGCACACACACACAAGAAGAAGAGAGTTATAACGTCGTAGGAAACTATCTTAAAAGACGTTAAAGATTAGGTTATATGTAGACTTACATTAAATTAGATTTAGGTTTATTTTTAACTAGATTTACGTTTATTTAAGCTAGATTTAGATTTATGTTATATTAGATTAGATTTAGGTCTCCATAGACTGCGATGCCTGCATGAAGCGGGTGAAGAAAGCCCTCAATGGAATATAGGGTATTGCTGCCTTCACTCAAGGTGGGCTCCGTCGATCCAAAAGTACTGGTGAAATGTCTTCAGAAGATAGGGAAGAAGGTGGATCTTCAGGGCGGCAAGAGTCACTACATCCCCGACACAATGACCATCTAGACAACATCTAGACAAACTCTAAATGTATAATGATCTGATAGATTTTTACACGACTGTATCATATTTTTATGTTGTGTAGATTGCTGAAAGAGCACATACTACCAGCTGACAATGTGATGCCAGATTCCCGAGATGAAGCAAGAAAGATTTTGCGAAACTTGGGGATGGATTACAATTCTATCCATGCTTGTCCTAATGACTGCATTCTTTTCAGAGGGGAATACATAGACATGGAGAAGTGTCCGAAATGTGATTCCGAAAGATATCGAGTAGATCTCCACGGGACAAAAATTCCACAAAAGGTTTTGCGACATTTCCCTCTGCTTCCTCGCATCAAGCATTTCTTCGAATGTAAGTCCATGGCCGCCCTAGCATCATGGCATGAGGAGAATAAATCTTCGGATGGTATGCTACGAATTCTTGCAGATTGCGTAGCGTGGAAACATATAGATGGAACATGGTCGGATTTTGCCAGAGAAGCTCAAAATTTGCGCTTAGGCCTGGCTATGGATGGCGTAAATCCATTTGGTCAAAGATCAACATCTTACAGTGTATGGCCCGTTGTCATCGTCAACTACAACATTCCCCCGTGGTTGACTATGAAGAAGGGGCACCTATGGCTAAGCTTGATTGTGCCAGGGCGATATAAAGTGGGGAATATGGATGTGTATCTTCGTCCACTATTGGAAGAGCTACAACAATTGTGGATTGGCATAGAGGTGGTGGATATGAGCCGACACACAGGACGACGGAATGCTTTGATCAGAGGCATTCTAATGTGGACCATGCATGACTATCCCGGGCTAACAGAATGCTCAGGTGACCTATTGACACTCCTCACTCAGACACTATAAATCTTGTTTTTTCCCATAGTAGATCTATTATCATGTGTATACATGCAGGGCTTCAAACAAGCGGATACAGAGCATGTGTCACATGTGGACCTAGACTGAATGCACGTAGGGCACCCTCACTAAAGAAGCAAATCTACGAAGGTCATCAAGCGTATCTTCCAGAGAATCATGTGTTACGCGACGGCTTTTTGGGAAGAGAGCCACCAAGGATGTCTGCACAAGCATGGTTAGAGCAGAAGGAGATGTGCGATGACGGATTGCCTCCAGGGATGAAGAGACTATCTCTATGGTACGAGTTACCATACTGGCCCCGACTCATGATCAATCACTTGCTCGATCCAATGCACATATTCAAGAATGTGGGTAATCTACTATGGGACCATTTGACCGGCAAGAAAGATACTTTGGGAGCCAGAGTTGACCTTAGAAATGTGGATCGTATGGAGCAATATTGGCTGCAAACAGCGTCTGATGGATCGATAAAACTCCCTAAAGCACCATGGATTTTCACAGGAGCCCAAGAACGCAAAGTAAAAGAGACCATTCGATCTTTGCGGACCCCCACTGGCGTAATGCACTCGCTCCGAACATGTTTTACTAAAGAAGGAAAGCTTACCGGTTTGAAGTCACACGATTGGCATAAAATGTGTCAGGTACGTTCATAGTGGACTTTAATATCATTGCATAAAATGTGGACTTTAATATCATTGCTGCACATACTTTACAGTTTATTTTACCGGTTGCCATTGAGGGATGTTTGTCTCTCGACATCCGTAACACAATCTACAAACTTGCAAAGCTGGTGCAATGGATCTCACAAAAGGAGATCAACGTAGACTCCATACCATTCGCCAAACTAAATGCTGCGGAGCTTGTGTGCATGTTTGAGAAACATTTTCCTACTACCATGCTAACCATTCAGGTGCATCTTCTTGTTCACATAGTTGATGAGGTGGAAATAGCTGGCACAGTTCATTCCAGATGGATGTTCTTCTTAGAGCGTTTCATGAAAACGCTTAAGGGATATGTGCGTCAAAAGGCACGTCCGGAGGGTAGCATGGCAGAAGGTTGGTTGGTATCAGAGTCCCTAGTGTACATTGGAGAGTGGCTAGACGGATTTGATAAATCCCGGGACACGCTATGGCGAACCATAGATGATGAGCGCATATCTGGGATTGTCATGTGCAATCTCGGTGTTGAGAAGAAGATGACGGAAGATCTAGAGGCTAAAATCAACCGATTTTGCATGCTTCACAATCCAGTGATGCAAAAGTGGATTTCACAATATGAGGATGCAAAGCAAGAGCGACAAAGGGCACGAATCGAGTGGAGACGGGGAAGACGACCACCGATGCACTATCCAGCGGTTCTGGAGAGGCTACCAACCTTCATGAGCTTAAGATGGTTGCACAACCAATTGGAAAGCGCACAACAATGCGGTGACGAAGTGACTGAAGAAGAGTGGGAGTACTCTCGGGGTTGCGCGACCAAGGTAAGTTTGCAATGTACGACTAGCAAGTGACTTTATTTATAAACGTTTGAACGGCCACTCATAATCTTTGTTCGTTGTAGTATAAGTCATACACAGCACCATGGTGTAAAGGTCGACATTTTAGGGTGGAACGAATCGACAAAAAGCGTTTTACTCAAGGACGTAGTGCAAGGACGTATGAAGGCTACCATGTGCCAATCACAACGACATCAATGGAGGAGATCAGAGAAGATGCTCAATCAGAAGCCGCTGCGGTGGTGCCAGACGAGTATCAAGATGCTACTACTCTATATGGGGTGCATGCAGAGGAGCTACAAAATGAAAAAGAGGATATGTGTTTAAACGCAGAGCTCTATATAGATATAGGAAGTTATGCTGAGTTATGCGAGGATGAGAGAGAGATCTCTTAAAGCCACAAATATTGTATTTGAACAATTTTGCTCCGTGTTGTAAAAGCTCTGGCTCTCTAAGTACCTTCCATGGTGTATAACGCTCTTTTCTACTCGCGCTCACATCTTTTGATTGAAAATTCTGAGTTTTCGACTTGCCTCTTCTATCACTCGATTCATTGCGTCATTGTATTTATATGCGTCATTACGTCATTGTATTTAATGGTCTTTGCGTCATTGTCTACTCTATTCATTCAATATTAAGTTTGAATATTCGTGTGTTTAATGCAGGTATGGATGATGAGGAGTTTCTTTCTTCTTTGTCACCGCAGCAGAGACAGTGGTACGTGGAGCGTCATCGCTCTGGTGCATCATCGCGCGTTCCTACTCCATCCGCATCTCCCTCTCTTTCGGAGCATTCGGCCCGCTCCGAAGCTTCAGCGTCGACGAGACGAGCTTCACACTCGTCTAGACACCGGCGCTCTAGTGGTGGCAGTGGCGGTTGTTGTGGGGATTCCACCACCGATGCCTCCACACCGCCTCGTGTTCGACGAGGCTCTTTACCCTCCCCTTCTTTGCCCGCCCCCACACCAGCCACAGCATCGCCATCTATGCCAGGTTTTGCACGGCTGATTGTTCCTAGAAGCTACACACCTCTACCTACTCCGCCAGGAGCCACCCCACTCGACACTCCTCGCTTCGGGGCCCAGACGCCGGTGGAGACACCTGACGTCCGTACCCCCATCGACACGCCGCTAGAGACCCCTGCCGGGACACCCAGGTTCACGCGTCACCGGCCAGAGGGCTTGCCTTACTCCTTCGACATCAGCGGCGGCATCATCATGGATGATGACGGCAAGAAGGTGATCTCGCGCATGCGTGGTCTTTGCTCTCAGCTGTTTAGACACTACATACTAAACAAATGGAGTGAAGTACCAAGTGATTTAAAAAACAGAGTCATCAGCATACTTCATGATGAGTTTCCCGTTCCAACACGGGATCAGTGCTTCAATGAAGACCTGATGAAGATTCGAATGCGCGAATACTGCAAACACAAGCGTTCCGAAGTGCAAAAAGAAATTAAGAATGGGTGGAACAGGCCAGATTGGCTGGCCAAAGAAGATTGGAAGAATGCGAAGAAAGCAGCGCGCGAGAATCCCGACAAGTGGAAGCAACAAAAGGATGCAGCCAGAGCGCGAGTAGAGGCAGGGAGCTCGCACCACTTGGGGAGCGGTGGATGGGCATCATTTGAGGCCAATTTTGTAAGTGTTTTCACATTTCTCTTTATGGATGTTCGATAGTTTAGGGTTTATGAGTTTTTTAGTTCTAACATAATGAAATCTTTGTATGTTTTGACAGTGGTCGATGACAGGACGTGATCCCACACCGTACGAGCGCGAGTACGCAGGCAGGAAGGGCTTAAACGCCCTGATGGACATTCTCAGTTCTCGCGGCGGCATGGTTAGTATTAGGGTTTACTCTTTTTTATCTTTTGTATTGTTTTATAAATGTCGTTATATGTTTATACTTACTGAAAGCTGTCTTATTGTCTTTTTTTGCAGAATCCGACAGATACGCCGCTTGGACGTGATGAGACGTCTGACTAGACGACGTCAGTTTAGCCATAGCTAGATAGCATTAGTTTAGGGTTTCTCATAGCTTATGTATCATGAGACGGATTTTATACGTCTTTTTGAACCATGTATATTATTACATTTGTCACCGCAGTTCCTTTTGCCAATCAATTCTTTATGCCTATGATGTTGTACAATTGTCATTATTACATTTGACAATCAATTCATTTTGCCTATGATGTGTACAATTGTCAATTTTGCAAACAATGCGTCTTGTGGGTGACTATTTTGGGTCTATTATCTACCTTTGCACTTTTTTTAAAAAGTGAATCAAGTACAATATGGTTGATGGGTGGCAGGGCATTCAATGCCCTGCCACCAAAAAAAAATTCTCTCAGGCGTCGCTATTTATGGCTCTGGAGTGTCGCTATGAGCGTCGCTATAGTCTTCTGTGTAAACGTCGCTATATAGCGACGCATATAGCGACGCCTATAGCGACGCTCGTAGCGACGGTTTTAGCGACGCCGGGGGTTATAAAAACCCAATGTATTTCCGTCGCTAACAGCGTCACAAGAGCACACAACCTCTTGTAGTGATTTTGAGTCTACCGATGCTATTGCCTCAGTTTGTCAATGCGGGTCTATTCAAACTCCTCATCTCCGGGACTTTCCTCTCTTGACCGGCAATGCACGAGATAATATAATATGTTGAATGGCCATTACATAATCTATGCACATCATAGGGGTTGTAGTTATGTGATTCAAGGTCCTGTAGATGCGTTATAATAAGAAAGTAAGCAAAGAAGTTACTTCTTTGAATACAAACATTACAGTGTTCAGGAATTCAACAACACATGTACTTACATTTGAGATATCCAAAATTTGGCAAAGAAGGAGCATAGCATTTATACACGTCAGATAGCCACAATTGCATTCATCAATTTGCATGGCCACACTAACCCATTAGTGTTGAGTGGAAGCACCTAGATCATGTTCTAACAAAATGTGCTCTACACAACATACAATTTTTTTGGAGGCACTACATAGATAAGAACTTGCTTCAGTAAGGAATTACAAACATACACTACAAGAAAATGCATAAATATTTTGTTGGGGATAAAGGCCATTAGGCCTATACCATCACAAACTAACCCGAATCTCATTCTTTCTTATTGATAATATAGAAAAATAAAGAGCTCACACATAGTGTGAGAAGAAGATCCACCAAAACTCTCTCTCTCTCTCTCTCTCTCTCCCTCTCTCTCTCTCTCTCTCTCTCTCTCTCAATCCTAATATGTCAACCCTTGCATCCCTTCCACGCTGCGTGTCATAAAATCTAATATCAGACCAGTCAAATGATTTCCTCATATTAAACTGATCATTTAATGTGGGATAATAAATGGGAACATGGGTAGAATATAGGTATGTTCTTTAGATGCATTGTAGTACGGGACCAAATGTAATGGGTCCAAACGGGAGATGGTCTATCAAAGAGCAATGCTAATGGATATTAACACTAGGTTGGTAATGGGACACTTTTATGTCCTAGGACACTTTTATGTCCTGTTAAGTGACCATTTTCCTTGAATTATGTCAAGAGTTTCAAAATGGATTTTGAGGTGCTATCTGTCTAGAAAGTTGTCTCATGAGCTGAAAAAAACTTGACATTTTTTTGGAATATCAATTCCATCTTTAACCTTGTCCTTGCACAACATTTCACAACCTAAACTGTGTGAAAAAACGGGTCTTGTTTTTGGCTTTTTTCAACTTTTTGCAACTATACCACTCTAGATTTCATGTTTGTGACGTCTATAATTCTAGAGAACTATATTTAGTCGTCTTCATCTAATGCTTCTAGGGAGAAATAAATGTTAAAGTTGTATGTTATGACCAAATTACAAAAATTGTCAAATCCTGTTTCTTAGCCAATTTTAGCTCTTCTATGATTTTTTTGGTGGCTTTCATGATATCCAAATGCAGTTTTGATTTTCTATGTCGCATATTGTAACATAAAACTAATATTCCTTGAGTTTTGGGGCACCTAATACCCTATTTTTCTTAGTACAGAACGATGGTTGATTTTTTCAATTATAGAAGAAAACGAAACATTCTAGTATATCAAGTATAGCTTTTTCAATATTGTTAGTTTCTTGTGACAACTACATGCATTTTGTAGGTAGTAACCATATCTAGTCATAAGGATCAAATTTGGCTAGATATTGAATAGTTTCTATGGGATTCTACAACTCATAATGTTGAACCCAGTTTTTTCATGTTTGCTGTATTTAGCACTTCGTCTTTGTCCCCAAGATTCCCCTTGGTAAGAGATTTATTATTCTTTTGACATGCTCCATGGCTCCTTATGAACCTAAAGGACAATAGGGAACTAAGAAAACATGCATATATTATTTGTATTGAGCGTGGCTATAGAAACTTTGATGATAGGTTTGCAGAATGGTAAAAATTCACCTTTTTTGTACCTATTTCTTTTGGCAAAACAAAAAATAGTGAGTGAGAAGCAATCATATGTTCTGATCACCAACCCATTGAAGTTTACTAGGGAATTTATCTCAAGTCCTACAAAAATCCCTAATCTTATTTTTATGCAACAAAACGTAAGAAATGATTGTTTTGATGAAAATGTACTGGTCCATCAACTTTGGAGGCTTGGTGTAATCAAAAGATGAGAAATTTTTCAAGTTTCTTATTTTTTCCATGTGTAGTAGGCCTTGAACTATAACCTCATGAAAGGATTTTACAAAATGAGTGGATCTACTATGGTTTTGGAGGTTTTTTTCAAAACCCTGAAAGGACACTTTTATGTCCTGTTAGGTTACCAACCTAGTGTTAAAGACCATAAAGTTAGTGTTAAAAGTCCTTTGACCATAAGTAAGCTAGGGTTGAGCTTGTCATCGGAACTCACCCCAATCTTGAGTTGCTTGCTTTGCCTGATGACTAAGGTTCTTGAGGTTCTTCTCATTCTTTCTAACTGAGATGCTTGTGGTGCTTGTGCTTGCCAACAACTAGGGAGCTTGCGGTGCTTGAAGTGAGGTGTTCCACAAAGTAAAAAATATTGCTACAAGGAGGGGGCGAGCCCTAAAAGAGGGTGTACAGAGAGAACACACACACACCCTCACACAAGGCAACCTTGGTACAAAGAAATCAAATAGGACACTTGTCAAGCTCCTCCTAATGTTGCCCTCATGGTGTGCCTGAAGCCTATTGGTTGGCATCCCTAGGGATCCAATGATAATTTAGTATATTTAATTTATTGTTTTTGCTTTTATCAAGTCCTCTCTCTCAAGGGGGAAAGGGGGACCCTTGCCCCAAGACAACCCTTGTTGCTTCTAATGCATTTAGCATGTGTTTGGCTAGTCTTGTAGGGGTTCACTGAGCTTCAAGATTGAGCTACAAGGGGGGGTCGACGAAATCAAGAAGGGGACTAGCTTGGGGGGTATACTTTCCCACACACACTCTCCATTGTGTGAAGTGCCAAGTGGAAGAGCTCCATCTCCTTCTCCAAGCGTCTCTATAGTATGTAGAACTAAAGTTAAAAAAAATTATCATGCGTCTCTATCAAAAGGGAAACCAGGCAGAGATAAGGAGATGACAAGCCAGAGCGGGAAAGGGTGTGTGTTTGTGCTCTTTTGCTAGCCATGCTAAGTCGATTCTCCTTCTATTCTTTGCCCCGTGCAATGCTTGGTTGTGCTCCACTAGTCTCGGAGTTCGAAGTGCAGGCGCTGCATCTCGCTATAGATTGTGTGTGTGTGTGCATGCGCGTGCGTGTGTGTGTGTGTGTGTGTGTGTGTGTGTGTGTGTTATGCCCTTTTCCAACGTTTCTCGAATTTGCATACACTCAATTCTCTCTCTATCTCATTGTTGCTCACCGATTTGCTATTGCTGCATTCGATTTGCATCTGAGGCTACAATCCCCCCAAGATACTGTGTGTTAGTAGCTCCGAAGCTCTTTGATTAGGTTTTCCCCTTGCCGAGACTGTTCACTACCCCAATTGGCTCAATGTCAAACCTCATAAGGTAGCACACCATGTCAAACCTACCCCAATTGACTCAATGCCGTACCTCACAAGGAAGCACACCATGTTGAACCTCTGTCTTCATGGAAATCGAGTGTGACAGTGTGTGTGTGTGTGTGAGAGAGAGAGAGAGCACTACACACATGCCTAGGTTCCTTCTATTCACGCTACTGTGTTGGCTAGCGAGGGATGTTGTTCTTGCATTACCTGTTGCATCTCTCAAATGCATGGGCTTCCTTCATGGCTTCACATGCATCTTGCACCTGTGCAGCTTCCCCTTGTTCTCGCTCTTGCTGCTCACGTGTAACCCATTCCTCTACATACGTGGCATCCGCATAATCTTGATAGATTAATTTTGAGTCCACTAATATTGTTGCGTCATTTTGTCAATGCGGGTATTTTGAACTCCTCAGCTAGCGCACTTTCCTCTCTTGACTGGCTATGCACCAAATAATACAATATATTGAATGGCCATTACATAAGGTTTATGCACAGCATAGGGGTTGTAGTTATGTAATTCAAAGTTCTATAGATGAGTGATAATAAGAAAGTAAGTAAAGAAGTTACTTCTTTCAATACAAACATTGCAATGTTCAAGAATTCAACAACACGTGTACTTACATTTGACATATCCAAAATTTGGCAAAGTAGGAACATAGCATTTATAAACGTCGGATTGCCACTATTACATTCATCAATATGTGTGGCCACACTGACCCGTTAGTGTTGAGTGGTAGCACATAGGAGTAAAAAAATGTTCTCTAAACAACATACAAAGTTTTTGGCGGCACTAGGGTAAAGGGGCCAATAAAAAACCGGCCCCCTTTAATGGGACTCGTGGACTGCCTAAAATAAAGCCGTTTTGCTCCAAGTTTGAGACACAATCAAGCGGGTGTTGGGTTGGTTAGGGCAAGATACGATTGAATGCATGCCGTTGGATCTCGAGTTCAAGCCTTGGTGGCTCATTGGCTCAACTTACGCCCCATGGCGTCTCCCTATTCATGGCATTTTTTGTTACACATGGAATTTTGTTCCATCTCGTGCGTCCTGCAGCCTTCAATGTTCGCGACATCGCTTCTACAGCTAATAGCCCTTGCGCTCAGCTTTTGATTGCACCCTCCCAAGCTGAAAACAGTGCATCAGACTCGTTTCAATTCATCGCCTTTCTTAGGTGGCCTTAAGTTGGGTGTTTTACCCTACGTACATAAGCACTCGCTTCAGTAAGGAATTACAAACATACACTACAAGAAAACGCATAAATATTTTGTTGGGGATAAAGGCCATTAGGCCTATACCATCACAAACTAACCCCTCACTAACCCTAATCTCATTCTTTCTTATTGATAATATAGAAAAATAAAGAGCTCACACATAGTGTGAGAAGAAGATCCACCAAAACTCTCTCTCTCTCTCTCTCTCTATCTCTCTCTCTCTCTCTCTCTCTCTCTCTCTCTCTCTCTCTCTCTCTCTCTCTCTCTCTCTCTCTCTCTCTCTCTCTCAATCCTAATCTGTCAGCCCTTGCATCCCTTCCACGCTTTGTGTCATAAAATCTAATATCAAACCACTCAAATGATTTTCTCATATTAAACTGATCATTTAATGCAGGAGAATAAATGGGAACAAGGGTTAGAATATAGGTATGTTCTTTAGATGCATCGCAGCACGGGACCAAAGGTAATGGGTCCAAATGGGAGATGGTCTATCAAAGAGCAATGCTAATGGATATTAAAGACCCAAAGGTTAGTGTTAAAAGTCCTTTGATCGTAAGTAAGCTAGGGTTGAGCTTGTCATGGGAACCCGGTCCAAGCTTGAGCTGCTTGCCGTGCTTGACGACTAAGGTGCTTGAGGTGCTTGTCATGCTTGATGACTAAGGTTCTTGAGGTGCTTGTCATGCTTGCTAACTAAGATTCTTGAGGTGCTTGTCATTCTTTCCGACAACTAGGGAACTTGGGGTGCTTGAAGGTGAGGTGTTCCACAAAGTCAAAAATATTTCTACAAGGAGGGGGCGAGCCCTACAAGAGGGGGCTAGAGAGAGAACACACACACACCCTCACACAAAGCAGCCTTGGTACAAAGAAAGAAAATAGGACACTTGTAAAGATCCTCCTCATATTTCCCTCATGGTGTGCCTAAAGCCTATTGGTTGGCCTCCCAAGGGATCCGATGATGATTTAGTAGATTTGATTAATTGTTTTTGCAATTATGAAGTCCTCTCTCTCAAAGGAGAAAGGGGTACACTTGTCCCAAGACAACGCTTGTTGATTGTAATGAATCCTGCATGTGTTTGGCTAGTCTTGCAGGGGTTCACTGAGCTTCAAGCTTGAGCTACAAGGGGGGGTTGACCAAAGCAAGAAGGGAACTAGATTGGGGGGTATACTCTCCCACACACACTCATTGTGGGAAGTGCCAAGTGGAAGAGCTGCATCTCCTTCTCCAAGCTAGTAGAGAAGTTGAGAGACTACACCAACACTCTTGGCTATGGAAGGCAAATCCAACCAAGATCCATGCTTCAATGATTAAGCTTGCCATGTTCTCCATCTTCATTACTATGCTATTATGTATGCTAGCAAGAAGAGTGATGATAAGTGACAAACTAATTCTTTCTCCTATGAAATGTTTCTTCTTCCTCTTCCCTACCCTCATTCCCCGCTAGCTCTCTCCACCTTCAAAGGTGGTTGAGGCCTTGTGACTGAGGCTTGGGATAGTTAATTCTTTTGATACATTTGATGTTATGCTTGTGATGCATAAGTCTTTCCATCTTCATTGCATCACCTAGGTCACAAGGAGCACAAATATTGCCCACTTCAATTCCGACGTCAAATTACCAGCATCAATGACCGGTTTCGGTATATGTGTAGGTAAATCTGGAGGGAGATAAACTTTTTTTTAACTTTGTTTTTTAATTTTTGACCACTATACCGGCAAGTATTTCGGCGCCTGTATGGATTTGTTTTTTACATGTCTACTGGCGCCTATACTGACGGACCTTGCAAAAAAGGAACCTACGGCTCTTCCCTATGTATTTCCCTCATTCTCTACCTCTTCTCTTGCCCTGAATTGTTGCAAATTTGTTGCCCAACGAGTTGCCGGAGGTGAGATTCTTGCTTGTGGACTACTCCCCAGCATCAAGGTGAGATTCTTTTACAGTTTGCTTGTAGGTTTGTGTGTATGTGTGTGTAACATAGTGTGTGTGTGTGTGTGTGTGTGTGTGTGCACATTTTTGCAGGTTTAAAGACGTTTTTAATACTCTTTCTTACTCAAATAGGCCGCATGTGAGTGCTCAAAAGTTTCATGTATTTATATTTAATTTAAAACTATATTGTATATTGACAAAGTAAAATTTTATTCTTTAGGCTTTCAATACTTTGAATTTTTATGCAATTTTAAAATTATGCTTTGACAATTTTTTTGAAATTATGCTTTGGTTTTGAAATTATGCTATGGGAAATTTTTTTTTGAAATTATGCTTTGGAGGAATTTTGTTTCGAAATCATGTTATGGGGAAATTTTGTTTTGAAATTATGCTACCATCTCATCATCATCATGCGATTGATAAGGTTTAGCTTATAGGTTTCGGTTATGTTTGGGTTTATGTTATAGGTTAGGTTAGGTTATAGATTATAGGTTATAGATTAGGTTATACGTTAGGCTAGGTTAGGTTATAGATTAGGTTAGATTAGGTTTAGGTTATAGGCTAGGTTAGAGCTAGCAACAAATAGTGGAAAAAATGAAAATAAACTTCAAAAATGACTCGTGTACTTCAAAAAACACGAACGGAGTTCGCTTAGGTTAGGTTTAGGTTTTAAGTTAGGTTATTTGTTAGGTTATGTTAGATTAGATTATAGGTTAGATTTAGGTTATAGATTAGGTTAGGTTATAGGTCAGGTTAGAGCTAGTGGCAAATAGTAGAAAAAACGTAAACAGACTTTAAAATGACTCGTGCACTTCAAAAAATACAAACGGACGTCGGTTAGGTTAGGTTATGTTACGTTAGGTTTAGGTTGTAGGTTGTACGTGAAAGGTCACGTTAGGTTAGGTTAGATTGTACATAAAAGGTTAGGTTAGGTTAGGTAAGGTTGTATGTTAGTCTAAGTTTAGGCTATAGGTTAGGTTACGTTAGGTTGTATGTAAAAGGTTAGGTTAGGTTGTTTAGGTTATAGCTTAGGTTAGAGCTAGCAACAAATAGTAGAAAAAACGTAAACGAACTTTGAAAATGACTCGTGTACTTCAAAAAACGCAAACGCGATTTGGTTAGGTTAGGTTTAGGTTATAGGTTAGGTTATGTTATAGGTTAGGTTAGAGCTAGCGACAAATTAATAGTAGAAAAAATGCAAATGGACTTCGAAAATGACTCGTGTACTTCAAAAAACGTGAACGGGATTTGGCTAGATTAGGTTTAGGTTAGAGGTTAGGTTAGAGGTTAGGTTTAAGTTATAAGTTAGGTTAGATTATGGGTTAGGTTAGAGCTAGCGGCAAATAGTAGAAAAAACGCAAACAGATTTCAAAAATGACTTGTGTACTTCAAAAAACACAAACGAACTTTGGTTAGGTTATGTTATAGGTTAGGTTTAGGTTATAGGTTATAGGTCAAGTTAGTTTAGATTTAGGTTGTAGGTTTCAAAAGTGCAATTGGACTTCAAATGTGCACACAGACTTCAAAACCACTAATATGTAGTCATTGACGAATAAGACGAGCTTACTATCCTATGGTCCAAATCTCCGTGCACCTCTAGACCGAGGCTTGCGAGGATCGGACATGGCTAGAGAATGTGAGGTTGTTACAGCTAGCGGCAAATAGTTAAAAAAATACAAACGGACTTTGAACATGCCTTTTGTACTTCAAAACGCAAATAGACATTGATAAACAAAGTAAAATAATGCAATCAGACTTCAAAAGTGCACACAGACTTCAAAAACTTTAATATATAGTCATTGATAAAAAAAGACAAGATTATTACCGTGCAGTCCTAATCTTCGTGTACCTCTACTCCGAGGTGTGCGAGAATCGGGCGTAGCTAGAGAATGTGAGGTGTCATGTATTGTCACCTAGTTAGTAGTGTGTAGTTATAACAAGAGTGTTTTAATTATTTGCTGCATCATTGGTAGATAAAGTATGGACGATAGAATGCGTGTCCTTGTGCGCATTGCAAGCATCAGATCTTTTCAAAACAAAAAATCTGCGACCAGAACATACGCAATCACGATCTCTTTCTGATAGAGCAGCTACAAGACCTGTGTTATCGAGCGCATGGTCCAAATACAATAGATCAAACCCCACAAGTAGATATTGTTCCAACTTCATCCCAGACAGGACAATTTTCAAATGAATAGCCATCGATTGAGTCCTCCCAAGCAATATTTTATGTGGCATTTCAAGAAGTAGAGATGGAGCAGACGTTAGACGCGTTCTTTGACATGGATTCCATCATGAAAACATAGAGGATGGCAACATTCAAGGAAATATTACCAACCAATCTCAGCCATATTGTCCATATCGATGGAATGATAGTAACGATAAAGAGGGTGAGATGATGCAAACTCTTGCACGCATGTCGTTTTACAATGGTGCAAAAATCTCAGTTCTTTGTACCGTGTTGGCAATGCTTAATTTTCAGTTTGATGCCTTCCTCACAGAGCTTTTTAGGTAAATACACTATATCCTAAGCATGATAAATTACATATTACAAGTCAGTAATGTGATCAAGTGACTGACTTGTTCATGTAACGACAGGTTTCTCATCGACCAAATCTTGCCAGAATGGAATCACATGCCCCCTACCTGTCCGGGCGCTAAAAAGATTCTTACTAATTTGGGCTTGGATTATCACAGAATATATGCATGTCCTAATGATTTTATACTTTTTTGGAATGAGTTGAAAATTTGGAACAGTGTCCCAATTGTGGATCAAACAGGTATAGAGAGGACACACAAGGAAAATTTATCCTTGCAAATGTCCTTTGACACTTTCCTATCATCACAAGAATAAAGAGCACGTTCAGGTGCACGTCTATAGCCGCTTTGATGACATGGCACTCAAATACTAGATTGACAGATGATGTGATACGGGTACTTGCTGACTCTCGTGCATGGAAGCACATAGAGTAAAGTTGGCCTACATTTAAGAATGAGCGTCGATGTATCCTCTTTGGTCTGACAATGGACGGTGTGTAACCCATTTGGATTGTGGAGTTCTTCATGGACCACGTGGCCTATTTGTCTAGTTAATTATAATCTTCCACCATGGCTAGCTATCAAGAAGGGCCATTTGTTGTTGTCACTGATCATGCCAAGAAAGTATAAAGCAAAGAACATGGACTTCTATCTCGCACCACTTATATAAGAGCTCCAAATCTTGTGGACAGAAGTCGATGTGGTTGATATGTCTCAACCAATCAGACGACAGAATGTACAGGTGCAAGGAATTCTCATGTGGACCATGCACGGTTGGCTAGGCTTCGGTGAGTGTTCAGGTAAGTGCCTTTGAAACCCTCACACACATGTTATTCCTGGCTATGCCAACACTTTTATATTTTCATTTTTTGATTTTTCAAGGTTGATGTTCAAAATGTGATCCTCAACTTGGCTTCCGCCGCTCTGAGCATTTGATAAAGATATTTTATGAGGAGCATGGTAGATTTTTGCTTGAAGGACATGAGTGATGTGGACCAAACATATGAAAACATGACATGCATCCACTAAAAGCGAGCAATTGGAAAAACATGTGGCGGGAGAGGGGAGATTTCATGCCACCTGGAATGAAAAGATTTAGATTTTCCATGAACTCCCGTACTGGAGTGACATGCTAATTAACCATCTGCTCGACCCAATGCACATCTTCAAGAATGTGGGGGAGATCATATGGAAAACAATCACTAGAAAAAGGGAGAGCAAAGTCCAAAGAGATGACCTGCAGGCTGTGTGGGTCGAATGCTAGAGATGTGACCTCAACTTAAACTCAATGGAAAGTTTGTTATACCAAAAGGTCCATGGGTTTTGAGTTGTGCAGAAGAGCAAAAAGTGAAGAAGACTATATCTTCATTCAAGACTCCCACTGGGTGCATGCAATGTTTGAAAACAGCTTTTACAAGAGATGACAATCTTAATGGTCTTAAGTCCCATGATTGGCACAAATTTTTACAGTTTATCTTACCAATTGAAATAAGGGTTTGTTTAACAGATAACATTATAAGAACAATCTACAAATCAGTGAGTTGGTATGCTACATTAGTTCAAAAGTGATAAGAGATGACATTATCGATGCATCACACTTAAATTCTAACAAACTAGTGTGCATGGTGAAGAAGTAATTTCATAAAAACATTCTTACCATCCAAATGCATGTACTTGTGCATATGTTTGATGAAGTTGTAGTTGCTGGAGTAGTCCATAACATTCTTCTTGGAGAGATTTATGAAGACTTTAAAGGGGTTCATTTGTCAAAGGGCTCGCCCCATGGGTAGCATGGCTGAAGGATGGCTTGTACAAGATTCTCTTGTCCTCATCAGTGAATTTTTTGGCTCAATTGATCCAGAGATACCTCGAATGTGGAATACTGAGCTCAACCTCAAGGTGACTGGGGAGGAGGCATCATTAAAACGATGGAAATCACAATGTGAGAAAAGGTTATGAGATTTTTCCTTCTCAACTCAGACATCATGCAAAAGTGGATAGAGAGTTACAAAGGAGAAAAGCAACAAGCTTGACAAATTTCCTGGATTTCAAGTGCAATAGTGCCACTAAAAAACTTTCTTTTCCAGATCATCTTCAAAAATTGCCCAACTTTCCAGTTGGGTGGTGGTTAGCTGTGACAATCTCAGAGGCAAAGAAGAATAGAGTGTTGATTATTGAAGAGGAAGAGGAGATGTCAAGGGGTTGCGATTGGCATGTATATTTTCACAACTTTCTTTTTGAGCTCCACATGATCACATTACTTTAATAACTTTAAGTTTGTTTCAATTTTGTTGCTGCAGTATCACAAATATGGAGCTTTGTGGTCACATGGGAAACACGTCAGAGTGAAACGAATCGACGAACAAAGGGTAACTTTCGGCAGTGGTGTTAGGGCAAGCTTTGTCCAAGAAAATAGGAGTAGTGGCATGGATGAGAACATAGAGACTAGGCAACTTGAATTGAATGTGGCAGGTAAAGTAGAGCAAGATGCTCTAATTCTCTCATTAGACAATCTGTCTAATTCCTGGATAGTAGATTCTGGGGCTTCATTCCATGCGACACCACACAAGCAAAATTTCCAAGACTACACCAAAGGTAATTTTGGGTATGTATACTTGGGAGATAATGAAGCTTGTGAGATTTTCGGTAAAGGTACAGTTTCTATCAAAACTGCTCACAGAAATGAATGGAAGCTTAAAGATGTTAGGCATGTTCCTTCTCTTCACAAAAATTTGATCTCTACAGGACAATTGGACGATGAAGGTCACAACATTGCATTCGGAACAAACGGTGGAAGATCTCAAAGGGGTCTTTGGTGGTTTCCAAGGGAGAAAAAGTCGGTACACTTTACTTGTGTACTGTTAGCACGCGACCTTCAGCTTGTGCAGCAAGTACAGAAGTTGATAGTGCGGTGTGGCACTACCGACTTGGGCATATGAGTTCCAAAGGAATGCGAATCCTTCAAACAAAGAAGCTTCTACCAGGTTTGAAAGAAGTGGACTTAGAGTTCTGTGAAGATTGTGTTTATGGTAAACAAAAAAGGTAAAATTTCAAAAATCAAGAAATGACAGAAAAAATAAAAAACTTGAGTTGGTTCATTCTGATGTTTGGGGTCCTGCAAGTACACCATCACTTGGTGGCTCATTGTACTATGTAGCATTCATAGACGATGCGACTAGAAAAACATGGGTTTATGTCATGAAGAATACATCCGATGTATTTTCCATATTTCAAAGGTGGAAAGCCTTTGTGGAGAATGAAACAGGTACCAAGGTTAAATGCCTCAGATCCGACAATGGAGGCGAATATTGCAGCCAAGCTTTTGAAAGCTTTTGTGCTAGCAATGGAATTTGGAGGCAAAGGACAACCCCAAGGACACCTCAACAAAATGGGATTTTGGAAAGGATGAACAGGACAATCATGGAGCGAGCACGAAGCATGCGGCTACATGCAGGCCTATCGCTTGAGCTTTGGGCAGAAGTTGTAAGTACGTCTGTGTACTTAATCAATCGGTCACCTCAACGGCATTGGATGGGGGAGTTCCAAAAGAGGCATGGACAGGTAAACCGGTGAACTATGCATTTCTCAAAGTGTTTGGGTGTGAGGCTTTCATGCACATAGATAGAAGCCTAAGATCAAAGCTAGATGCAAAGTCCAAAAAGTGTTTCTTCATTGGCTATGGAGAAGGTGACTTTGGGTATAGCCTATGGAATCCTGAAGATGGTAAAATCTTAAGGAGTAGGGATGTAGTTTTTAACGAAACAAAATATGTACAAAGATTACTTGGAAAGAAAACAAACAAAAGAAACAGGTGATGAGTACATGGAGCTTGAGGACGGTGAAGACTCAAGGACTGCAAACGGTGACAATGTGCAACAACGTCAAGCAAATGAGGAGCCTCAACCTATTCCCGAAGATCTACAAGAGAAAGTAGACCTCCAGAAAGGTTTGTTCCTTCCTTCAACCATCTCTTGATCTCAGATTCTGGAGAGCCAGAATCATATGAAGAAGCTATGCAACATGAATCCAAAGAAGAATGGACGAAGAGCATGCAAGTGGAGATGGACTCACTACATCGCAACCAAACATGGGAGTTGGTTGAGTTGCCTAAAGGTAAGCGGGCACTTCAAAACAAATGGGTGTACAAGCTGAAGGAAGAAGAAGGTGGGAAGAAAAGGTACAAGTCTAGGCTTGTGGTAAAAGGGTTTTCTCAAAAGAAAGGTATTGAATTCAATGAAATATTTTCTCCTGTTGTAAAAATGAACTCAATTAAGCTTGTCTTAAGCCTTGTGGCTTCTCATGATCTAAATCTCGAGCAAATGGATGTAAATACGGCATTCCCTCACGGTGACTTAGAGGAGGAAATCTACATGCTTCAACCAAAGGGGTATGAAGTAAAAGGTAAGGAGAAAATGGTTTGCAGATTAAAGAAGAGCTTGTATGGTTTAAAGCAAGCATCAAGAGAATGGTACTTGAAGTTTGATTGATGGATGTTGGATCATGGTTCACAAGATGCAACTCGGATCACTGCGTCTACACGAAGAATTTGGGAGATGGGAAATTCATCATCCTAATGTTGTATGTTGATGACATGTTGATTGCAAGTGCTAACATGCAGGACATCAAAGACCTAAAAGAGGAGCTGTCTAAATATTTTTCAATGAAAGATTTAGGTGTTGCAAAGAGGATACTTGGTATGAAAATATCAAGGGACAGGACGAAGAAGACAATAAAGCTATCTCAAGAAGATTACATCAAGAAGGTACTACAAAGGTTTGCAATGCAAAATGCAAAACCAGTTTCTACACCTTTGGTTGGTCATTTTAAACTAACGAAGGATATGTGTCCAAAGACACAGGAGGAGATAGCCTATATGTCTAAAGTTCCATATGCTGCAGCGGTAGGTTCTCTAATGTATGCTATGGTCTGGACAAGGCCAGACATTGCACATGCAGTGGGAGTTGTGAGTAGGTTCATGGACAACCCAGGTAAAGAGCATTGGCAAGCTGTGAAGTGGATACTTAGGTATCTAAAAGGGACAACAACAAATGCTTTGTATTTTGGAGGAACTGATATTTTTTTAGAAGGTATGCTGATGCAGATATGGCAGGTGACAAAGATACTCGAAGGAGCACTACTAGCTATGTGTTCACGGTTGGAGGCACAGTAGTAAGCTGGGCTTCAAAGCTGCACAAAGTGGTTTCACTTTCTACCACGGAAGCAGAGTATGTAGCAATGATGGAGGCAAGCAAAGAAATTCTGTGGCTTCACAGATTCTTAGAAGAGCTTGGATTCAAACAAGACAATTGTGTCTTGTACAGTGATAGCCAAAGTGCTATCCATCTTGCGAAGAACTCAGCCTTTCATTCAAGGACAAAGCACATTGAGGTGAGATATCACTTCATACGCACTCTTTTGGAAGAGGGACATTTAAAGCTAGGAAAGGTGCATACAAGTGAAAATCTTGCAGACATGTTTAAAAAGGTGGTCAACAAGGAGAAATTGAGCTTTTTCTCATCTTCAATCGGCATTAAAGGATAAGAAGCCAGAATGGAAAGCAGTCACACAGGTTTGGTTTGAAGATCGGTCTCCAAGTGGGAGATTGTTAAGTATGGAGCCTGATTTACCCTTGTAATTTTCTGTGGTAAAAGCCCACATTTGTAAGGCCCCCATTATGAGGAGAATCCATCGTGCGTGAAGGAAAATCACTTGTCGGAAACCAAAATTTTCACGGCCAAAAATCAGGGGCAATTTTTTTTTCCCTCGCCGAATATTATGGCCGGACGGCGGCCGGAAAGTGGTCAAAAACAACCTTCAATTGGCCGGTGGCCGGTAGTCAATGGCTAGTGGTCGGTGGTCGGAAGTCAATGGCCAGTGGCCGGTGGCCGAATTCAAAAGCGGACTTGTCTTCTGAAGGGTGGCCACACATGGGCGGATTGGAGGGTCCGATTTGGACTTATCTACACAAGGGCGGCTACACATGGGAGAGGGAAGCCCTTTTGGACTATCAAAGGAGACCATTTCTACACACATTTCATAGTGTGAAGTTGATGCAACAAGGTGAGTGTGAGGTGGTGAGAGTGAAGCAAGGCGGGAGCTCCATTAAGGGTATAATCCCTTTGTAAACTACTTCTTGTTTTAAAGTACTAAATCCATTGAGTGGTTGCTTTCCTGTGGACGTAGCTCACATTGGGTGAACCACGTATATCGTGTGTACTCTCTCTCTCTCTCTCTCTATCTCTCTATCTCTACTCTATAATCTCATGTATGTAAATCTGTCTCTCTCCATTAAGTAATCTACTCAATTATCTATTTGGCTACGTCTTATTTCCTAACATTCAGAGCCTCGGTGCAGTCGAGTTGCCGGTCCTGTTTGCCTTGGTCGACCACCTTGGTCATGTGTTGTGCAAGGCGTAGATGCGGCGGTCGCAGCCGGATGTCGTTGTCTATCCACGCACTGTGCAAAGGAAAAAATGTCTGTCTTCTTTTGCTGCATAGCAAAGACACTGGTGTCTGTAGAACGTGAGAGAGAAGCAGAGCATCCCACACATGCAAGCCGCTTTTAGCCTCCTCCCAAAAATAGATCGGATACCGCTGAAAGGGTGGTGGTAATGTGGGGGCTAGTCTCCAACCAACCGTGCTATCTGATAGCCTCCCCCTAGCGTACACAATGTCCGACTGTGCCGGTGACCTTGCCCATAGGACACATGTCCTTACATCTACCCTCATTCCCCACTATCTCTCTCCACCTTTGAATGTGTTTGAGGCCTTGGGACTAAAGCCAAGCATGGTTAATGCTTTCTACAAGGTCTATGTTATGCTCGTGATGCATGAAGCTTTCCATCTTCATTGCATCACCTAGATCACAAGAAACACAAAGATTGTATTGTACCAAGTCGCTCTTGATGGGAGAATATAATACAAAAGCCTATTGGAGGGGGGACCGAATCCACATAGATCCAGCCCTCACCTGTTTTCAAGTTCTCTAAACTCTGTCTCTTGCAAAAGTATTGTTCATACCAAGTTAATTAAGTACTATGGTTATGTTGCTATCGATAATCCAGTTCACTCTCTCTGTTCTCAAAGTAGCCTCACAAAAATGCTCACTCTGATTCTATTAATTGCGCTATTCTCAAAGATCATAGGCCATTTCCATTACACTAAGGATAGATACACAACTGGAATGGACAGACCATGAATTCTCTTCAAGAGTAGATGACCTTGAAAAGCTAGATGAACTCCGCTTGAAAGCTGCAACTTCATTCTATGACCAGAAAAGAAGGCAAAAGAAGTTTTTTGATAAGCGTATGCGCTCAAAAGAATGTAAAATAGGCGTTTATGTCCTGGTTTATTCATTAAAACAACATGCCAAGAAACTTAAAAGTAAGGGATGGGATCCTTTGTGATCAAAGATCTATCACCAAGTGGAGTTGTCAAGCTTGCTACATCAGTTAGTGAAGAAATGCCAAATTGGATTAGTGGATGTAGACTGCAAATTTATCATTTTCCACTAACCGATGACATGCTCCAAGAAATCCATGAGTAGAAGAAAAGGAGGAAAGAAAAACATCAAATAATCAAAGAAGCTCAAGCGAAAGCAAAGGAACGAATGGCAAAGAGAAAGATTCTATTGAAAGGGGAGCGGCTAGGACTACCACTACGGATCAATGCACTCAAAGTAGCACAATTTGATGAAAAAGATATGGTGGATCCCACTATGAAAGTTAAGGTTGGAAGTACCAAGTGGGAGCAAGTGCACTTCTAGATTCAGGAGGTCAAGGAAATCTTATTTCCTACAACTTATACAAGCAACTTGCACTTGAGTAAAATCTCCAACTCACACAAGAGGACATTCAAAGCATTCAATCAAGGCTATAGTATGGACAATCATACTTTTGCAAATTAACCAGTATGTCTATCCACATAAGTTTTATGTGGTAGAAGATAAACCAATACAACATCCAGTGTTGCTTGTTCTGTCATGGTAGAGAAAGTAAAATGTATAGAATGATTGAAGTTCTGACACAATCACCATTCAACATGCAAAGGAAATCAAAGTGGTTCCATTTGCTACACACACAGCTGACAAACCATCGATAGTTGAGTCAAGAGATAAGGGAAAACAACCCTTCCTTACAATGGTTGAACAATGGATACCAAAGACGACTTATAAAGAGATCACTTTTGCAAATTTCCAACCCAAAATGACAGTGCACATGTCAAGAAAACCCACCAAGCAAAGGCATCTATCACATCCTACCACAACACATAAGAAGGATGAAGTCGAATGGTTTTGGCACACGAGGCTCAAAGCCACCTCTCCAGTGACATATGATACTCCCCAAAACTAAACCCAGCGTATATCACAAAAGTATGGGTGCCAAAGAAGTTGCTTATAGTCCAAGCCAATCAAGAAGAGCCCTAGATTCCAAAGAGACAGAATAGGGAACTCCCTTTAGTACAAGCACCTAAGATTCAACCAAGACCAAAGCCTAGAAAACCAAAGCAAAATAGAAAGAATATTTGGTTACCTAGGATCCTATGGCAAGCACAAAAGAGACATCCTTAGATATGGATTCCTAAACAAAACACCAAGCATACAACATATTCTGTCTTTGGATTCACACAAGTGTACAACCACATGACGGCAGATAGATCGGAAAAAAAAGAGCATCCAATGTCAATTCAACAAAGAGGAGCAGAATTAGAATTCTTGTTATTTCACCACTCCAATATAGGTAATGCCAAAATAGTAAACCTGAACATCGAATACTAGAAAGCATATTGGTTATATCCTCCTCTGGCACAACATTAATTTTTCCATGCATTGACTGAGTATGCATATAGGGCTACACTACACGGCCTGCATTAGCACAATGTTGATATCCATGTATAGCACATACCCTATGACAACACACCATCATCCAAGAGGACTCCAACTAGGAGGGGGGGGAAGCATTGCCAATGTGGACCCACGACAAACATAAAAGAGTGCAAAAAAGGGCAGCGTTTTTTATGATTTTGGTTTTTTTGTGTTTGATTGCAAAAACATTTAGGTAAACCCAAGTACTTATGCCCTTATCTAACATGATTTTACACATATATGAGAACAAATGGCAAAACTAAGCCTTTAGATGTGTACGTGTGTGTGTGTGTAAAAATAGCCTTTAGATGTGTGTGTGTGTGTGTAAAAATAGGAATTTTTTGAGCTAAAATATGATAAAACGAAGCAATCCGACCAAACATATTACAAATAAACATACATAGCATCTTATCGTGCTGTTTTTTGAATCACTTTGGTTTATTGCCAATTTTTGGATTTAATTTTCTATTTTTATTTTATTTATACAAATTTTTGTTAAAAAAACGAAGAAAATTAGAAAAAGTAGGTAAGATGTTGATGCAATGACAAAAGGAAAATATGGGGTTGATGATTAAGTCAAGGAAAACATATGGTGAACTGAGGGTGCAATTATGAAAATGTTACAAAACGTCCAATTTGATTAGTTTTGACAAAAATGACTTTTTTTTTAAAAAATGGGCAAACGGAGTCCAAATTGATAAATTTTTAAGCTTATATTGCATGTTTGCGACAAGATAGAGGCACATGTCAAATGTTGAGCCCAATATAAGAAATGTTGAGCCCACTTACTAGTTCATTTTCACTATTCACGTTTAGAGAGAGCTTGAGAGACCTAGAGCGTGTGGATCTTCTACGGATTTGTACAGTG
This sequence comes from Adiantum capillus-veneris, assembly GCF_014529385.1. Lineage (NCBI taxonomy): Eukaryota > Viridiplantae > Streptophyta > Polypodiopsida > Polypodiales > Pteridaceae > Adiantum > Adiantum capillus-veneris. Next base: position 129,181,944 of record NC_140940.1, on the reverse strand, counting down.
CCCACAACACACCGATTGATGCCAAATATGAGAGGCATGCTTACTACCATGTTCTCTTCATGTTCATTGCTAAATTCAATACAAAAAGCTAACAGAAGCAGTAATGTAGCATCGGCGAGTTAAAAGCAAGTAGCTCAATGATCACAAACCCGATAGCTACAAGACTTGATAGGGGGTTGACCCTAGGCTAAATGAGCATGACTATGACCTTCCATACCATTTTAGATCATAAATAAAAAACCCTAACATTCTCGGGCCTTGCATAAGACCATCTAAGACAAGTTGCCAAAATTGCACGAGACTTCATTGGTAGATGCCTCTCGAGGTTGTCTATCAGCCTTGATGAATCTACCAAAATTGGATCAAAATGTCAATCTCAGCTTCGAACATGCAAAGCATCATTTGGCTCTCACAGCCAGATGGAGCATTCGTTTTCCAAACTTCATGAGCTACATTGACATACCTTCAACAAACAAGACATGTGGTCAAACCGCAAGAAAAGTTGCCACCGAGCCATCACTCAATAAGGGACGCTTTTAGAGTGACAAATTCATAAAAAAGGAATTTGTAAGGCCAAAGTTCTACACCGATGGCATGGAAGGTGCCACATAGCATCTACAAGCTTAGGTGATCAAGCTCGAGTGAAATCATCCCAAAAAGTTCTCTCCAAGAGCGGAAATTGACTTCAAAGTCCAAAGTAGCAAACATGGATTTTTAAAGCTAAACTAATATATATTTAAAGTTGAACCATAGTGAAAAGGGCTTAGGGCACTAGAACAAATCTTTCCAATGCATTGAAACCAAAAAAATTGCATCTCAGACATCATATGTGTACAATGTCTAGTGGAACTTTTTACACTTGCACATGGTGCATTGTCAATACAAATCTTTTTATCATGTCTGTGATACCTCACATACCAAGTCTCATGCAAACTGGACCACATAAAGCCCCCAGTTGGTCAAAAAACTTATAGGTTGTAGTCCCCAAGCAAAATATTGTCTTATCCATAGAAATAATGCTCCAAACTTAGGGAAACTTGACACAAGGCATGCACATAGAATATATATCCTAACCCCATGCTCACATTTCATTTTCCAAGAATAGACATCATATGCATATGATGTAAAGACTTGCAAAATAGTGACTCTGCCAGCATTTTGATTATCCAAAATTCATCATGATGTCATATATAGCCTCTACACCATGTTTGGGCATTTATTGGTCATTATACACCTCATTTTACATATTCAAGTGCCAAAAACACATTTTATGGCCTTGGGCACATGAGAACTTGTCCAAATTTAATTCTAAACACATCAGAATGAAGCACACATCATGTGAGCAAGCTATACATCAAGTTTGAGCCAAAAAATCCAACATAGACATCATACGTGTATGATGTCTAAATACCTTAATTTGACATGCTACAATAATTTTGACAACCCCATCACTTTTATCATGTCTTTATTAGCTTGCTTGAAAAATTTCACCATATATGGATATTATTTGACCTATTTTGTGACCCATATAATGGAAATCTAAGGGTACAAATCCCATTTTTGGCTTTTGGCATCCAATTACAAGCTCAAATTCAATTCCGAAGCTATAGACATTGTACACATGTTGTGGACATCCTATCATATGAGTTTCAAGTCATTTGGGCCCAAAAGACATCATACGTGTATGACATCTCAAAGTGTCAAATTTCCAATCTAAGGTGGTTTTGACCTATCCAATGCTCTTACCATATGCTCATGAGTCCATGCCGCAAGCTTCAAGCCATTTGAACCCCATATACCTCAATTATATCCATTTTACCATTTCAGAGCCTTAAAAGAGCTTATAAGCCAAAATCATGCTCATGACATGTTCAAATCTCATCCCAAGCATACCTGTGTGATATACATGCTATGAGCTATGCCCGTATGAAATCTCACCCCGTTCAGAACACATAGACCACGTATGATGTCTCACAACATAAAATGAGCATCAAAAATGAACTTTTGTCAACTTCCATAGCATCCTTAGGCCCTAATTAGCTTGTGTTCAATTTGAAATCATTTGGATAGCTAGAAGTTGAACAATTGCTAGAATTAGTTAAAGATGCTAAATTTTGGACTTGGAGTGCACATAGGATCAGTGGAAGCTGGTAAATCATCAGTAAAGAAGAAAAGGCTTGCCTTGAAAGATATCATTGCAGCAGCAAAGCCATTCACAATAAATCACCAGTAAAGAAGAAAAGGCTTGCCTTGAAAGATATCATTCCAACAACATAGCCATTCACAATTCCCAATGAGACATTAAAGCTAACCAAAGGATGGATGGTTGAAGCCGCTCTAGAGGCGGAGGGCATAAAGCTATACCAATGGACATTTTAGGATCCACAAGGTAATATTGTGGATGTGTCAATGATTCCAAGAGAACTCATTGATTATGTAAGCAAATAAGGCATTATCAATCACCTGGAAAGAGTAGATCTACATGGATTCTTTACAAGTGTGTCAGTCGGAGATGATTTCTAAGGAGTCTATAAGCTGACCACTACAATCAAGAAAGATGGCAAAGCAGTCATCACTACACTTCATGGCAAAAGTAAAGAAGTGACCATTACAGCTCAAATTATTACAGATGCCTTGGGGTTACATAATGATGGCAGCTCAGTCAGAGAAAGAATAGACGCAGTGGAGGTGTACTCTCAAAAGAAAACAAACCCAATTTTTCAAGACATGGTGGACGCAAGAGCTATCATAATCTGCAAATTGTACAACCAATTTTTCCACATTTGCAAAAACAAGCGGCCACAAAAGTAAACTACACCACCCCATTCTATTGCCACCAACTTTACTTGGGCACTGAGAATTAGTGTGTGTACCAAAAGATGTGGACTATGCCTAGTATATACATGAATAGGTAGTGGGCTTGGGAATTGATAAGCCCAAATACATTGGTGGAGCAAAAATCTTAACCAAAATTGCATATGAATCTATCAGAGCAAGAGGGAAGTGCATATCCACCAACTTAAAATGAGTGGCTAAGGATGAAAGAGGATGTAGAAGATGAACCTCCAGTGGCATTGACTGTCTCCAGAAGGCTCCAAAGAAAGCTAGAGACAGTGCCAGAGAAGAAAAGTCTTAAGAGACACCAAAGAAAAAAGGAAAAAAAGTCATGACCAGGGAGAAGAAGCCACAAAGAGACCAACAGCTAAAATGCGGCTCGCATGAGATATTGATCAAGCAATTTTAAGGAGAAACAATAATTAAAGGGAGATTTTGAGGAGTATTGGGTACTAGACCAAAAGAAAAAATGGGCAGTAGTTCCTCTCAAACCTTAAAGGATCCGCTTGATCACTACATTAGGGCATATGAAAGTTCAAGAGGGTGATATAACATCAAAATCTCAAGCCCTTCACTGCTAAGGAAGCGCACAATACCAAGAGAAAGTTGCAAGAGCAACCTAAAGTACAAGGAGAAGAAGAAAAAGAGTCCATGGAGGAGGGACGTAGTACAACACCACCAACATCTCCCTGGATTACACACAACAACCTCCAAGCCTGACACCACCCAACATCCCAACAAAAGGATCTGCCAAAGAAGAAATCAAAAGCTGAGACAATACCGAAGGAAAAAGAAAAGACCAAAAGATGCACCTAGAATATCTCCTCAAAGCGGGATAGAAGGAGAGAATAAGTGGGACCTATATGTTGAAAACCCTAACGAACACCATTAAGGTCTTTATGGCTCTCCTGATTTGAGGCGTGTGATGCGAAGGAAGATCTGCAAAACACTGCTAGCCTATATCGAGGTGTTCATGCCGCATAAAGCTGCAGACTCAAGTCTACTATCAATGAGTGACACTCTCATCAAATTGTCTTACGACCTCTCCACTCAAATCTCGCCACAAGTGCTACATCATTTCTATCAACAATTGATGTTTTTACTGAGCTTCCACATGCAATCCTTTGAAGACGATTTCTACACGGGGGTTTTCACATATGACATCAAGATTTTGGACCAATGGTGAGCATCCGCAATTTCAGATATTAATAATACTTAAAGATGATTAAGCCACAAGGGTACTATTGAGCAAAGAAACGGACAAAGGACCAGACAAAGACATGGACCAGCCATGTCAACGATGGTATGGATGCAAAAGGGGGGAGTGTTGACGAATGGAACACTAAGAAGGATCACCCGATCACCCACCCACTTTTTGTAACATCTTAATTTTGATAGATTGGAGAAATTATTTCTGATGGAAATGTGCCTCTCCAGAGGAATGTATATAAGCCAAAGTTTTCTAACCCTAGGGAGAATTTTGAATTAATCAAACTATTGCGTTTACTATGCCGTGTGATTGAGTGAGAGTGACAAAGGGAGATCTTATCTCTTTGCTACGCATACTACGATGCAATCATTGCAAAGCCGACACCACCAACGATTTAGAAATGGCAAGGGCTACGCACTAATGACAAGCTTGTGACATTTTTCTTCACAAGGATATAGGGTTAGGTTCAATAGGTGTCATGCCGAGGGTAGCGCCGGCGGGCATGGGCAGGATCGACATGCAGTCAAGGGATCCTGATGTTTAGTAGGCCAAGGGCCTCTATAGGGCATTGTTGGGTGGTGATGAGCATACTCCAGTCCCCTCTGTCTTACCTTGGTATCATGCCTATGGAGGAGATCTATTGAGGAGGGGAAGATAGCCTTGCATCTCTCTCTCTCTCTCTCTCTCTCTCTCTCTCTCTCTCTCTCTCTCTCTCTCTCTCTCTCTCTCTCTCTCTCTCTCTCTCTCTCTCTCTCTCTCTCTCTCTCTCTCTCTCTCTCTCTCTCGCTCCCCGATCGTGGACAAGTCCTATTGCAAGGGTGGAGTTGAAGGCCATGGGTAAGCGCCCTAAGTAGGAGATGAAGGGGCTGTGAAGGCCGCAAGGATAATCGCCCTTGGATACACAAAGTTCGATCAAGGAGTGTTAGAAAGAGATGGCCGTGGGAGCGGTTGTCTACACAGGAGAGATAATATTTTTGACATTCTGCATCTCTCTCTCCGATCATGGACAAGTCCTATTGCAAGGGTGGAGTTGAAGGCCATGGGTAAGCACCCTAAGTAGGAGATGAAGGGGCTGTGAAGGCCGTAAGGATAATCGCCCTTGGATACACAAAGTTCGATCAAGGAGTGTTAGAAAGGCCGTGGGAGGTGTTGTCTACACACGAGAGATAATATTTTTGACATTCTGCAAACTGCACAATTTTTTCCTGATGGGATTGCCATGGCATGGGGAGAGGAAATTGTCTCTACACTGGGTCCATCTGCGGCCTGTGGCACCTTGTAACAACTTGACAAATTCGGGTCTGTCGCGTTCTCCATCGCTCAGGAATTGAGAGATTTCACATTTATGTTTTTTTAAAAATCAAAAAGGCCAATTTGGCCGCCCTTTGGGGGCATGGGTTGTTGGCAATCCCCTTTTTCAAAGGGACTTTCCCACATCAGGGTTAAGCCATGCAAGGCATGCGAGGGCCACCTTGCTGTAGGACGAGAAAAAGCATGCACGGCATGCAAAGTGTAGAAATACTAAAAAGTGGTCAGTTTGTAACAAGCACAGAGCTTCGGCAAGGTAGGTTCAACATCATTCAAAATCGACAAAGTTCATTTATCCAAAATTGCAAACAAGTATGCAAGTATCAAAGATCTAAGGGAAGGCTTGAGCTACAGAACATTGTTGAAGCATATTTTTCTATTAGAGTGTTAATTTTGGCAAAGAAACCGAGGACTATTTGAGTAATGCAGCGACGCCGAAAATAGACCATCAAATTTTTGTAATTTCTCCAAAATTATAGAGACCTTGAGTATTTTGCAAAGGCATCACAAGGTCATAGTTGTTGACTCAGGGCAATTGGGGGATGCACGACCAAGAAGTATTGGAGAAATCTCTAACAAGCAGTACTTAATTTGTGAATCAGACAAGGCCCTACGCAAGAGGTCGACATGCTTACTTCAAGAGGTACGCACTAATTTCTATTGTGCAGAAAATGCTCAATAGTTATGGCATGCAAGCACAAGCAAGGCTGGTAGAAATTACCATAAGCATAAAATTCTTGTTAAATACACTGCTAGCAAAGTCTCATTCAATGCAAGCCCGCTCTCTAGCAAGGGTTTCTACCAATGAAGTTTCTCTCAGCATAGCTCTCAAGGAGGGCAGATCATGTACCTTTCAAGGCGGATCGGAAGTACCTTTAATTTAGTAATTTTACTTCTACATTTTAACACTTTTTGAAAAACTATCCTAAGTAAATCATGACATTAAGAGTCTCCATGCAAGTAGTCTCTTCTTTAAACACCTGAGAAAATCTAGTATGACTATTTTTCTTGGCGGTATTTGACATCTTTCTCCCCGATTATTAGAGGGAGACGATTCTTTCATAGCTTAGTTGTGGATAAGGTCGCAACTACAGAAGATTTTCTGCTGCTTAGCTGCAACACTAATTATGTTTCTAACAGTGGTTTTGTCAGGAGTATGAATTATCTAATACACAATCACCCCATAAGTGTTGATGGCCAATTCTTGGAACCTTCACACTTGAACTTTCAAGGAAAGAAGTCCACAAGCTTCGAAGGGGTAGTAAAGGATTTCAACTTCTAAAGTAGGCCAAGGGCCACCGGCTGCTAGTTGAGCACTTAAGTTTAACCAAGGGGTTTGGAGGAAACACCCAAGGTGACATGTGTAGTACTACTTGCATTTCACTAATTTTCAATTAGTGTTCCTAGGCCTTTGCTGGCGGGAAATTTGAGCAGGTGCCTTTCAACGAATAAGTGAACACTATGTTCAACCTCCAGGTACGCATCTGATTTGGTTTTTGTTTCAGGTTTTTCTTTCCTTTTCCCAGTAGGATGCATAAACTTGTATGTTTTCATCCATTGTTGCTCTTCAGAGAGATGACAAGGTCATGTAAGAGCCAAGAAATTTGGGATGTAGTGTTCCAAAATAAATTTGTGCGTTACACAATTATGGACCCCACTTGTAGGGTTTGCTTTGTCACATGTTGTCACATGGGATACAACATGGTCTAGGAACTCAAGGAGTTCCCTTTAGCTAGTGCGTAGCATGGATAATGAGGGACCTCTCATGCATGTCGCATGCGTGTTTACATCTACCTCCACACCCAAGTACATCTCGTACTTGAAGGATGTTATTTTTTCAAACATCCTTACCTAAGACATATTCCACATGTGGAGAATATGAGTCTCTGGACTAACATGGTGTCGCTACCTTCAATTATGTGTCATGATGATGTCTCTAGGTGCTAGTCAAATCCGATTTCTAGATCATTTTTAGTACGTCGTATTAGGAACAATTTTAGTGGCCAAAAACTGTTAGATATGCAGAACGACTTGTTAAGGTTCCAAGTGCAGCTAAACAACATTAACGGATGGTTGTTTATGAATATGAAAGGCTATGAGTTGTTAGTGAGAAGGTTTTATTGTTTGTACCTAGAATTGATTAATGTTTCACCTTCTATTATGGTTCAAACATGTCAGCAAGGCTTGCAAATGATTGCAACAGAAAGTATTTGGTTTCTTTTCAGAATTGTTTACACTCCTCTTAATTTGTGCTAGGAGCATCACATTATCCATAAGTTTTGGCAAGTATGATCGGCATGCACCTCAATGCTGAACTTGACAATACAACAAATGCAGAAAAGAAATGACAGTCAGCTTTATTTGGTGGATCCATACAAAGCCCGACTTTTTGCCAAATCCACAGTCAATGAAATTTTCCATTGGCAACAAGCTAGCTGCTAGAAGTCCAACGCATTTTGCTCTCTCTCACTCTCTCTCTCTCTCTCTCTCTCTCTCTCTCTCTCTCTCTCTCTCTCTCTCTCTCTCTCTCTCTCTCTCTCTCTCTCTCTCTCTCTCTCTCTCTCTCTCTCTCTCTCTCTCTCTCTCTCTCTCTCTCTCTCTCTCTCTCTCTCTCTCTCTCTCTCTCTCGCCTTCCATCGTGGACATGTGCTAAGCAAGGGTGGAGTTGAAGGCCATGGGTAGGCTCCCTAAGCAGGAGATGAAGGGCTACAAAGGACGCAACCAAAATAGCCCATGGATACACAAAGCTCGATCAAGGAGTGTCAGAAAGAGGTGGCCATGGGAGTGGTTGTCTACACACGGGAGATAATATTTTTTGACCTGCTGCAAACTGCGCAATTTTTTCCTCGATGGGATTGCCATGGCATGGGGAGAGGAAATTGTCTCTACACCGGGTCCATCTACGGCCCGTGGCACCTAGTAACAGCTTGACATATTCGGGTCTGTGGCATTCTCCATCGCTTAGCAATTGGGAGATTTCACATTTATGTTTTTTTCTAAAATCTAAAAGGCCAATTTGGCCGCCCTTTGGGGGATGGGTTGTTGGCAATCTCCTTTTTCAAAGGGGACTTTCCCGCAGCAGGGTTAATCCATGCAAGGCATATGAGGGCCACCTTGCCGCAGGACGAGAAAAAGCAAGCACGGCATGCAAAGTGTAGAAATACTGAAAAGTGGAGAGTTTGTAACTAGCAGAGAGGTTGGGCAAGGTAGGTTCAACATGATTCAAAATTGACAAAGTTCATTTATCCAAAACTGCAAACAAGTACGCAAGTATCCAAGATCTAAGGGAAGGCTTGAGCTACAGAAAATAGTTGAAGCATAATTTTCTATTACAGTGTTAATTTTGGCAAAGAAACCGAGGACTACATGAGTAATGCAATGACGCCAAAAATAGACCATCAAATTTCTGTAATTTCTCCAAAATTATAGAGATCTTGAGTATTTTGCAAAGGAATCACAAGGTCATAGCTGTTGACTCGGGGCAATTGGAAGGATGAGCGGCGAAGAAGTGTTGAAGAAATCTCTAACAAGCAATACTAAATTTGTGAATCAGACAAGGCCCTAGGCAAGAGGTTGACATGCTTACTTCAAGAGGTACACACTAATTTCTACTTTGCCAGAATATACTCAATAGTTATGGCATGGAAGCACAAGCAAGGCTTGTAGAAATTACCATAAACACAAAATTCTTGTTAAATACTCTTGCTCTCTAGCAAGGGTTTCTGCCAATGATGTTACTCTCAGCATAGCTCTCAAGGAGGGCAGATCATGTACCTTTCAAGGCGGATCAGAGAAGTAATTTTAATTTAGTAATTTTACTTCTACATTTTAACACATTTTGAAAAACTATCCTAAGTAAATCATGATATTAAGAGAGTGTCAATGCAAGTAGTCTATTCTTTAAACACCTGAAAAAATCTAGCATGACTATTTTTCTTTGGCGGTATTTGACATCTTTCTCCTTGATTAATAGAGGGAGACAATTCTGTCATAGCTTAGTTGTGGATAAGGTTCCAACTACGGAAGATTTGTTCCTTAGCTGCAACATTGATTATGTTTCTAATAGTGGTTTTTTCAGTAGTATGACTCAGCTAATACACAATCACCCCATAAGTGTTAATGGTCAATTCCTGGAACCTTCACACTTGCACTTTCAAGGAAAGAAGTCCACAAGGTTCCAAGTGGTAGTGGATCGAGAATTTCAACTTCTAGAGTAGTGTAATGCCAAGGGAAAACCCAACACGGACATAGGCCAAGGGCCATCGGCTGCTAGTTAAGGACTTTTCTTGCAAATTTTAACCAAGGGGTTTGGATTGCAGAGGCAACACCAAAGGTTACATGTGCAGTACTACTTGCATTTCACTAATTTTCAATTAGTGTTCTAGGCCTTTGCTGGCGGGAAATTTGGGCAAGTGCCTTTTAACGAATAAGTGAACACTATGTTCAACCTCCAGGTACGCATCTCATTTGGTTTTGTTTGAAGGTTTTTGTTTCCTTTTCCAAGTAGGATGCATAAACTTCTATGTTTCCATCCATTGTTGCTCTTCAGTGAGATGACAAGTTCATGTAAGAGCCAAGAAATTTGGGATGTGGTGTCCAAAATAAATTTTCTTGCATTATGCAGTTATGGATCCACTTGTAGGGTTTGATTTAGCACATGTTGTCACATGGGATACAACATGGTCTAAGAACTCAAGGAGTTTGGTTTAGCCAATGCGGAGCATCGACAATGAGGGACCCTCTCATTCATGTCGCATGTGTGTTTATAGTTACCTCCACACCCAAGTACATCTAGTACTTGAAGGATGTTCTTTTTTCAAACATCCTTACCTAAGACATATTCCACATGTGGAGAATATGAGTCTCTGGGACTAACAGTGGTGTCACTACTTCAATTATGTGTCGTGATGATGTCTCTAGGTGCTAGTCAAATCCGATTTCTAGACCATTTTCAGCACGTCGTATCAGAAACAATTTTAGTGGCAAAAAATTGTCAGATATAAAGAACGACTTGTTAAGGTTGCAAGTGCAGCTAAACAACATTAATGGATGGTTGTTTATGCATATAGCAAGGCTATGAGTTGTTAGTGAGAAGGTTTCATTGTTTGTACCTAGAATTGATTAATGTTTCACCTTCTATTATGATTCAAACATTTCAGCAGGGCTTGCAAATGATTGCAACAGAAAGCATTTGGTTTCTTTTTAGAATTGTTTACACTCCTCTTTAATGTGTGCTAGGAGCATCACATTATCCATAAGTTTTGGCAATTCAGATCAGCATGCATCTCAATGATGAAGTTGACAATGCAACGAATGCAGAAAAGAAATGACAGTTAGCTTTATTTGGTGGATCCATACAAAGCCCGATTTCTTGCCAAAGCCATAGTCAATAAAATTTTCCACTGGCAACAAGCTGCTAGGAAGACCCGTGGCTTCAAGGAAGTCCAACGCAGTTTGGCTTTGTGTGTGTGTGTGTGTGTGGGTGGGTGTCAACACATCATTGAGCCAACAAATATTTTTTAAGTATTTTAACTTGATTACTCTAATTGTTACACCTCTGAATCCTTTGAGATTCTTGAGAGCGTAAATAGTGGCAGAGGGACATGATTGAATGTATTCGATAACTTGTATCTACTTAATCAAAGTTTACAACTAGTAATTTTGAAATGAAAGAATGGTTTGTTAAAAAAATTATATTAGTCTTTTCAAACAAACTATTAGCAATGTACTATGATTGGAACTTGTACTAGCATATTATCGGGTTACCCTCTACCATGTGTCACATGGATTTCTACACAGTTTGATATCAGTTTGAAATCTAAAAGAGTTCATCTATGTCATATAATCTCTCTCTCTCTCTCTCTCTCTCTCTCTCTCTCTCTCTCTCTCTCTCTCTCTCTCCCCCCCCCCATGTCGTGGATAGATCTTTCAGGCGCCAGATAGCTTCCTACAATGTTAAAATACTCTTCTTCTTCTTCTTCTTCTTCTTCTCTGTGTGTGTGTGTGTGTGTGTGTGTGTGTTCCAACACATGATTGACCCAACAAAGATGTTTAAAGTATTTTAACTTGAGTACTCTAATTGTGACACCTCTGAATCCTTTGAGATTCTTGGGAGTGTAAATAGTGGCCTAGGGACATGATTGCATGTATTCAATGACTTGCATCTACTTAATCAAAGTTTACAACTAGTAAGTTTGAAATGAAAGAATGCTATGTTAAAAAATTTATTTAGAGTGTTTTGAAACAAATTATTAGCAATGTACTATGGTTGGAACTTGTACTAGCATGTTATCAGGTTACCCTCTACCATGTGTCACATGGATTTCTACACAGTTTGATAGAAGTTTGAAATCTAAAAGAGTTAATCTATGTCATATCATATCTCTCTCTCTCTCTCTCTCTCTCTCTCTCTCTCTCTCTCTCTCTCTCTCTCTCTCTCTCTCTCTCTCTCTCTCTCTCTCTCTCTCTCAGAGTTAAGAGTGTGACACCGATAACATAATATATACTAAGTTCCTAAAAGGTAAGAGTCTTAACATGTTTGATATAAGCTATATCATTATGGTTGGTTTTCAACCATGTAAAAATCCTCTATCTAGAATTAGGGTGCCACAAGTTTTGAAACTCAGATGTCACGTCTCACTATAAGTAGTACTCATAAAACTTGAGCAACAAAGACCATTGATGGCATCCAAGAAATAAATATGATTATGGGAAGCTAAATATGATAGTACTTTTATTCATTAACAATGGTAGGTCTATGCTTCAAGGTTATTTTCACAAAATTCAAGATACAAGATTAATAAGACAATTGCCAAGCTTAATTATTGCATCTTCTTCTTGCTAAGAATGTGAACTTAAGAGTCATCACATGCATCTTTTAAGATCTTAACATCTTTCAAGAGTTTTTTTTGCATTCCAATCTATGAAGGTTGATGAAGTTGAAGGTGCATTCGAAGCTTCTATCACAATTCTTGTTTGGAAAGCATTTATAATGAACTGTTTCTTTCGGTGTACTAGTTCAATAAAAGAAAAACTCCTATCTCTAGATTACTCATAAACGAATGGCCCTAATTAGTAGTCCTACTATTTTTAGTGATGTGACTCCTAATTGTTTCATCTCTATATGCTCTAAAAATTTATGAGTAGTTTTCATGTTCCTAAGAAGTTCACAAAAGTTTCACCATGTTGCCTTTCCTTCCCCCATTTCTCTTTCTATTCAGTGTGTGTGTGTGTGTGTGTTTCTTCACTCGAAATAATCCCTCGCTCAAAAATAGTTGTGCACCCCAATTTGCAATGCAATGATTTCACTTGCTAATTTGTAGCTTGCACGATCACTCTAGTTAGTCTGTGTTTGTTGACCGAAGTGCAATGCTCTATCCCAAATTGGGATCTACCAAAGATGTTTCCTATTCGAAGGGGTTAAGACCGAGTGAAAGGGTTCCCCCAATTTTCCAGGTCAAAATTCAGGCAAACAACATCTATCTCATTCACATGCATGGAAAATCTTAATGGGCAAAAACTACCAGCTATGTGCTACCAACACAATCATAATGAGATTGATAATGCATTATTCCAATGTTCCACAACAACTTTTCACCATCTGCAAACGTGTTGTAGCTTAGAGGTCCAAATCTCGGTAAGGCCCAAATTCTTATGCATGTGATAGTTATGTCCTGATCTAGAAATAAAGTAGCATTAAAATATTCTGTGGGTGATCTCCAGCACTACACCAAAGTAGTAGTAAGTACCCAATCTCCATGTCCATCTCTCCCATAGCCCAAGTGTATGAAATTTGACGATTTGTAGCATGAGCTTGTAACATATTCCAAGAAATACGGAGTCTGTGGCCCAAGCAAAATGTCATAATAAATAATATGTAATTCTCCTAAATGATTTTCTCATGTTAAACTGATCATTTATTATGGGGAAGTACCAAGGGAGAAAAAGCTAGAACATTGGTTAAGCTGGTAGACCGGCCACCGTGGGGATCCAAAGGGGGGGCCATCTGCAAAAAAGCAATGTTCAACAATGGGCTTTAAAGACCCTAAGGTTCAGCCCCATTAAGACTTCCAAAATGCTAAGGCTCCAAAAATCAAAGGTTGTGTCCCATGTTCAAGCTTATAAAAACTGGATGCTTTTTGTGTGTACAAAAAAGTCTTCATGATTCCTAAAGAGGAGGGGGTGAGCCATGTAAGTAGGGGATGAGAGATAAAAACACACACACACACTCACAAGCTTCCTTTACACAAAGGAAATGAGGGACACATGTCAGCTCCCTAGCCCAAAGGCCCACAAGGTGCACTCAAATTCTATTGGATGGCCATGGAGGTGGACCAATGAGAATTACTCTAGAGTAAATCTAGTTTAATTAATTTAAATAAATTAATAAAATAACCAATAAGAATTAAGATCTCTAGAAGACTATTGGATAGTCTCCCAAGGGGTCTCATGATCATTAAGCAGCCTAATGGCTTGCCTGATTCATATTGGCCAGAAGAAAAAGGGGGACACATGTTAGAAGGCTATCACCTATGCTACTTTATTCTCACTGGCTAAGCTTGGAGAGGTCCAATGTGGTGTCACCATGAATAATTTGCATGAGGGGTCAACAAAGAGAGAGAGGGGGCTGAATTTCTCAAGGCATTATTCCACACACATGCACACTAGCTCATGTGTGAAGCAAGAAGGATTTCTCTCTCCTTCTCAATCTTCTATGGAAAGCTTATAACCTACTCCAAGCTTGTGAGAAGGGAGGCCTATAACTCTTGGCTTTGTGATGCAAATCCAGCTAAGAGCCAAGCTTCAATGAATGCTCATCTCCTCTAACATGATAATTACTAATCTATCCTATGCTAATATGAGTGATTATGTGAGGAGATGAGCTCGTAAGACTACTCTTCTTCCTCTCAATCTACTCTCATACCCCGCTAGCTCTTACCATCTTCGAAGGTTTGTGAGGTCTTGGGTCTGAGACTATGAGGAAATTGATGTGGTGTTTTATAAGAGTAATTGAAGGAACACAAAAAATTGTGTTGTAAAATGTCTCTCTTGATGGGGGAAACCTATAATACAAAGGCTCTTGGAGGGGGGACCGGCTTCATGTAAATAGCTTAATTGTTGTCTCCTTTGATTGTTGTCAATAGCTTAATTTCTCTCTCCTTTGAAGTATTGGTCACACCTATCTAACTAGGTGTTATGCTTTTTGTTGCTCTCTCCACCCAAGTACTCTTGGTATGCTCATTAGGAATCTATTATAATGAAATGCTTGCTATGTTCATGTTATTTTTTGCTACACATAACTTGCTAGGCCATTAAAGGTTACATTGGTATCAGAGCACAAGGTTTCTCTTTTCTTGCGCAAGAAGGGAGGTCCTCAAGTTATCTATAAATGGTTGGTATTATTAATTGCAATTGAGTAAGTAGAATAGGGAATTTTCAGCCTTGTAGTGCGCCTGCCTTTGTGCAGATAGGGACATCACTATCAAGAGCTATGGTCTTAATAGTGGAGTCCTACAGGGATTGCCTATGGCTTAACCACTATTGAGCTATTAGAAGCTTGACATGAGTCGATGTTGTTTTGGTGTTGAAAGACCCTCTCTTTTATTCCTTGCAATTAATGATATTTGAGCCACGGGTACAGTAGCTTGAGTGCTTTTCTAAAGGGGTAATAAGGAGTATAAACTATGGCTCAAAGTGCCAAAGTACACCTAAAAGTTTTTAGAATGGCTGACAATAATAAAGAGAGTGAAATTAATGTTAATAGCTTTTTGCTAATGATCAGGCTACTAATGAAGCCCCTATGCTTGTTACCTACCTTGCTTCTAGGCTTCAACACACCATGGACAATCCATTCCTCCAAAGTGAAGTGCAACGGCAGTTACGCGCTCATGGGATTCTCCAGGCTCCCCACCATGAAGAGAGAGTGCCTAGGAATCCTCCTTGTGAAACTTCCAAAACAGGCCTCTCTCCGATTTGGGAAGAAGAACAGGATCCATACAAAAGGCTCCAAAAATTTACTTCTTGATGACGCATCTCCTTCCGAAAGGAGAACTCAAGAGCCCCCAACAAAGGAATGAAAAATAAGTGAGTCTCCCGCAACCTCGGCGGAGATGGCTCCACGAAGACGGTGGGTTAAATGCTCTCCTTCACCTCCTAAACGGAGAAGACCATTGCACACTTCTCCACACCATAATTCAAAGAGGGATAACAAAAAGCAAGAGAAGAAAAAGGTGAGAAAGAGGTCACTCTCTTCTCCATCTTCTTCATCCTCTTCCTCTTATGAAGAAAGTGATGGTGTGGAAAAAGAGAACCAAGGCAAGAAAAAGGTGAGAAAGAGGTCACCCTCTTCTCCATCTTCCCTCAAATTCTTCATCTTCTGAAGAAAGCCATGGTGCAACTTTTGAACCATAAAAAAAAGGGGGCCATAGGAAATCCTATGCCGCGTGGAAGAGGTCGTCCAAGTTGAAGAAGTTCAAAGAGGGAGGAAAGAGCATCTCTTTCCTTACCTACAATGGCACCTTTGGTGCCACGAACTAAGTCTTGGCCTTTATCCAACAATTCGATGCGGCGCTTGGAGATGAGGGCTTCACGGAATCCTCTAAGCTACGCCATGTAGCCAGGAAATGGTGGTTTAGCCTACGGGCAAACGGTGAAACTCCATGAAGATGGAAAGCTTTAAGAGCTTCTATTATGAAGTAGTTTTTGGCCACTGATGCTGAAGACAAAGTACTCACTGAATGACGAAGCTTGAAGCTCTCTCCCTACGAATCCATTCACAAATATAAAGACAAGATTTGGGATTCGCATCTCAACGTCACTGTCTTCAAGAAGATGGATTTTGGACAGCAATTACAAAAATTAGTGTGCGGGCTTAACTAAAGAAATGGTGGAGTATGTCAACTCCCAAAGGCCACCCACCATATTTGCAGTTTTACACCATGCTATGGTGTCTCCTCGGATCAATTTCCAAATAGGGGCTAAGAGAAATTCTAAGCCCACAAAAAACAAGGGTTCCAATGAGCCTAAGGGGAAGGAAAATGTCCAAAAGTCTCCTAAGGGAAATTTCAATAACAACAAAGCTAAGGAGAAGGGAGTTTACAAAGGTAAAAACAAACTCTCTCCTAAAGATCTTGAGCGTTATCCCAAGGATAACCGTTGTTTCAAGTGTGGCAAGCAAGGGCATGCGTATCGCGCTTGTCCCCAAAAGGACACCTGCCATGAGCCTCCTAGAGCTACCTTGGTTGAAATCCAAGAAGAGAAAGCTCACCACAGAGGATCTCCTCTATGCCATGCTTGGAAAAGGTAGGAGAACATGATTCTTTTATTCTCTTTGATCCTGGTTCTACTCAAAAATTTTATATCCACAAAGTTGGCCACCAAGCTAGGCACCCAAGCCTATGAGATGGTAGATGTCCTACCCACGGATGGTGCTTTCAAGGGTCAAGAAGCTTCAATCACTCCCTTAATTGGGAAATTGAGGCTCCATGTCCAAATCTATGTGTACAAAGAGGACTTCTTTATCTCTCCTCTCAAGCACAAGGATATAACGCTAGGGGCACCATATTCTGATCGCATGGCTGCCAATTTTAAATTCCCTGAAAGGAGAATCTACTTTAGGTTCAGGGAAAAAGATATGTACATAGATGCTAAGGAAATGGATAACACCATACCCATTGTACATAAGCAAGCTTTCAATAATTCAATAAAGAGCTCTATTTTTGTGTACATGATTTTTGTTAAAGATTCTCAAAATGAATCTAATGCTTTAGTAAAATAAAATATAAACAACCACAAGGAATTAGAGTTATCCAATTTTCTCAAGGGGTTTCAAGATGACAACATCCCTTGTGAACTACCTCCTAAACAACGCAATGATGACCATGCAATTGAACTCCTTCCAGGACGTTCTCCGCCTAACAAGCCACCTTATAGAGTTTCTGAAGCTCGACAAGAGGAGATTATGCAGAAAGTGCATGAGTTAGTTTGAGAAGGGCATGGTTAGGCCTGGCTCATCTCCATTTTGCTCACCCGTGTTACTAGTGCAAAAGAAAGATGGCACATATCGTATGTGAGTCAAGTATAGAGCACTAAATAGGATCACTATAAAAAATAGGTTTCCTGTTCCACGGGTAGAAGACCTATTTGATAAGCTACAAGCGTCCACCTACTTCAGTAGGATACCTAAAAAGTGGCTACCATAAAATAAGGATAGTTGATCAAGATATTGTAAAGACCGCATTTTGCACTACGTTTTGTCTTTACAAATACATTTTCATGCCTTTTTGCTTGACCAATGCACCAGCCACATTCAACCGCTTGTTGATGGAGAAGCTATTCAAGCCTCACCGAACCTTTACTGGAGTGTTCTTTGATGATATTATCATCTACTCTAATTCACTAGATGAACACAATCGACACCTCCAGGTAATATTTCAAGTCTTAAGAGAGAATAAAATTTATATTAATCGAAAGAAAAGTGAGTTTTTCTTATAAGAGATTCAGTATTTAGGTCACATTATCTCTCAAGATGGCATCCAAATAGATCCATCAAAGTTAGTAGTAATAAAAGGATGGCCTAAACCAAGAAATCTTCATGAACTAATAATCTTTATAGATATGTGTGCATTATATAGATGCTTCATACAAAAGTTCTCACTAATGGTCTACCAAGGAGAAGAATGCTTTCAAAAAGCTCAAAGAAAACCTTATCTCTCAACCTGTGCTTACACTGCCGGATCTCTCAAAGCCATTTGAGGTCCAATGTGATGCTTGTGGTGATTGCCTTGGAGCTGTTTTTCTCCAAGAAGGGCACACCATAGCTTATGAAAGTCAAAGGCTCGACCCTATTAAGCAATCTCTAGGCATATATGAAAAGGAACTCCTCGTAGTTCTACATGCCTTAAACTCATGGAACCACTATTTATTGGGGACTCCTTTCATTCTGTGGATGGATCACCAAAGCCTTAAGTACTTAATGATGTGGACCAAGCTCTCCGGCAAACAAATGAGGTGGGCAATTTTCTTTGGCAATTTCATTTTCATATTGCTCACATTACTGGAAAGCATAATCAAGTAGCCGATGCACTCTCAAGACGGTCGAGAGTGAATGCGGTTTTCATAGAAACTCACAATGATCTATCTTCTATGATAATATGAGTATGCTATTGATCCCAATTTTAGAGATGCGATTTCAGCCCTTGCACTAGGGAAGGCACTCAAATCCTATTGGATGGCCATGGAGGTCGATCAATGAGAATTAGGCTATTCTAATTTAATTAGTTTAAAAACACTTAATAAAAGAACCCAAAAGAATTAAGCTCTCTAGAAGACTATTGGACAATCTCCCAAGGGGTCCAATGAGCATTCAACAGCCCAATGGCTATTGGCCAAAAGACAAAGGGGTCCAATGAGAGTTTAGTTGCATTAATTAATTACCTAAAGCTCTCACAAAATGGGAAAGGGGGACACATGTATCACTTATTCTACTTAATTCTCCTTGACTAAGCTCGGAGAGGTCCAATGGGGTTTCGGCATGAGTAATTTGCATGAGGGTCGACCAATAGAGAGAGGGGGCTGAACTCCTCAAGGAATTATTCCACACACTCACACTAGCTCATGTGTGAAGCAAGAATACTCTCTCTCTCCTTCTTAAGCTTCAATGGAAAGCTTATCACCTACTCCAAGCTTGTGATAAGGGAGGCCTTACCAACAACTCTTGGCTTTGTGATGCAAATCCAACCAAGAGCCAAGCTTCAATGCATGCTCATCTCCTCTACCATGCTAATTACTAAGCTATGATATGCTAATATGAGTGATTATGTGAGGAGATGTACATCTTTCTCGTAAGACTACTCCTTCCTCTCAGTCTACTCTCATACCCCGCTAGCTCTCACCATCTTGGAAGGTGTGTGAGGTCTTGGGTTTGAGACCGTGAGGTCTCTTGATGGGGGAAACCTATAATACAAAGCCTTTTGGAGGGGGGACCAGCTCCATGTAAACTCAGTCCTCAAGTGTTGTCAATAGCTTAATTTCTCTCTCTTTTGAAGTATTGTTCATGCCTAGCTAACTAGGTGTTCGTGGCTAGATTATGGTATTCATTACCAAATCTTATGGTCTTACCCTCTCCAACGGCTTTCCCCTCCAGTCTAACTAGAAAATTGTAAAATCTCCAAATCCCCTACCCTATCCCACTCTCTCTCTCCTTGAATAGAAAAATCAATAAGCTCCCCCTCCTACCTTATATAAGCAGGGGTATCCATCACCAAAAAACACAATCTCCCTAAGGTACAAGCTCTAAATAGCGGAGGTTATTATGAGAACTTAAGGTGTAAGCACCATGCCTCCACACTCTAGCATAGTTAGAAGTTTTATTCTATGCAAAAGGTCTTCGGAGTCACTATCCACGGCATCACACCACAAAGGAAAGGGATAACTATTCACTGACACATTTGATACATGCATATCCCATATGCACCAAATTGTTCAAGCGCTTCACACTTCATATGCAATGAGGTCGTCACCTTCATTATGGCCACTATTTATGGAGGCATTCATGATTCATTAAATGCTTGGGCGACATCTTTGTTGACCCCCATTGGGAGATTTGTTTGGTTAATTTCTTTGGTCCAATATGCCGCTTCCTTTTAGGTAAAGGTGTCCTTGCTTATAGATTACCCCGCTCTTATATTGTAAACCATTGCTGTGTACTTCTTGTGGAGGGATTGCTCTCATCATCTCTTTGTGGAGCTTGATGTGGTTCAATCCACAGTAATCAACTTTTGTGACTCATAAGTTTTGATCGTGTTGTTATTAGATGGTGAATACTTTGCTATATTTCTCCCATTTTCTCTCCTCTTATTAAAAGTGTAGTTAAGTCTTTTCTAGAGTTGTGCATCACGATCTATTCTATCCACCTCACCTAAAAGCGTAGAGGTGATGAGGGATCTAGGTAGGGGAGGTGTTAAGGCGATCACTCCCTACTTGTAATTTCCCTCTATCAATTGAAGAGTCAATTTTTATTTTTTGCTTTAAACTAACTTTAGTAATTCTCTCTCTCTCTCTCTCTCTCTCTCTCTCTCTCTCTCTCTCTCTCAAAGGACTTTTTGTACAATGTTAAAATGTCTCCTCATGGGTGTGTGTGTGTGTTGTGTGTGTGTGTTTGTGTGTGTGTGTGTGTGTGAATAAGTAGAGGAAATTGGAATAACCTATCAATTTGTTCTTGAGTATCGAGTCTTGAGCCCCAAGGCTTGGTGGATAGATCTTTTCACCTCTAAAATTTAAATTTGAAGGTGAGAAACCCTATAGAATTTAGAGAGAGTTAGTATAAATTCTTGTTGGGGTAGTCCACTTACATATGTTTTCCACGTTTTTGAAAAAATGATTTTTTTCTTCTTCTTTCTTCTCTCTCTCTCTCTCTCTCTCTCTCTCTCTCAGTAATGATAATGATGTTCTCTCCCTCAAGATTTTCTCTTACGCATGATGTTAGCTTTTCCATTTGGGTGGTTTGCATACTAAAAGGTAGTTGCCTTTGACATAGCGGGGGCACATGACACCAAAAGGTGAGAGAGGGGGGATCATTCAGCGAGCAACAATAGCAGAATTATAAGGAGATGAGGTGATGCCTACTTAGCATGATGGCATGGATGGTGGTGGCAGTGTGTGGCTCTTCTGGTGATTGGGTATGGGGTGTAGTGTGCCTCATCTCGACAGCTACATCTACTTGTACAAGCCCAAACCGGCCCTGCTTCTTTCAATCCTCCTCCTCTAGCTCGGGGGATATTTCTATGCGAGCAATTTTTTGTGAGCGCTTTATAGGAATCTGGCGAGCAGATTCCTAAAAAGATTCTCTCTTCCTCCTTCTCTATCTCTCTTGTGCAATTTTGCTAGTCTCCACTCCTTTTTCTTCTCTCTATCTCAGAGAGAGAGAGAGAGAGAGAGAGAGAGAGAGAGAGAGAGAGAGAGAGAGAGAGGGGGGGGGGGGGGGGGGGGGGGGTAGAGATAGGCAATGAGGTATTGAGGAGGTTGAGACATAGACAAAGATATGCCACAAAACAACGGAGACAAGGGTACTTGAAAGAAGAACATCCATTAATCATAGAAAGTTACATTTTATTGCACTTGCATTACATACTCAAGAAGCATTTACCTTCTGGAAGGCCCGGTTTTAGGAGTAGTTGTGCTTCCCTCGAGTGGCAAAAGAAGATTCACCACGTTCCCTAGCTGCTGCATCATTCTCTCCTCATCCTCCTCTGTCATGAGCCCAATCTTCTTCCAACAAGAGAAAGTGAATTGTCCCTTCTCGTTCAAGCTGAGCAAGGTCCACATATTGAGTTCTATGCAGCAATGATAGAGGCGATACACATTGATTGCTGCCTTCAGAGCCTCCCTAAACCAGCTTGCTCCATGCAATGCCTCTCCGTTGGGAATGGCTTCCATGGCATCCCACGCAGACTTGATTTTATTCTCAAGATCGTCGGACATCTTGAAAAGTCAGAGAAGTGCGCTACGGTAGCTAGTGGATGCTTTCACAGAAATAATTCAAGCAATGCCAATTTATAGCAATTGTGGGAATAATTATTTCTTTATTAACAATGTGACACATAAACAGCCACTTTCCAAATTTGAAAAAAATTGCAAAACAATGTACCAAAATGTGGCCATCATAAGATAAAATTAGAAGCTGGTAGAGTTGACATACAAAAAGTGATAAGCGACAAACGCTATGCATCCATGCCTCTATAGGTCCTCGGCTCAGTACCCTGAAGATATCAACATATGCCAGAATTGGTTGATGGATAAACATGTTCTCATTTTGGCTTAACCCTAGCACACGCATATAAATAAAATACAAATGTTTACATGCAAGATACAGTTTTTTCTTTGACACCCGTTCCATGAAGTCTGGACATGTGCACGATGGCTAGTTGCAAATGCACACATTGTACAACCCAACATGACCATCTTCACTTTTGGTCTCTACTTTGAAGACCTCATTAACACCATATGTTGTACATATCTCTTCTATGACCTTGGCATTCAATGCTAGTGCTAAACTGACCTTATGAGCAACGTCATCGGAAATGGAAGTCCGATACTGTACACGCACACCATCTTGCATTGTGGCTCGTGCACTGCCTTGAGGAGTGTATGTATCTTTTGACTTGAAAGGAGAGTTGGTCATATTTTGTGCAGGAACAATGGGAGTTACATTAGTGATTCCTTGTTTCCTGAACTCCACTTGATACCCCCTTTGCACTTCATCCGCAGATAGGTTGGTGCCCACATGCATAGGCCAAGTGTGTGGTGGATGATCAGGCTACGGTTCAATGTTCTGGTCTACTATATGGCAATGCAAGACATGATCTAGACAAAACCAAAACCACTGGCACACCACACCATTCGGATGCTTTTGATATTCTTCATAAGATGGGGCCGGTATACCAAGGCTTGAACCTGCAATACTGATTACACACCTTCGTCCTCCTCTTGGCGTGCCGCTACATGTGACTCTACTACCTTGTGGAGTTCAACGTATGGCCCACATTGCCTCATTGACCTTGCGTTCCACTACATACTGCCCACCCGAGCCTATACTTTGTTTTGGGGTTTGTGATATCCCTTGTTGTGCAAAGTTGATCTTACAGGATCTTCCACACTTCTTGCGATCTTTGGTGACCGAGTTGTGCTCAGGCCTATGTGATGCATCATCTTCCACATTGATGCTGGGGGAAATCGTAGCATAGCCTAATCAACCCAAGGCCAACAAAATTATCAATCCTAGGATCGGCAACCCGGCTAGGGCATGGAAGCACGAGCATCGGATGTATGGAATGAGAGGATTCAAGAGTATGCTCATCTAATGCAATAGAGATTAGCCATGAATCACTAATTCTAAAAACATCATCAATCAAGCATCTACTACACACATTAAGCACACTAATGACAAGCACACACTAGCTGCATTGGTATTGGCCTCTCCAATCACCATATGCTAATCAAGGCACTTCATCAAAAGCTACACGCACAAGGTGAATGGTGCTCGAGTTTCATAAAACCCATCCACACACAAGAAAACAATAGGGCACATACACTAATTACAAGATTAAGAACCAACTTAATCAAACTAATTATAGATGTTAAATGTCGCAAATGGAATTCTCATAGAAGGATAGGAGTGGTTAATAAGTAATAATTCATCACCACACTCAAATCTAGAATAATAAGAACGGTGAAACTACCTCATGACATAATGGAATAGAAGAATTAAGACTAATGAGAAAGTAGGGATTAGATAAATAATAGCTTCTCTAGCTATAATGGATTAGCACTAGCCTCTTAAGCATGGGCATTAAGCTCAAGGCTAGGCCATCCATAGAATGAACACTCAAGAGAGAGAAAGAGAGCTCTCAAAAATGGATACTCGAGAATGAAGCTTCCTTGTATAAAGGCTTCCTTATAAAGGCTTGCACCACAATCCCTTCTACTATGGGTTTAAGTTTGAGCCCTCTAGCTAGAATATACAACTTTGGAACTCCCAATGAGCCCAAGACCTTATACACATGTGGATAGGAAATGTTATGCACAACCATAGCATAATCGATGTAGCCTCTGCTAGCTGCTACTAATAATTGATAACCTCATTTGGATTGTGCTTTTTCCTTGATGTCTCCTTATCTCCTATCAATGGAGTTGGTTGTTTATACATTGAAGTGCCCTCAATATCCTCGTTCACTGCTCTTATTACTTGATTGGGATGTTTTTCATGGCGTTGCGCAAGCTTTTGTATCGATGGACCCTTCCCAATGTGTTTTGCATGACTGTATGAAATGGCCTTTGGGCTCTGTAAGATGGAATTTGCAAGGTCGGTTGTACATGCTTCAGATACTGAAATGCGTTTATGAAAACCCTCCCCGGCTAGCCAGTTTCCATGCTCGCTCTTTGCAAGGTTTGTGTGTGGAGTGTTTGGTCCATCAGATCTTCTTTCTACGCATGTCATAATGCCACCCCAATGTGCAATACGAATTTCCCACCAATTAAGCTATGAATCCATGTATGGAATGTTACAGTCTATGTAATGACCGTTACACCACCATTGGCGTATCAGACGAGCCTTTGCTGCTGCAGCCTCTTTTGTTGGTGTTTGCCTCCACTTCTCACACATTTCTTTGTGTATGTGTTGAGAAGCTTGCACCACATGCTTCATTGTGTGTTCATTCAAGATTTGCTTCTAATGGAAAAGACAAGAATGCTCTCGACCGCTCATTGTATTGGTCTTGTCGCCACCATTGAAAACAATTCGAACTACATTCCAATTTGCTTGAGCTTCATCTGCCATGAAGACAAAGAAATTAGCTCTGTCACACCCACATGATTGCATCACATCATTGAGGCACTCCCAAAACAGACATTGTGTTTCCATGTCTTCCTGTTTCATTTCACAAGTTGCAATAGTCAAAAGGTCCTACATGTTGTAAACAAAATGTTAGAGAGAGAGTCAAAGGCAACCCACAATGCTGTCAAGGTGCACCATGTACCTTGGATCATAGACATGACAGTCCATAGTCACCCAATCATTAACATGTCTAGTGTGATCAAACTGGATCAACGCACATCGAAGATCGCCATCCATGTCTTGTCTCATTCGGTTCACCAGGTCCACACCGGATGCTGGACCAATTGTGGACATTTTTAAGACATAACATTTCTCCCCCTTAGTACCTTGACCAGGAAACCTGCTTCCATCAAAAAAGTCAAATATGCAATCTCGCTTCAACTTTAGGAGTGCATCAATGCCAAAAGATTCTTTGTCAACCCCTCTTCACATAAACTATATATTGACCTTCGAAACCTAACAAGGTTCATAGTGTTCAGAGAAAAAATAATTTAGCATAGAGTTTTGCATTGAAATAAGAATCTAGGAAGTGCACATACCACTTGTCTTGCACCAATGGCCCCAACTCCTCAATGATTGCAAATAGCTATGGCTCGCCTAAAATTCCTTTGCTGGTGTTGTTGTGAAGAAGTGTTGTACTTATAATTTCTTTTGCCAAACACATTTGAACCTTCCTGGCTCCTGCATGTGGGTCAACCGCCCAAATCCTTTGCACCATCACCTTGGTGTTGTCTGTTAGTGTTTTGGATGTGTTGCTGCACACATCATGTCTATGTGTGCCACGATGAATCATGATTCTGGTGGCAGTCTCATCGGATGGCATGACATAGTATACTACACAATCACATGTTGCAATACAAAAAGAAATTGCCTTGCAAAAGTGGCATTTAAGCTCTTATACCCAATCTTGCAATATTGTCTGGGTGTAGTTTCCTTTTGTATGTACCTGTTGAAATGAATTATATTGGGAATATGATAATCAGCCAAGCAGGCACATTGTTCATTCATGCACTTCAAAGATCCTATACAATGACTAACATGCACTACACCCGGGAAAACTATATTGGAAGTTTGTGGCTTCGACCACAAATGAGGATCATACTTATGCTCCATTGCATCCATATGGTGCAACCTCCCCATGGTAGGTGGAAATTCTAAAACAATATCACCATTTTAAGCCCTTGGAATCTCTATAACTTGTTCCACTTGTTGTATTTGCATTAAAAGCTTTGTCAGTGTGCCCTTCTTTTCGGCCTACAAAGGTTTTTGTCTTGTACTCCTTTTGAAGCTATTTGGAAGCAAAACTCGAGGTGGGGTGCAAAGATCTACTAACTCCTTCTGAGCAAAGCGCACCTCTGACAGACTATCCACAATGGCAATGGGAGTCGTGCTAGGTGCGCCTGCATAGTGTGCTCGATGGGACACGTTGAATTTTTATTTACATGAATATTGTTCATCTAGTACATAGATGAATTCACCCAAATTGTTGAGCGTCCTTTCAAGAGGCAAATTCATCTCAATATCACCAACTTTGATCACTGCATCTAAAGTTGTAAACTGCATTAGAGAAATTATTTCTAAAAGAAATGATTCAGATATTATAAATTTATCATTGTAAAAAGGATCAGAAAGCTCTTTATGAAGGAAAAATAAAGGGCAAGCCATAATAATAAGTTAAACAAATAATTAAGCATAAGATCACATTATATAAACTAACAAATTGTTTATATACTCACATCTAATAATATAGCCCTTGTAAATTTAAATTTAATAATATTTTAATAATTTAATAAATTTATTTAAAAACAATATTAAAAATATATAATTTTAAAAACATTGTTTTTAAAAATTATACATAATATAATTTTTGTGTGGACTCTGTGCGCCGCGAATATGTGTGTGTGACAAGCATACACATTCGGTGTGAGGTGTGTGTATGTGGGGGAGAGGGGGGGTGGCATGCATGGACTACACCATTGCCAAAAATGTGGCGTGTTGCCGCTTCCCAATGTGCCAAGGGCTGATGGCAGCGTGTGTTTGTGTGGTAGGGGGGGCGGCGTGTTGGCACCCGGTTGTGTGGACTGTCGGGGGTGGACCCGGGTGTGGAGCGGGGGGGTGTGTGGGAGGCCTAGGGGGACGCCCGATGTGGAGCGGGGGGGTGTGGGGGTAGGGGGGAAGGCAGCATGCGGAGGCCACACACTACCACGTAGCGACGTGTGTCCCCGCGTGGCCAAGGGTCTTATGGCGGTGCATAGCCCAAGGTCCATGCGTCACCCAGTGGCAGACCATGTGGCCACAGAGCGGCCACACACGCTGCCTCATAGCAGCGTGGTTTTCCACGTGTATCTTTGTCAGTCTCCACATTGGCCACGTGGTCTATCACGTCGACGGCCTCGTGGCCAGGTGCCATGCCACGTGTACTATCGCAGGGTGACAATACACGTGGCATCTTTTTGGTGCCATGTGTCATGCCATGTGTACTATCGCCAACGACAGTACATGTGACATGCCACCTTGTCATAGTGCTGCTGACGTGGCAGACGATGTGGCTAGCGTGGCATGCCACATGTACCGTCGAGTGTCGACGGTACACGTGGCAAACCACGTGGCCACGAGGCAACATACGTGGCCGCTCCTTGGCCACGTGGTCTACCAGTGGGCAATGTGTGGCCCTTGGGCTACGCGCCGACTAGTGACCCTTGGCGCATGGGGAGCATGTCCCCATGCACCAAGTGTTGGGGCCACGTGGGGACACATGCTACGGCGTGGCAGCTGTGGCCCTTACTCACCCCACGCACGCACACACGCACTAAGATGTGTGTGTGTGTGTGTTGTCGCACATACACACTCCAGCATGGGGTGTGTGTGTGTGTTGTCACACACACACACCCTAGTGTATGTGTTGAATCACACCCACCCTATGGGTGTGTGTATGTGTGTGTGGACGCACATCCACCATAAACATACACATACACAATCACCACACACACACCACGTGTCCACCACACATACTAACACAGACACGCGCACCCACCTCCCACACAAACACATATCTCGAATATTAAAAAATAATTTATTTATTTTTTAATTTGAAAACTTTATAAAGAGCTTTAAAAGCTCTTTTTCATATCATTCTCAACTCTTAGCTCTTCATATTTCTCCTCATCTATACTTTCATATCTTACAATAATTTCTTTGTCAAGCTTTTCTTTGATCCCAATTTCTTTCTCTCAAGCTCTTAACTTCAATTTCTTATAAGCCATACCTTTATCCGTTTTCTCTAATTCTTTAGCTAAACCATGAGAACAAGAAATCAATCCAAAAACAATGGTGCCATGGATAAATTTTATGTTACTACGTCGCAAGAAGTCCCTCCGTAATGCACTCAAGAGAACGAACAATCTCAAGCCTTAAGCTCTCTAGATCGGATTGTGTTTTCTTGTAACGGATGTGGGTGGAACAACGCAATCAAGCGGAGAATTTAGCCATCGTGTGGAAACTGCTACAACAACAGAAGACATAGAAAATGAAGCGTTTGGAAATCTTCTCGACAAGAATATTTCTTTGGGTTGGGTGGATTCTCACAAAGACCCCTATGCTGGCAAACTTCCACGCTTACCTCTATGCAGACTTCTTTCAAACCCCGCCATCCGCACGCATGATGACCATGTGGTGGGTTTGCAACTCTCCATTGCAAATAAAAGCTACCAACGAACCATGGCAAGATTTATTGTAAGTGAGCGGATTCTTGGGGATGATCATAAGCAATTCTCTCGTCGTGGTCACACTTCGAGAGACCTTGGAATGTCATATGACTTGGACGAGGAGCTTCATCTAATCCTCGAGCTTAGTCACATGGTCGAGAGGTTACACTTTGTAGTTTGTGATGGAAATCACAGATTGGAGGCATGGTTGGGGTGGATGAACAAGAACGACATTCCAATTGAGAAGGCACCAAGGTGGAGTGCATGCTTGTCGATTTTCAACCCCATGAACTTCTATTGGTTTTGGGAATGATAAACAGATAAATCCAACTGTTTTTTGCAAATATAAATGCATCTTTTTTTTGACAATGTGTCATACATCCGAGTGTTAAAAAGGGCCACAAGGGTTTCAAATCCTCCACCACTATGCATGATATATTCATGATAAGAAAGCTAGGGTTGGCAGACCCAACTTCACTCCTACAAAATTTTTGAAAAGAGCACGCCTGGCAACAGAGAGGGCTTTGAACTTTAGGAGTCCAAACAAATCAAAGTGGCTAAAATTGCCAATTTTAGAGAGAGAAAGAGAGCTTCAAAAATATATATCATTTATAGGGTGGGACAAGAAGACCGCCAAAATGACACCCTCTAGAGTGCCAGAGGTTGCTTGTGCACGCATTAGCCCAAAAGAGTAAGTAAATGTCATCTAAGTCTTTTGATATCTTTCTCTTTTTATTATGTCACAATGAAAAAAAAAGACTCCCTTTTCCTTTGCTAGGAAGTGCCGCTTAATTGACTTGCTCCAAGGTGGTGATGCAACCGTGAAAGAGAATGACATAGGGTTAACAGGGAAGGCATGGATCCAGTGGCTTTGATATCACGTGTTTTGGTGGAAATTGGAAAGGTGGATCAAGTGATTATGTCCTTGAACCAATTTGTTGGTGATCTAACTTGTTTCATATTATTTGCTGCAGGAAAGTGCTTGAGATGGCCGAGAAAATGAAGGGTGAGAATCAACACGTTGCCATCCAACACGAGAAGGCTGAAGAGAAGCATGGTTGCACACTCGCAGACACATTGCAGAAATACAGACAGAACCACTTTGACAAAGCCTTCAAGAAGTGGAGTGCACGGATCAAATCCACACAAGATTCTGAAGAGCAACCCAACTTTGCTTGCACAGCACGACGCATGTTGTGCAGGTTGGACATCTTCGATTGACACATTAAGCATGTTGTAGGTTACACTAATTTTGTCATGGTGGCTCAAAACATTATTTGTTGTCTTGTAGATGGTGGAGCGATGATTTAGTCTTTCCCATTATCGAGCACCCCAGTGATGCATGGTGCAAGTCGGAGAGAGAGTAGACAGGCTTATATGCGGACGTGGATAGATGACTTGCGGCCAAAGGAAACGTGGCTCAAGTGTCCTTGGTGGTTGGATTACCCAAACAAGGAGTACCGACACAAAGCCTTCAAGAAGTGGAGTGCACGGATCAAATCCACACAAGATTCTGAAGAGCAACCGAACTTTGCTTGTACGACACGACGCATGTTGTGCAAGTTGAACATCTTTGATTGACACATTAAGCATGTTGTAGGTTACACTATTTTGTCATGGTGGCTCAAAACATTATTTGTTGTCTTGTGGATGGTGGAGCGATGATTTAGTCTTTCCCATTGTCGAGCACCCCAGTGATGCATGGTGCAGGTCGGAGAGAGAGTAGACAGTCTTATATGCGGACGTGGATAGATGACTTGCGGCCAAAGGGAACGTGGCTCAAGTGTCCTTGGTGGTTGGATTACCCGAACAAGGAGTACCGACACAAAGCCTTCAAGAAGTGGAGTGCACGGATCAAATCCACACAAGATTCTGAAGAGCAACCCAACTTTGCTTGCACAGTACGACGCATGTTTTGCAGGTTGGACATCTTCGATTGACACATTAAGCATGTTGTAGGTTACACTAATTTTGTCATGGTGGCTCAAAACATTATTTGTTCTCTTGTAGATGGTGGAGCGATGATTTAGTCTTTCCCATTGTCGAGCACCCCAGTGATGCATGGTGCAGGTCGGAGAGAGAGTAGACAGGCTTATATGAGGACGTGGATAGATGACTTGCGGCCAAAGGGAACGTGGCTCAAGTGTCCTTGGTGGTTGGATTACCCGAACAAGGAGTACCGACCCGAAGAGGAAGTGCTTATGTAGATTTTTCCTTTTCCATGCAATACAACATGGGCATAATAACTTTCTTTTTTTAATCAATAGTGGAGTTTACTGCTTCATGGAAGAAAGCCATATGCATTGCGCTAGAGGATGCACTCTATCTGAACACAACAAAGAAGTCGGCCTCAAAGAAACCGGACTCAAAGAAACCGGCCTCAAAGAAAGACACAAAGATTGGCTCCAGATCGGCCCCGCAAGCACCCTTGTTTGATCGGAAACGTGGGAAGAGAGCTCTTGCCTCAAATGATAGTGAGAGCGAGCATGTGGTTGAGGAGTATTCTATGGAAGTCAGCAATAGTGGTAAGAGCCTTGGTGCTATGAGCCACAGTGTACCAACACTTTTCTTCACTCCGAGACCAGTAGAGGCACCCAGGAGTCCACCCCATGTTCACCATCACAGGACAGGGCTGCAGAGGACCTATCGGACATGGCTAGAGTGGTCGAAGAAAACCCTCCAGGCACGTGAAAATACTTAATGTTGCGTTGTTCTCTTTAGCATTGCATGCTAGATATATTTGATCTTATGTTGAAAATACAGATATGCATGTAGAGCCACGCCACCTTGCAGTGCATGCCAGTGTCAAGTGCTTGGCAAAAGCTATTCCAGATGTGTTGTGCAATGACAGGTAAGCCAGGCTTTTTTGCCTTCATAGTTATGTCCACAATTTTAGTGCTAACAAAGATTGTGCTTAGTTCTATGCAATCACTATGTAGATTCTTGGGCTCTCTAGCAGAAGGGAAAATGAATCCCAACTTGAGATTGGGTGGTGTACATTTGATGTACATGGCCTTTCCCTTACACACTGGGCCACATGCAGCTAGCATGGGTGGAGTTCCTTTATGGAACCAATGGGATAGCGAGCTTGTGGATGTTGCATTCCTTCTCGCAACCAAGTATCTTTTGGTTGATGGCATGGTTGTGGCGACATGTCATGCAGAACATCTGTCCATTGTCACTTCAAAGGTAGAGGGCGCTCATTTCCAAATTTTGCATTCCTTCTCGCAACCAAGTTTCTTTGGTTGATGGCATGGTTGTGGCGACATGTCGTGCAGAACATCTGTCCATTGTCACTTCAAAGGTAGAGGGCGCTCATTTCCAATTGTTGAGGATATTGTAAATAAGGCTGTCAGGAGTGTGTAGCTGCACAACTGTTCAGGACTATGTAGAGGGGGTATGTTGTTTTTGTTTTGATATTGATCAGTATCTTTGTTGTTCACATTTCAAAATATGTACGTTTTGATGTCATTCGTAGGTTGGTACTTTGTTGCTAGTCATTTTTTCACCCCCTAGAACCGTTGGGTGTCGGCTTCAGAGTAGGGATTTAAAATTCACGTAATCACTCAAAATGACAGTAGAGTGAACATCTAGTTGGTAAGGTGAATCTTTTGTTAACATTGACAAAGTCATGCATTTATACTACTGGATGACTGGGCAAGAAACCAATTTTGAAAAACTCCAATTTATATGGTTGTTAACGTTAATTCACACTTTGTGATTACGTTAAGTTTTTGAGTGATCACCTAAATATTAAATGCCTGCTTCCGAGGTATGATCGGGTGGATGGAGAGATTGCAGCAAATGTACGTGGCTTCTCTACAGATGAAGACATGTTGTGGGAGAAGCTACCAAGTACAGATCCCACACAGTGGACTCTTGATCGTATGGGAAGGCCTTATCGTAGAGGTGTTGAGAGGAGTCCGGCGTTTGCTAGGTGCTAGAAACTTATTGGATGTTTTTACTTCATGTTCCTAAAAAATTGGAGGTATAACAAATCTAAGGATTTTTGTTGTTTTGTAGGTGGCTACTAGGTACCTTCACACACATGGGAGATGCTGTGTTAGACTGTTTTGCAAGAGTGGGGACATTGGCAGCACAATCTTTACAGCTACACAGGCATTGCATCAATTGTGAGAAGGCCTTAGGAAGAGAATGGGGTCTAGGAGGGCCTCTTTATTTGACAGTTTAAGGGAGTCAAAGCTCTAGTATTAAGAAAGCAATTAAAGGACAACTTTTGAATTCAAACAGGCCAAACAACTAGTTTATTGAATTCAAATTTTCCCCCCAAAATGAAATTAAAAATCTAGTAGGCAAAACTATATCATGTAACATATCTATAGAAAGAGCTCCGCAAGTAGATTATAGATCATATGTAGGAAATATGGAAGGCCGAAAATCATAAAGTGGTCCCTCCCCTTTTTGGGGGGAAAAAGTGCATCCTTGACCATTCTTACACCTCTCTTACACATCCACCATTCTTGCACACATGGCATACACCTATTCGTCAAAATGTTAATCACCTCCATAATCTCATGGAAAATAAAGAGGCCCTCCTAGACCTCATCCTCTTCCTAATGATTGGTTAGTTTTCAGTGCTTGTCTAGCGCCTACCTTCCAATTTAGGCTCAACATTGATGCTTCATAGGAGTGACAAAGTTCATGTAACTGAGCATCCAAAGCAGGTGACAGGGCAGATTCATATGTTGGAGCCACCTTTGTTGACACCACTCAGCACAATCGGGGGGGACAATAGCAGCTCCACATACTACTTTCACGGCCCCAGTGCTAGCATGGCATGCAATTGGACCATCCATTAGTGCATTCACTGCCTCCACATCTAAGGCCTCTCCGGAGTTGATCCATTGCCTCTTTCACTACCATTTGGAGGAGTTCCCCCACCATTTGGTGCATTGCCCCCATTGGCACAACCTTTGTTTCCTCCAAGAGCATATGGCCCCCACCTCCCTTCTTTCATCCACCTCACCCATGATGTATATCCCCCCCCTCCCATGTATTTACTTTTGATGCAATGGAACACATAGATTTGGGGTTTGCTATATCAAATAGAGCATAATTGTGTGTAAGGAACTTCTCTTTGTCTTTATCAATAGTGTATTGAATGCATCCATGGTGGTAAATCATGTTTTTGTTTGAATGTAAGTTGGCACCGAACGTGCAATCTTCAATGTTATATTTTAGTTGAAAAGAGAGAGAGAGAGAGAGAGAGAGAGAGAGAAACCAAAAATAAAAAGGGAGAGAGTGAGAGAGATACAGGAACCAAAAAATAAAAAGGGATAGAGAAAGAGAGAGAGAGAGAGAGAGAGAGAGAGAGAGGTAGCTAAAGGATCTTTTGGGAATCCGCTTGCGGATTCTTCAAAAGCGCTCTCCAAAAATTGCTCGCCTGAAAATTGCACCCCTCTAGCTCCTACAACCTCGACTCCTCCAAGCGAAGCCACCGGCCTAGCTACTCTTGCTGGTGCTACTATAACTGGTGCACAGTTATCAGGACCCATGGCTCGCCAATCCATATGGCTCTACAAGGATCGGTGGTCTCATCCGTCCTCCTCGTAATCAATGCACGTCCCTGTCATCTCACACTCTCATACTTTCTATTGTTATCATTTATGATGAGTACTTAAACATGCCCCCTTTTGCCACACTCGTTCCTCGATAACCGTCAAGGTTGGGAGTCGAGGACGTGAAGTGTCCATCGTCCATCAACACGACTTTCTTGCACGAAATCCAATGTTGCAGTCGTCAGATTTGCAACACATTAGCACCACGCAGAATCCACAGGTTGTGCCCACAATCAGAAACTCATAGGTTAGCAGTCGGAATGGGGTTGAGGTGGTGACACCTCAGTAGTCGCAATAATGTGTGCATTTGTTCTCGCCAAACTCCTGTAATTTCTCGTCAATGCACATTGCAACTCCTGCAAATTTTTGCATATGACAGCCCCTGTCGACTCTTGACGGTCGAGAAAGGACACTCAGTGTCCTTTAGGCTTTCTCTCTAAATACAGATCCTGCCATGGCTCGCGGCCTCCCTGGTGCTTGGCATGGGGTTGCCAGTTTTCCAAGGAAAGGACATTGAGTGTCCTTTTCCTACACCATATCTACTTGTGTAGTACTAATCATGTGCTTTTTTCCCTCAAGAGGTTGTCTCATAAAATGCTCGCTCGCTTTTCTCAAAACTTGTCAGTTAGATCTATGTGGTCCCTCATGGTTGTTTCTATAGGATCCGAAAATCTTTCATCTCTCTCTCTCTCTCTCTCTCTCTCTCTCTCTCTCATTGTTCCTATGCCATAATGCTTGAAAAAAAAAAACTTTCCCAGAAACTTGGCAAACCTACATATGAGAAATGGTTGAGGTAAATTGAGTAAATTTGAAGTTTTTTACATTAAAGCAGACTAAATTTTGTAAGTTTTTTCACTTTTAAAATTAAAATTCGGTGGTAAATCTCAAGGTGGTTCTCTCTCTCTCTCTCTCTCTCTCTCTCTCTCTCGGGGCTTTTCGGGATGTTTCCTAAAAAGCACGCGTATGTGCTTTAATCTACTCGCGTGCTTTTCGCGGGGCGGGCTATTATAACAGGGCTCTTCACTCATATCCAGCGTGCAGAAACCGCGACGGCAAACGAAAATCGAGTCGATGGGGCGGCGTAGCGTGATAGCATGGATGGTGGCAGCGTGGTGCGTGGCACTTCTGTTGATCATGGGGGCTGCGCAGGGGGTGCAGGCCTCATCTCGACAGCTACTACCAGTGCAGGCCCAAACCGGCCCTCCCAGTCCTCCTCCTCCGGCTCCTGCAGCTTCGACTCCTCGGCCTCCAAGCAGAGCCACCGAGCCTAACTACTCCTCCACCTGGCCTAACTACTCCTGGTGGCGCTACTCCAACTAGTCCAGTTACGTGCAGTTAGAAAGGTGGTGATTAATTTTGTCCAACTTTTCCCTGATTCATTGACGCCCTATTTTTTTCAATTGATTTCAGTTGGTACCCGCTACTGGGTTCGTTGTAAAAGTCATTTTGAAGAGAAATATTGAGAAGGCAAAAATATGAAAGTGTACTCTCTTTGTTGTTTTTGGTGGAATAAGATATGAAGGTTTTGTGTGTCTCTCTCCATAACTCAAAATAAGGCTCTCTCTCTCTCTCTCTCTCTCTCTCTCTCCACACACACACACACACACAAAATAAGAGGGTGAGAGTTGGGAGGATTTCAAAATTTCAATTAAGGCAACAAAAACTAGGTAGGCCTTGTGATGTTATCACCTGTTTACAGTAATTTTGAGTTTGCAAATTTTGTGTCCCATGGTGACCACATTAATCCCAAGCATACCTTTGCCTTTGTAGCTTCATGAAAGGGTACGCACATACGGCTAAACTCTCCCTGCAGCGGTAAGAAGAAATGATGATATGGCAAGAATCTTCACCCGCTTGCGGCAAACCAATCAAAGTAGGGTTTGGCACGTAGCTAGCCGCTATGGCCCACCATTATCGCTTAGAAGCAAAGGGAGGAGAGAGTGTTTCGATGGAGAATACACAGCTTGGGTGCTTGTGTGCACGAAGAGGGCTTGTGTATCAATATCGACAATTCCTTTCAAGCTAAATTTGCGCTTGTATTTATTATTTCATGATCTCATTTACATAACCCTTTTTCCTTATAAAAAGACTATTAAGTGGTATATTTTTCTAAGTATAGAAGCTCATTTTCCCATTGCTTAACTCCTTCTTTTCTTAATGTACTGAAGTGGCCAATGGCCTGTGACTATACAAATCTAACTAGTGTGATTTACTTTTGTTTTCTTGCAAACGAGCCTTACCAAAGAATGACTCATGGTATGAATTCTTGTAGATTATGATAATTTTACTTGTTATTACTTTGCTCACAATTCCAATTCCTAGGTAACAAGAAGGATAGAGAGCTCAAAGTCATGTGTCTAGCTACTCATATATATCGGCGGATTGCTATTCACCTGGCAGCCCATGCTTTGATATGTCTAGCCAATCGCTGACCCCATGCACATTGAATGTCTAGCATACATTTGAGATTTTATTGTTTCGTAGCCTTACATGACATGTATTGTATTTTATTGCTATAGAAATGAGAATGCCAACTTGAACCTTTACCTTGTTGTAGAGTGTTGAACATGGGAATTTGCCCAATCACAACAATATACATTGAGCGGGACTCTATGCAAATGGGTATCAAGAGCATCTAAAGCTAGACCACTAGTATCTAAAACCTAAAATGGAGTTGTGGTCATTGTGGTGAAATGTGTACACGTGCATGTTGTGTGTGTGTGTGTGTGTGTGTGTGTGTGTGACGCGCAAGCGTGTGCATGGATCTTTCATACAAGAGCGACAATACTCTATTCTACTCTTTAAATCAAAAAATTTACATCGCTACATCAAATGAGATTGTCACTCTGACATCTATTCCAGGTTGGAACTTCAGAGTCAAATGTCAAATCGAATCAGATATGATAGACAAATTCATGCCTTAGATGAACATAAGGAAACCAAGTAATGAACTGACTGAAAGAACAAAGCCAGATATCGAACACAAGACACTGGATTCAGGTAATGAGCCAGAAGTACAACTAAGCACTGAGTGTTGGATTAGAATAGAGCTTGGTTACAACTAGAGCAGTAGCTTGTCAACTAAAAAGGACTAGAGAAATGACCCACTAGTGATAGACCGATAGAGTCACAGGGTCTGCAAAATGAAAGTAGCAGATGCTATTTATAGGTGCTCATATTGGGTTCTGAGCTGACTATCCATTGGTATATTTTTCTAAGTAAAAAATCTCATTTTCCCATTGCTTAAATCTTTCTTTTCTTAATGTATTGAAGTGGCCAATGGCATGTGACTATACAAATCTAACTAGTGTGATTTACTTTTGTTTTCTTGCAATGAGCCTTGCCCAAGAATGACTCATGGTATGAATTATTGTAGACTATGATAATGTTACTTGTTATTACTTTGCTCAAAATTCCAATTACTAGGTAACAAGAAGGATAGAGAGCTCAAAGTCAAGTGTCTAGCTTCTCATATATAGCGGCGGATTGCTATTCACCTGGGAGTCCAAGTGAATAACTATTGGCCCATGCTTTGATATGTCTAGCCAATATCTGAACACATGCACATTAAATACATGGCATACATATGAGATTTTATTGTTTCGCAGCCTTACATGACTTGCATTTTATTTTATTGCTATAGAAATGACATGCATGCAACTTGAACCTTTGCCTTCTTTTACAGTGTTGAACATGGGAATCTGTTCAATCACAACAATATACATTGAGCGGGTCTCTATGCAAATCGGTATGAAGAGCATCTAAAGCTAGACCACTAGTATCTAAAACCTAAAATTGAGTTGTGGTCATTGTGGTGAAATGTGTACACGTGCATGTGTGTGTGTGTGTGTGTGTGTGTGTGTGTGAGTGCGCGCTTGTGTATCAATCAAATGATTCCAACATTTGGGTTCAAGTTAAGCTCAAAAACATACTCAAATCAAGAAAATTGGGAAAAAACACTTAAAGCTAGTCCATTTGACCAATATTTTGGTAAAATTCAACTTTTTGTGATCCAAATCCAAAAGTATTTTAGGGATAGCTTAGAAATACCTTCATTTATAAGTGGTTCAAATTTGGGGTCAAAAGCTCTCTAAACATGGATCATAATACATGATACCTCTTCCAAATTTTTGAGCCAAAACCTAGCCACTTTGATCTGCATGTTATTTCTAGCATATAATCCCAAAGTTTCATCTCATTTGGGCATCAAAACCCAAATCAAAATCCCAAAATTATCCAAGTACTTTGAGAAAGCACAAAAATTGACCTAATTTCGAATCTAGAGATTCAAATCCAAAAAGTTCGATACCATAGCATCTAGTAATCATGATGATCCTAATGATGCCAAGAAAAATTCAATTTGGCCTCCAAACATGGATTGTGACCCATGGTATCAGCTTTATCTAAAATTTTCCTAGATTGTAGTGCATATATAAGGAAACATATCCCCAAGTCCAATTTAGAGAAAAAAAATTGAGCAAATTGGGTTAAAAGACATCAAAATACAAGACAAGACTCAAAACCGTAGGGTAGACCTAGGGTTTGGCATTTAACCTATCAAAACAACTCCAGATTCAAAAAGATTTGAGATATACCTTGTAGACATTGAGTGTAACAAGTGGGCTTGTCAAAGAATATCTTGAGAATATTGAGTGAGCCTTAACCATTACAAATCATCCACCACC
Organism: Adiantum capillus-veneris; assembly: GCF_014529385.1. NCBI lineage: Eukaryota > Viridiplantae > Streptophyta > Polypodiopsida > Polypodiales > Pteridaceae > Adiantum > Adiantum capillus-veneris. The sequence continues at coordinate 129,143,233 of NC_140940.1, read as the reverse complement.
AGGGTTTTCTACTCAACTCAAAGATGCAAACCGCAAGAAATGTTTCAATACCTTCGATAGTGGGACTAAGAGAGAACATAGAGATGTATCAAACATACAACATCACCCGAAAGGCATGGCTCATGGATCTTTGCCAAGTCAATATATACACGCTGTTGGGCGCATTTTTGAAACACCATTTTTTGTAAATTTGTAGATATGGACATGAAGCCCAATGTCAAAAGGGTGTGTGGGATTTCTTTTTGTGGGTTTTTAGTTTGCTTTAGCAAGCAACATGTACATGCTACAACTCGCTAGTCTAGTGACAGTTGTCGAGCTGCTGTAAGTGCCCATGAGTGAGTTTTTTGAAGGGAGACTTGTATATACTTAAACTCATGTAAAAACTTAAAAATGTTCTTCAGCCAAACTCTATAATTTTGCAGGTTCTGATCTCTTTCTGGCTTCTTGATGGTTTTTGTTGCAGCTTTTGCCCCCGCCTTGCCTACTCTACGTGTAGTCGTACCGGGACAGCTCCCTGTTCGTGTCAATTTTGCATGTAGCGGCGTGTAGATTCAAATTTTCCAGTCAGTTTTCAATCTTCCTCTCAAGCTTTAAATTGCTCCAATTGGAGTTATTCTCATAAGGTTACGACTAGTTCTCTGCAAGGTTATGGCTATGGCAGCCTAGTGGCAAATTGTGTGAGGACAGATTGGGAGGGCATGTATGTATGAATTGTGGAATTTATGTTGAAGTTGTGGGTTTGTGATGCTCAATGGTGAAAGGGGAGGCCCTTGTCTTCATATGCATTGGTTGGCGTGTGTTGTAAATCCATGCTTTGGCAAGGTTTTGCTCCTATGTGACATAGTCTCTTGGGTGGGCGACGGCCAGTAAATTCCCAAGGGGACTACTCTTGTTGGAGTTGTGTAGTTTCAAAAAGATTTTCCAAAGCTTTTGGTGTTGTTGTAGTGCTCTTTTGACGTTCTTGGGTGACATCGCTATAGAGGTGTTTTAGTTTTCTGGTTTCCCAACAGTGTTTTGGTGCCCACCACCGAGGATCTGCTGCAAGTGACCTTCAGTTGACAGATTTGATGAATATGATGACAGAGCTTCCAAGGTCCTATGGCTATGTAGGTGAGGATGCTGATGCATTCATTGAAAAGATGGAGTTTTCTCGTTTGATGGCAAATAAGCAAGATCCAATGATTATGCTCAAGATTTTGTTCTTTTGCTTGAAAGAGGATGCAAGGACATGGTATGATGAGTATGACTCTTGGTTGAAATCGTCACAACCTCCACAAGTGATGACTTATGTTGCATTAAAGAAGGATTTTCTTTAGAAGTTCAAGAAGGTAGAGGACCCAATGGATGTATGGCACTCCATTGAAGGACTTGTGCAATGTGATGGTCAAAGTGTAGATGCCTTTGTCAAGGAGTTCAATGCCTTGTAGAAGAGATGGTGTGTTGCTTTGGGCAGTGATGTTCCTCCTCTTATGCTTAAGAAGTGTATGTTTATGCAAAGTTTGAGGGCTGATTTGAAGTTAAAGGTTGAGCTTAAAAGGCCACTTACATTTGAGAATGCAGTAAAGATTGCAAAGCATAAGGAATGGAAGTTAGAGAGAATGCAAGATCTTGGATTGCAGGGTGATATGGAGCCAAAGGTTTCTCTATGCATTGATGTAGGTAAAAAGAGTGCCTCTAATGTAATATTGTATCATGATGGTTCTCTTGGGAAAGAGGAGAAATCATATAATGAGGAGAAAGATGCTAAGATGAAAGTACCCACCATGCCATCCTGGTTGTTTATGCCACTTAATGGTGCTTTACATGCCAATGGTGATGTTTCTACCAATGTGAAAGTTAATGAGAAGGAAAAGTATGCAATTAGTGAAGACTTAAATAATGATCACGATGAGGATCAAGCTGCAGATGACATTGTTTATGTGTCCAATGTGAAAGATGAGCATGTGTGTGATGCAAAAGTGGATGTTGAGTTTGAGAATGATTTATAGGTCAATGAGGATACTCATATGGAAGTGAATGATGTGAATGAAGAGCTCTCTCAAATGATATTGTTGAGTTTTTTCCTATAAATGATGATGCTATTGAGCATGTTGTGGACCTTGCTAATGATGAGATTTTCCATGAGGACTCTCATGCTTGGATCTATGATGATGTATGTAGCCATGCCTTGATCAAGAAGGAGAATTTGGAGGTTTTTGAGGATGTGAAAATCCATAAAAATGTAATATGGATGCCTAATGATGAAATGATTGATGCTTCTTTGCTTGATCCTTATCCTGAGAATAGGAAGCTATGTGTAGAATATGTCTTACATATCAAGCATGTCACAATGGAATTGGATGAATGGTTAATGGAGTGTGGGGATAATGAGATGGATACCCATGACGATCTGCAAATGGATGAGGTAAATATTGAAGGCATTTTGGATAAGACGTTAAAGACTTATTTGCATGCTTTAGTAATGAAAGGGTGTCTCTATGCGGTATCTATTCAGAGTACTTTATGCTTAACGAGGATTTGGATTCTACACATGGTTTGTGCTTTCATATTAGGAGTGGAAAAATTGATATGGTTCTTCATGCATTTTGTTCTTATGTTGTATGGCCTTTTGATCCAGGTGGGCAAGATTGTTATGCTACTGCTGAGCATGAATGCTCTAGCAGATTGGGGGTTTGGCAAACTATGTTGGGCGCATTTCTGACACCCGTTTTTTGTAGATTTGTACGTACGGACATGAAGACCGATGTCAAAATGGTGTGTGGGCTTTCTTTTTGTGGTTTTTTTAGCTTTCTTTAGCAAGCACATGTACATGCACTACAAGTCGCCAGTCTAGTGACAGCTGTCGGGCTACTGTAAGTGCTTATGAGTGAGTTTTCTGAAGGGAGACTTGTATATAACTTAAACTCATGTACAAAATTAAAAATTTCAGAAAAACTCCAGAATTTTGTAGGTTTGAGCTCGTTCTAGCTTCTTGATGGTTTTTGTTGCAGTTTTTGCCCTCGCCTTGCCTACTCTAAGTGTAGTCGTACCCGGACAGCTCCCTATTTGCGTCAATTTTACATGTAGCGGCGTGTTGATTCAAATTTTGTAATTTTTATCTTTCTTGCCAATCATTTTTCAAGATTTCTCTCAAGCTTTAAAGTGCCCCATTGGAGTTGTGCTCATCAGGTTACGACTAGTTCTCTGCAGGGTTATGGCTATGGCAGCCTAGTGGCAAATTGTGTGAGGACAGATTGGGAGGGCATGTATGTATGAATTGTGGAATTTATGTTGAATTTGTGGGTTTGTGATGTTCAATGGTGAAAGGGGAGGCCCTTGTCTTCATATGCATTGGTCGACGTGTGTTGTAAATCCATGCTTTGGCAGGGTTTTACTCCTATGTGACATAGTCTTTTGGGTGGGCGACGGCCAGTAAATTCCCAAGGGGACTACTTTTGTTGGAGTTCTGTTGTTTCAAAAGGATTTTCCAAAGCTTTTGGTGTTTTTGTAGTGTTGTTTCAACACTCTTGGGTGACATCACTATAGAGGTGTTTTAGTTTGCTTGTTTCCCAGCAACGCCTCACTGGAGACCACACCAACCAATATACACCTCAACTAAAATGCATTTTCCTAGAAATACGAGAGCAGAAATCAATGAAGATGTAGAGGATAAGAATCCATTAATCAACAAACCCAATGTGAGATTCATCAAAATCAATGAATACATGAGATTTCTAACGGATTACACTCATGACGTCTTGTATAGACCCAGCTTGTCCTTCTTGTCATGCTTGATGACTAAGGTGCTTGATGATTGAGGTGCTTGAGATTCTTGAGGTGATTAATTATTGAGATGCTTGAGGTGCTTGACATGCTTGAGATGCTAGGGTTGCACTTGATGTGAGAACCCAGCCCAAGATTAAAGTGCTTATGAGCCAAGATTGTGGTGGGAACTGGGCCTATGCATGAGGGGCTTGAGGTGTCAAAAAGTCAAAGATTCAATCCCTAGAAGGAGGGGGCGAGCCCTACATGAGGGGGGATGAGAGAGAACACCCACACACTCACACAAGGCATGCATGGTACAAAGAAAGCAAAAGGGACATGCACTCAAGTTCCTCCTCATGTTGCCCTCATGGTGTGCCTGAAGCCTATTGGTTGGCCACCCAATGGGTCCAATAATAATTTAGGAGATTTAATTAATTGATTTAGCATTTATCTAGCCCTCTCTCTCAAAGAAGAAAGGGGGACACTTGTCTCAAGGCTACCCTTGCTGCTTGTAATGTCTCCTGCTTGTGATTGGCTAGGCCTGGAGGGGTCCAATGAGCTTCAAGAATGATCTACAAGGGGGGGTCGACCCAAGCAAGCTAGGGGGTTTCTTAGGGGGTAAACTTACCCACACACTCACAAACACTCTCATTGTATTCTATTCAAAGTGCAAGAGCTCCCTCTCCTTCCCCAAGCAAGTAGAGGTTGAGAACCTACACCAACACTCTTGGATATGGAGTGCAAATCCAACCAAGAGCCATGCTTCAATGCTTTATCTTGCCATCTCCTTCTTCTTCATTACTATGCTATTATGTATGCTAGCAACAAGAGTTATGATAAGTGAGGAACTAATTCTTTCTCCTACGAAATGTTTCTTCTTCCTCTTCCCTACCCTCATTCCCTGCTAGCTCTCTCCACCTTCGAAGGTGTTTGAGGTCTTGGGACTAAGGCTTGGGATAGTTAAATCTTTCTTCAAATTTATGTTATTTTTGTGATGCATGAAGCTTTCCATCTTTATTGCATCACCTAGGTCACAAGGAACACAAAGATTGTACGTATTGTAACAAGTCTCTCTTAATGGGAGAAATCATAATACAAATGCCTATTGGAGGGGGGACCGGCTCCACATAAATCTGGTCCTCAACTGTTGTCATGTTCTCTAAATTCTCTCTCTTGAAAAAGTATTGTTCATGTCAAGTTAACTAATTGCTATGATTATGTTGCTATCTTCAATTATGTTCACCCGCTATGCTCACAAAGTCATTTCTCAAAAGTACTCTCATTAATTTCCGCTACTCTCAAAATTAAATAGGCCAATTTCATTACATTGGTATCAGAGCATTTGGTTTCTCTTTTCTTGCTTAAGAAGAGAGGTCCTTAAGTAGCCTATAAATGGTTGATGTTGTTAATTATATTAGGGTAAGTGGAACTGGAATCTATTATCGGTTTTGTTGAGCCCACTATGTGGGGGATGGTGCACACCTCGAGAGCTTTGGACTTAATAATGGAGTCTTTTTAGACTTGCCTACGGCTTTACCATTATTGAGCCATAAGAAGTCGGAAAGGAGCTAGCCCTTGGCAACTCTGCTATGTTATACCTACTCCTCTACTCTCTATAATTAACCACTTTGAGCCGTGGGTGTAGATACTAAGAGCTGATTTCAAAGTCTAAGAGGAGTGGCAACTAAGGTTTTGAATTGCCAAAGCATACACTAAGTACATACATAAATTTTGTTAACATTGCTGACAATAATCAAGAGAGTAGAATGAGCATTGATAGCTTTGATTTTGCACATGAAGGTCCTAATGATGATGCTCCCATGTTTGTGAATTATCTCGTCACTAGGTTGCAGCAAGCTGCTTTGCAAGCCGAAGTTACTCAACAACTTCGTGCTTATGGAATTTCCCTTCCTCTCCAAGAGGAGAGAGAGCTCAGGAGGCCTCTTGAAGAGATCCCCAAAAGAAGACCCTCTCCCATTCGAGAGGAGGAATCCAAAGAGCAAGAAAGCAATGAAAGTTTAAGTTCCTCTGAAGATGTGGCTCCATGAAGACAGCAGTCTAGACGATCCCCACTCCTCCCAAGAGGAAAAGATCAACACATAGTCCTTCTCCTCATCACTCTGAAAGGCAAAAGAGGAAACAAAGGAAGAAAAGGTCTAGGAAGAGGTCACCCTCTTCTCCTTCTTCTTCACCTTTCTCCTCTTCCGATGAAAGTTATGGCTATTTGCCTATAGAATACAAGAGGGGAGGACATCGCAAATCATTTCCTGCATGGCGAAGGTCACAAAACATAAAGAAGTTCAAGGAGGGAGGAAAGAGTATCTCTTTTCTCACCTATGATGGCACCTTTGGTGCTACCGACAAAGTGTTGGCCTTCATCCAGCAATTTGATGCGGCCTTTGGAGATGAGGGCTTCACAGAGCCCTCCAAGCTACGCCATGTAGCTATGCACTTCCAAAAATCAGCTCGTCAATGGTGGGCTAGACTTCGTGGAAATGGTGAAGCCCCAAAGACATGGAAAACTCTACGAGTTTCCATCATGAATCACTTTCTTGCAAGCGATGCAAAAGACAAAGTGCTTACTGAATGGCACAGCCTGAAGCTTCTCTCTCATGAGTCTATCCACAAGTACGTAGAAAAGTTTTGGGATTTACATCTCAAGGCTACTGTCTTTCAAAAGATAGACTTTGCCAAGCAAAGGCAGCAATTCTGTGTGGGATTACCTGAAGAGATGGCCGAATACATCAACTCTCAATGGCCTGGTACTATTAGCGAAGTAATCCATCACACCATGGTTTCTTCACGCATCAATTTCCATCAAGGGGCTAGACGTAATGTCAAGCCCATGGAAAACAAAGACAAAAATGATGCAAAGGGGAAAACCAATGTTCAAAATACTTCCCAAGTCACTTCTAGCAACAACAACAACAATCGGTCCAAGGAGAAGGGAGTTTACAAAGGTAAAAACAAACTCTATCTGAAGAGCTTGAAGCTTTTCCCAAGGACCATAAGTGTTTCAAGTGTGGGGAGCAAGGACATGGCTATCATTCTTGCCCCAAGAAGAATACTTGCAATGAGACTCCTAGGACTTCCACCATCGAAGCTCCAAAAGAGGATGCTCACTGCAAAGGATCATCACTTTCCTATGCTTGGGGAAAGGTAAGAGAGCATGATGCCTTCATCTTGTTTGACCCTGGCTCTACTCTCAACTTCATATCAACGGAGTTGGCCACCAAGTTGGGCATTCAAGCTTTTGAGATGGGAGATATAGTAGTCGCGGATGCAGCTTTCAAGGGACAATAAGCCTCCGTTACTCCCTTGATTGGGAAGTTGAGGCTTCATGTCAAAGCTATGTCGACAAAGAAGACTTCTTCATCTCTCCTGTCCAACATGAGGATGTTATCCTAGGGGCACCATGGTTTGATCGCATGGCTGCCAACATGAAGTTCCCTGAAAGGAGAATCTACTTCACCTACAGGGGAAAGAACATGTACATAGATGCTAGTGAGCGTGGTCGCACTATTCCACTTGTAAATCCTCTTGCTTTTGATAAGTCAATGAAGAGCTCAGTTTCTGCGTACATGAGTTTTGTCAAAGAGTCTCTAAAAGATACTAATGTTTCATCAAATGTAAATGGTAGGAATCAAGAAGAGTTAGACTTATCTAATTTTCTAAAAGGATTCCAAGATGTGTTCATTGATGATATCCCTATGAACTTACCTCCAAAACGAGGGGATGATGACCATCGCACTGAGCTCCTTCCTGGAAGCTCACCACCTAACAAGCCTCCTTATCGAATCTCACAAGCTGAGTTCCTCTCACTTTTGTTCTCCAGTCCTTTTAGTGCAAAAGAAACATGGTACATACCGTATGTGTGTGGACTATCGAGCACTAAACCATATCACTATCAAAAACAGATTTCGCGTACCTAGGGTAGAAGATCTGTTTGATAAGCTACAAGGCTCTACCTACTTCAGTAGGATTGACCTTAAGAGTGTCTATCATCAAATGATAGTGGATGAAGATATCTTAAAGACCGCGTTTCACACAACGTTTGGTCTTTATGAATATATAGTCATGCCTTTTGGCTTGACTAATGCACCAGCTACGTTCAATCGTTTGATGGAGAAAATTTTTAGACCATACCACAAATTCACTGGAGTGTTCTTTGATCATATCATCATCTACTCCAAGTCTTTGAAGTAACATAAGCAACATCTCCAAGTGATTTTTCAAGCATCGAGGGAGAACAAGCTTTTTCTCAACCAAAAGAAAATCGAATTATTCCTTCAAGAGATTCAATACCTAGGTCATATTATCTCTAAAGATGGTATCCGAATGGATCCATCAAAGTTAGAGGTAATAAAAGCATGGCCTAACCCAAGGAATCTACATGAGCTAAGAAGCTTTGTTGGTATGTGCGCATACTATAAACGCTTCATAGCAAAATTGTCTCAAGTAGCAGGACCACTACACGACTTAACTACAACATGGTAAGATTATCCGACGGTATCTTAATAAGTTCAAAAATTGTCCTTTTGAAGATGCTAGATGGATGCAAGGAATACAGCTTAAGGATAGAATGAACCTTGTCAATGCTTACAATGCTACATTAGAGTAAGAAAATGTACAAATTTCTTTTAAATGACTGATGTTTTAGTCTTATAAGACTAGTTCTCTTTTTAATTGTGCACAAATTTAACTAGTATGCATGCTTAGAATCATGTTTGTGATGACGACGTCTCTCAAACACCAAGTAGAATTTGTCACTCTACTTTGGGAAAATGAAATGGACTAAAGAGCAGACATGCTTGCGGGAGCTATGTCTCCCTAGCACCAAATGGATTAGGCATCCATCTTGGAAAGATGTCGTAGGGTAAAAAGGGATCCTCTACCCGCTAAGTAAAATTGACTAATGACTAAGGCTTTATCTCATCTACCTCATAGTCGAGGACGACTATGATTTCAAGAGAGAGGTCATGTCATAAAATAAACATCTAATATCTAACAAACCCAAATGATTCTCTCATATTAAACGGATCACTTAATGTGGGAGAATAAACGGGAACAAGGGTTAATATATAGACATGTGCTTATAGATCTATCTCAGCATGGGGCGAATGGTAAAGGGGCCCAAATCAGAGATGGTCTATCAAAGAGCAAGGCTAAAAAATGGAGCATAAGACCTTAGGGTTAGCTTCATTGAAGACCTCCCATAATGTGTGTAAAAGACCTTTGACCTTACGTAAGCTAGGGTTCAGCTTGAGGCGCGGGAACCCGACCCAGCTCGAGGTGCTTGTCATGCTTGATGACTAAGGTGCTTGAGGTGCTTGATGATTGAGGTGCTTGAGGTGCTTAATTATTGAGATGCTTGAGGTGCTTGACATGCTTGAGATGCTAGGGTTGCACTTGAGGTGAGAACCCAACCCAAGCTTAAAGTGCTTATGAGCCAAGCTTGTGGTGGGAACTGGGCCTATGCATGAGGGGCTTGATTTGTCAAAAATTCAAAGATTCAATCCCTACAAGGAGTGGGCGAGCCCTACATGAGGGGGGATGAGAGAGAACACCCACACACTCACACAAGGCATGCATGGTACAAAGAAAGCAAAAGGGACACTTGTCAAGTTCCTCCTCATGTTGCCCTCATGGTGTGCCTGAAGCCTATTGGTTGGCCACCCAAGGGGTCCAATAATAATTTAGTAGATTTAATTAATTGATTTAGCATTTATCTAGCCCTCTCTCTCAAAGAAGAAAGGGGGACACTTGTCTCAAGGCTACCCTTGTTGCTTGTAATGCCTCCTGCTTGTGATTGGCTAGGCCTGGAGGGGTCCAATGAGCTTCAAGCATGATCTACAAGGGGGGGTCGACCCAAGCAAGCTAGGGGGTTTCTTAGGGGGTATACTTACCCACACACACTCACAAACACTCTCATTGTATTCTATTCAAAGTGCAAGAGCTCCCTCTCCTTCCCCAAGCAAGTAGAGGTCGAGAACCTATACCAACACTCTTGGATATGGAGTGCAAATCCAACCAAGAGCCATGCTTCAATGCTTAATCTTTCCATCTCCTTCTTCTTCATTACTATGCTATTATGTATGCTAGCAACAAGAGTTATGATAAGTGAGGAACTAATTCTTTCTCCTACGAAATGTTTCTTCTTCCTCTTCCCTACCCTCATTCCCTGCTAGCTCTCTCCACCTTCGAAGGTGTTTGAGGTCTTGGGACTGAGGCTTGGGATAGTTAAAGCTTTCTTCAAGTTTATGTTGTGTTTGTGATGCATGAAGCTTTCCATCTTCATTGTATCACCTAGGTCACAAGGAACACAAAGATTGTACTGTAACAAGTCTCTCTTAATGGGAGAAATCATAATACAAATGCCTATTGGAGGGGGGACCGGCTCCACATAAATCTGGTCCTCAACTGTTGTCATGTTCTCTAAATTCTCTCTCTTGAAAAAGTATTGTTCATGTCAAGTTAACTAATTGCTATGATTATGTTGCTATCTTCAATTATGTTCACCCGCTATGCTCACAAAGTCATTTCTCAAAAGTACTATAATTAATTTCCGCTACTCTCAAATTAAATAGGCCAATTTCATTATACAGCATAACTTCTACAAGTGTGTAGAGCCCAATACTAGATAGTTGACAGACCATAAGGACCTCTATGCGATTGCGTAAACAGTGTCCAAGGAGTGCACGTTTTGATGGTAGATAAGTATGGACAAGAGCACAAATTTTTTGATCCAATTGACCTAAAAAGATACACATACAAGGGTACTCCAATATCTTCATACTTTCAAACGAGTGTGAGTGCACAGTGATCTTTGAGACCAAAACACAAGGATTCGGACATAGACTTCCAAAAACGATGTCAGAGCATAAATTAGAGAGGATCTCATCAAGATTGTTTTTGACAAATAAAGAGACCTCAAATTGGCTAGATTGTTGACTAAACCATGACAAATGAGACCATCTCAAGTGGTCAAATGTGTAAAGACAAAGTGCAATGGGTCAAGGTATCCATATGCTCATGTCTCACTCTTCAAACAAGTTTTGAGATCTGAACAGATGGCAAATTTCCACCTCAATACCAAGGATTAAGGCTAAAATTGAAAGGAACATCCTTAACATGGTTCCAACCTTTAAACAATAGAGATTTCCCAAACATAGAAAAAATCTTGCGTGAAATTGCTGAGGAATTGTCAGAAAGGGAGATCAAGCATGGCATTATGTCCCAAATCTACGCTTTTAATCTAAGAGAGAACGAAAAGGTGAAGGAAGCATTGCTTTGATTCAAACAATACCTTGAAAGATGTCCCACATGAGAGTTATCACAAGATGAGAGGCTGCCAATTCTCTTTATAGAGGGCTTTAAAAATGACTCTTGAAAAGGACCTGCACTTAAAAGGATGTACCACCTTCTATAAAAACTGTTAGGGTTGCAAGAAAACACACACACCGTTGAGAAGATGAGGAAGATCAAGGCACACAACAGAGAGTGTATTACTTAGTGTGCAATGGAAAGATAAGTTAGCCCTAGAGTGATGGGGGTATATACAATGCATAGGGGAAAAAACCTCCTAGTGAGGGAAAAAATGCCCCAACGGTCCTAAGTGTGTTCACACACATCACTACCATATGTTTATTGTAACAAATCCCCTCTCGGAGTGATGAGGTGAACAAGAGCTAGCACGTAGAGTATAGGAAAGTGCCATGCCCTGAGGACATGATCAGCCCACAAAGGGGAGTAATCCCAAAGCCTTGCGGAAAGCTTTGAACTTCTCACGTTGTCATGCCACTTTGCAGGCATGGTGAGAAAAAGCAATACTAAAAGATATTTGAAAGTTTTTGACCAAATTATGATTTATGCTAGGGTTTGATGATGTCATCAAATCCTTGACATGTATGCTAACTGTGGTTTTCAAAGGCCAGAAAGTCTCTAGGAGGGCCTAAACAAGGTGATGGATAGCAGGTCCCAAAATGTGTATTTTATGAGTGAGATGGTGACTCTTATGCTGGTCCAGACGGCATGAAAAATGGAGCTACATACAGAAAGATATGCCAGTTTGAGGTTGGAATGTGTTGCAAATCCTTGGTGGATTGGACAGGTACAAGTGAATCATATGAGCTGATGTTTATGGATAGGTTGAGGTTGAAGTGCTCAAGTTGTGGATCCTATCGGTCTTTCCGGTTTGCCAATCGGAGTCAAGGTAGCAAGCTATGAGCTGTCAAAGTTGGGACGGGACCAGTTTTAGGGCAGACTAGTCGGATTGGAAGATGTGCCATTGGAGATTTTTGGGTGCTTACGAATGCTCTTATGAGAAGTATGTCAAGAACGGAGTCAATAGGAGTTGACAGCAGAGATATGGCTTATTGAAATTGGTTGTGATGCATGCAAAATATTGTGCTTGACAATGCCTTTGTCAGCAAGTATATGTGCTACAATTTGGAGAATAATATATGCTTGAGGAGCTTGTCCAAATTGTTGTCTCTTGTAGTTCATTGATCGTCGTGCTTTACCGAGTGTGAAGGAAAGATCTCTGCAAATGCATTTAACTATACTTGCACTTTGGAGACTAGTGGCCATGTGGGAACGGAGGCCAATTATTATTTTTGAACGGCTATATTTATAAAAAAAAACCAGTAGCGACGTCGCTACTGGTCGCTGGAGAAGAGGGGAGAGAGGTGGCATGAAAGCGGTAGTGTGTACATGGGGAAAGGCAGGAGGAACGGGCAGCTAGAGGGAGAGAATGAGGAGCCACGTGTGGGGCCGTCCGTGAAGATAGCGCTGCATGGGAGCACAAAGGGAACTCCTCCACCTGCAGGATAGGGACAGCCGAGAGCTGGGGAGCACTGCATGGAGAGGATGAGGATAGCGCTGCCATAAGGGGTGGCAGTCGGAGAAGGTGGTGGGAGCAGTAAAAGGAGGGCTGCCACGGACAAAAGGGGGGGCCTAGGGATCTTCTAGGACAACAGACCACAGGCCGGATGCAGGGTCATCAGTTACCATAAGAGGTGGCGTCACAGGAGGGACCGGGGCCAGCTGAAGACGCCACGAGGAGGCCGTGACCAAGGTGCATCCATCCAGGGCTGTCATGGGCAAAAAAAAGCAGTCAGGGGAGGCGTCATCTATTGGACAACTAAAGGAGCTTGACAGGGGGCGGATCCATTGCATTGGGGCCAAGTGTAGGGCTTGGAGCAGGTGAGGAGGACGCCATCGGCTTGGAGGGTGAGCAAGGCAGAGAGAAGCAAGGCCAGGAGGAGCCAACGCTACCCATACCAGTGGGGGGAGGGGGTTCGCAATAAGGAGGGATCTTCCAAGGAAAGGGGAGGGAAGTGAAGACAAAGCAAGACAATAAGTGGATTTGATATGTCGGTTAATGATTGGGGCACGCTTTTATCAAAATCGTCAAGATAAGGATTATCCGAGAGGAGGATTGAGCATAGATTTATGCTCGGCAAACAGGTTGCTTTCAATGGCAGGGAATTTCTAATAAGGGGTTGATATTGTCAACAGGGTGGGGTTCTTCAGCTGGGGGATTTCGGATTAGGGGTTTCAGATCGAGGTGCATACCAACGTTGGCGTATGCAATTGAATTGTAACAAAGTTAATTGAAATCATGAATATGAAAAATTCTGTTTTTTGCAACATCAAATTATGTGTCGTTTTATTGCTCTCTCGTACTATTAACCATTCATTATGTTCTAATCCTCAGTTATCTCTTGCATTTAGTCTCCAATCATCAATATTCACCTTTGCTACTTCTTAAACACGCACTAATTGCGCTCCGTCACTTGGTGGGAACCTACACCGACTTGCTCTCTCACAGCCAGAAGCCCCGCGCTTCCCTAGTCACCCATGGAGAGCCTCACACCCCGACATTTTTGGTGAACCCGACGTGAAATTGACCAAGGTGAGAGAGTATAGATGGAGCCGCAGCAAGGAGTGCAAGAGGTTTTACAGAAACTTTTAAATATAAGCTTGACATACTTCTCTGAAGAAGTACAAAATACACCGGATTATACAAAGTTGATGTAGATGATGGAAGAATTGTCAAGCCAGACAAGGATATAAGCATCAAAGCAAAAGAAATGAGAAGAAGATGTTGTGGACGTGCGTTGGATGTTGTATATGCAAGGTGCAATATGTACTAGGGCTATGATCCGATGCGATATCTTTTGTGTTACTAGATGGAGATGCACGCCCGTGAAGCTCCAGATGAGCTTTGGTGAACTCATTTGAGCGGTTGGTTATTCCAAGTTTGACTGTACAAGTTGAAGATCTTGCTTGGGAATATGCAGGCTGTTGGAGTCTTTTAAAGAAAAAATTTTGGATGCTGATAATGAAATTACGACAGAGGAAATGGGAGACCAAGATGACTAGGTACCAAATTATGAAGAATTTTGCAAACAGGTTTGTGCAAAATTAGAAGCAAAGCAAGATGCTTTGGGAGATGTTGCACATATTCAAGAGCCAAAACTTGAAAATTACCTAAAGCTAATGGCTGTGACACTAGCAACTAGATGAAGCAAAGGGACATTATGCATGTGGATTATACACAGGTATGTGACAAATCTTTGAATCTAAAGAGGATGCTTGCCATGATGTGGAAACTACACATGATACCATGGATATGTCATTTGATACATCTGAACAAAAGCAAGAGTCTAAATTTATTATGGAGGAAGTACGTAGATGTGGTGATGCTGTTGACAGGATGAGGATGGCATCATTGATGCTTTCCTGTGTGACTTACATGCTTGTGGTTTAGTATGTAGTGATACCCCTTATGAAGGGAATGCCATTCAGGGGGGGTGCAGGTTTTATAGCTGGTGAGTATGGGCTTATAGTAGACATTGATGCTTTTTGAAGAAGAGACTTGTGCATAGACAAGCCTATGTGTGAGAGTGATGCTCCAAAAATACAGATGTAGAGAATATTAGAGATGTTCCGTGTGATGAAGTGGACGATGAGGGAATGGGGTACCAGTAGGTGCATCAAGATTTTAAAGCTAGCAGAGATGAACATGGTATACCGGATCATCTACCAAGGTGGCAAGACAATCAAAATTTTCAAAAGATGTTTACAAGGTTTATCAGAGGATATCAATGGTATGGATTTTTATTTTGTTCCACTTACTAATCATCATGTCAGGGGTCTTATGGTTTCCAAAAGAGGGGAGTAGTTGCTCATGTGTACATGCCAAAGGACAAATTCCGTTCCCAATTACCGATAGGGTTTGGGTGCTTTCACTTGATTATGGACACAGGTTTCCTTGACTTGCAAAGAATACAGGTGCTATGTGCTCAACATGAAGTTCAAACCGAGAGCATCCGGTAAATTTTGGAAGAAGATTCAACATGGTTGCATGCTACTGTGACCAAGTTATGGTGTTATGTTATGTGACGCCTTCAGAGTATGCATACAATATGGGTTTTTGAAGCTGCATATTCTGGAAGGGTTTTATGAAGCTCTAGTGTGTGGACAATTTCTCCTGATTCCATTGATCCAGGATGACTACCCGATGGCTATGGCTTTGGACAGAGGGATGTCTATGTGTCCTAACACAAGGATTCATGTGCCAACCGAAATAATGCTTGAAGATTTAATAAAGTTGGCACATAACGGAGGATGTGGAGGTTCAGAGGGGTGGATGTTATGCTGCTTTGCGGGCATGGTGAGAAAAAGAAATACTAAAAGATATTTGGAAGTTTTCACCAAATTCTGATTTATGCTAGGGTTTGATTATGTCATCAGATGCTTGACATGTATGCTAACTGTGGTTTTCAAAGGCCAGAAAGTCTCTAGGAGGGACTAAACAAGGTGATGGATAGCAGTTTCCAAAATGAAAATTTTATGAGCGAGATGGTGACTCTTAAAGTGCTTTCTATACTGGTCCAGATGGCATGACAAACAGAGCTACATTCAGAAAGATATGCCAGTGTGACGTTGTAATGCGTTGTAGATCTGCAACGGATTGGACAGGTACAAGTGAATCATATGAGCTGATGGTTATGGATAAAGTTGAAGTGCTCAAGTTGTGGATCCTATTGGTCTTTCCGGTTTGGCAATCGGAGTCCCGGGTAGCAAGCTATGAGCTATCAAAGGTTGGATGGGGGCCGGTTCTAGGGCGGAATGGTCGGATTGGGAGACTCTGACATCAGAGATTTTTGGGTGCTTATCAATGTTCTTATGAGAACTATGTGAATAATGGAGTCAATAGGAGTTGACAGTAGGTCAGTCAAGATCTGGAGTGCGGAGATATGGCTTATTGAACTTGGGCGGGATGCATGAAAAATGTTGTGATCGACAATGCTTTGGTCAACAAGTATATGTGCTACACTTTGGAGAATAATATATGCTTGAAGAGCTTGTCCGAATTGTTGTCTCTTGCAGTTCATTGATCGTTGTGCCTTACCGAGTGTGAAGGGAAGATCTCCTCAAATGCATTCAACTATAGTTCCACTTTGGAGACGAGTGGCCGTGTGGGAACGGAGGCGAATTATTATTTTTGAATGGCTCTATTTTAAGAAAATCAGTACCAGTAGTGACGTCGCTACTGGTTGTTGGAGAAGAGGGGAGAGAGGTGGCATGAAAGTGGGAGTGTGTGCATGGGGAAAGTCGGTAGGAATGGGCAGTTGGAGAGAGAGAGAGAGAGAGAGAGAGAGAGAGAGAGAGAGAGAGAGAGAGAGAGAGAGATGTGTGTTAGCAGTTGGAATAGGGTCTTGTGTGTGCGGCATGTGTTAGAGCTTTTCGTGAAGAATGTGTGTGAGTTGGTACACCGAGACGAGTGTGTACAAGTGATTTTGTGCGGATTTTGAAGGTGAATTCTAGTGAATTGGGATGTTGTGTGTATCTTGGGCTATAGAGAGGCACTTGTGTGTGTTCCGGGCATGTACCCTCTTCCCCCTTTCCATCTTTTGGTGCCCCCACAAAGGAGCACATGGATGCTCTTGATTGAAGGTGAAGATGGTGTTTTACTGGTGCTTGAAATGTAAGTGTTGAAGAGCAGGTTTTGTTGAGTATGGCGTGGCCAAAATTTCCGATTTTCACACGTGTCGAAGATGCAAAAACTTGGCTCCAAGACTATGGTTTGTTTTTGTTGGAGAGCAGTGTGTTGAGAGAAGACAGTCTGATGCAAGTGTTCTTGCTACTGATTTGTGGTAAGGCGAAGTGGTAGTTCAACGGGATACATGAAGAAATGAAGACCGATCATGAAGTGTTGAAGCGGCTTTTTGAAGCAAGTTTGTGTCGGATTTGTAGCTGGATGAAGTGAAGCCAGAACTCGACGGATTGAAGCAAAGATTGGGGGGTGATTTTAATGTTTTTGAATGGGAGTTTGAAGTCCGTTGGGAAAGCTTGTGAAGGAGACCGATGTTGAGAATGTTGGTTTTTTGAAGTTGGGTATGTTTTTAGATTTCTTGCATGAGGAAGTGTGAGACAAAATAGAAATCCATGGTGCGGTGTCATATGAGAAGGAGTGGCTCTAGAGAAAGGGTGAACCAAGAAAATGTTGAAAAAATATAAAGCTGGGCAAGGTTTACCAAATGTTGTGGTGCCAAAACGGGTTGATGCGGTGGTAGTAAGCCAATATTGATGCAAATGGAGGTGCCAATAAGAGAATAACCAAGGTTTCTATGGCTCCAAAAATAAAGGGTGGTTTCTATGCCAAGGATGACAGTTAGGACGGCTCCAACTGTAGAGGAAGTGTGGGTGGTTCCAAGTTGAGCAAAAGATGTGTTGTTGAGTAAAGATATGGTTGTACATACTCGTTTGAAGAGTGATAGAGGTCAAAGTGTGTGGTTTGCAGATGATTTTGAAGTGCTAAAGCTCGAGGAGATTTGCAAGCTCAAGACAGCGGGTGAGGTTGAGCCAAGTGGGTGCAACTCTACAAATGCTGCTAGGAGCAGGGAGACCAAGGCGTCTCAATCAAGGTATGAACAGTTTGATCTCTTTTATGTGCATGGAGATGTAGTGAGTGTGTGTGAGGATAAGCGTACGATGCAAGCCGATATGCTAGATGGAAGACAAATGGGGGAGTCCAAGACTACCAGCGATGGTATGCAGGTAGAGGTTGTGTGCAGTGCCATGCTGATGGCCATGTTGGTGAAGGTTGCAATGGAGTATTTCAGGGTAGTGTAGCAGGTATAGAGTCTCACGAGGATGGATATAGTAGCCTTGCCTATGGAAGAAGATGAGAATGATGCGATAGAGAATGAGTTTCTCTCTTCCTTGGCAGAGCATGATGCAGCAATAGAAGAGATGGTGGAAGAGCAGGTAATTGAGGCCGACAAACAAGTGATGCTGTCATGCCAAGGGCAATGCTCGGTGGTCAAAGACTAGGCCCAAGGGGTCGGCTGCAAGTTTGGATAGGGAATGAGGCCCAGGGAGCTATATAATGGGAGGTTGGGAGGCTCATTCCAATCAGTCCCACCAGGGGCATTTCACTGGTATGAGAGCAAGGGGCTAGTTTGGGCATGAGGGCATGGAGACACTCTTGCATGTGCATGCAAAGGGAGCCGTGAAAGTGATCTCTTGACATGCGGGGACGAGGACGACGAGGGTGACCCCGTGTGTAGGGCCTCTTGAGGCAAGGGGAGGTGGCATGTCTCCCGACTCCAAACCACGCGGTGTAGAGCTTGATGGGAGTTCAATACAGAGCTGAAGGAAACCTGTCACTGTGGCGGGTGCAATCAAGCAACACAGAGGCGACCCTCCCTCTTTGTCTCTCGTGAGGAGATTCTCTGTGTCACCATCGCTACATGTTCTCAGGTTTCAGATGCTTTTTAAAGCTTGGGGCGCCTTAATTTGTGCATCCCATTATATGAGGACTATCCCATGAGGTACAACAAATGATAAAGTTCCACTCAAGCAGGGTGAATTGTCGCTTGTAATCCACGAAAGTGGAGGGATTTGGTATGGGTTCTCGGATGGAGGAGCCTGCGGCGGATAGGTCCGGGATTTTGCACATGCTGTGGCGCACCCGTCTCCAAGCTTGGAGTGGAGGCACGTCTAATGTCCTTGAAGTGGGAAAGTTCCACTCAAGCTGGGAGCTTCGAAGAAGCAAGGCTCATGGAAAAGCTCATCACCAACACGGCTCAGAAAGGGGTTGCATGCATGGATTTCATGTCGATCCTTGAGGGGAAATTATCTATATCAATGTACAGAGTTGAACCTCTTCTATATGCAATAGGAATTGTAGTAATTCGATCAAGGTCGACAATCTTATGGCTAGTCTTTGGGAGTGCAAGACATGCCCTTGAATCTAGACAAGGATTAAAAGCAAGGCTTGCTAGCTACTCATGATGTGGTGATCCACACAAGATGCTTGATTGCAATCTTACTTCTCCTTATTTGGCCATCATGGCAAGACATGTTCGGTAAGGGTGTGACACACAAGGCATGCGCCAAATTGCATCAACACATTTGCAACTGCAGAACTTTCATGCATCCGATGCTACATGTCGCGGTTACCAATTTGACGGCTGCTTCATATCTGATGGAGATGGCATTATAGACGTTTGTGATGGAAGATAAGTATAATAAACTTGAAACTAATGTTTCTCATTCATTTCAAGTTTGCAAAAATATTTACATTAGTCAACACAAGCTTTGAGACCATTGCTTATGGTGGAAGGGGAGCTTGTTCCAAGGGATATTTGTCAAGGATAAACGTCTGCCAGGTGTAAATATGACCAACAGTGTGTGCAAACATAGTTGTTTAATATTATATGCATGTACAGGCAAGGCCTGTGGCTTGAAAAATAAACCTATGATTGTATGGTCAAAGTACTTCAACAAGGCCGATCATCCACTGCAATTCCAAGACACTATCAAAAAAGTTGCTCCGGCTTGACTTCTAGGACAGTGGAGCAAGGCTCCGTCTACGTAACCAAGTGAAGCAGGTCGAATTTCTCTTGTTCTGATAATCTAAATTGGCAAAAATATGTGTTAGCTACGAGCACCATAACAGTGCATGAGTACTCAATGTGGAGCACGGCTTTCCTTACGACATTTGGCATAGCGGTTTGCAACATTTGGAATATGCTAATAGCATACGAGCTTGGGGAAACTTTCCACCATGTCTGTAGGTTTTTAAAATCACACAAAGGATGTGTATATGATACATATGCTAGCTCACTCAAGGTACAAAGCAAATTGCTTTGCCAAACTTATGTGAAGCACAGCTTCTCTTATGTGCCAATGTCTTATCAAATTGAGTACTTCGGAACAATGATAATGGCACAAATGTTTGGCACTATGTGGATATAAGCTCACAGTTTACGCAACGGTGTACTGTGATGTATCCATGCTAGTGTAATCGTGCACGACACGTATACCAATGTCTCACATGTTTGAAACTGTCCTTGAAGCCACGGGCATATTATTATTATTATTTTTTGCTATGTATGCACGGCGTAATAGTCCATTGGAAGTATGACACTCCATCATCATATATGCTTCCGCTATCATACACTCAATACTCTGTCAAGGACAAAGTAATAACTGATATCTTAAAATATATTTTATGTTCTTCACAGGCAAAGTGCCATATTTAAAGCTACCCTCATACGTAATGGCTTCTCTCTACTAAGGTGTATAGATGGAGCAAGCATTTCAACCAGCACGGCTGTTCGCAAAAAACCAAGATTATGGATTTTTGGGTTTAGAGCAGATTCAGTGGTGAACATGATTCGAACTTTGAGTGGATCTTTTATAGCACTAAGAGTGTCTATACAAATACAATTTTGGGGTAAGACCCATCTTATGATTACTCAATCATTTCTTCAAGTGTTGATGATCAATTCTTGGACCCATCACACTTGCATTTTCAAGGAAAGAATTCCACAAACTTCCAAGGGGTGGTGGCAAGGTTTCAACTGCCAATGGAATGTACTGCCACGGGCTACTAACGCAAAGGGGGTCACGGACATAGTCCCAGGGCCGGTTGCTAGTAGAGAAGTTTTCCTGCAAAGTTTTCCCTTAGTGTTCCTAGGCCTTTGCTGGTGGGAAAATTTGGAAGGTAACTTTCCATACAGATAAGCAAACACTATGCTCAACCTCTGGGTATGCATCTGATTTGGTTTAGTTCCATTTTTCAATATGCTTTCCTTGAATTTTTAGTCGGGTGACTCATCTTGATTGCTTTCATCCATTTTTGCTTTTTAGCGAGATGACAAGGTCATGTAAGGAGGATCGGACGACACTTGGAGGATTGAGGGCTAGCTCTCTCTCCTTTCTTAGCTGCTATTTCAAGCTGGGTTTCTCTACTCAAGCTCGATCACTATGCAACTCGATTAGATGGTGGGTGTGTGTGAGCGGCCAAGGATTATTATGGATCAATTGCTTGCACACACCAGTATGTAGAAATATAATTTTGAAAAAATTATAATGCTTCTCTATCGAAAGGGCGACCATGCAGAGATGACGAGCGAGAGCGGGCAAGGTTGTGCATGTTTGTGCTCTTTTCCTAGCTATGCTGAGTCGATTCTCCTTCTATTCTTTGCCCCCTGCAATGCTCGGTTGTGCTCGGCTGCTCTTGGAGTTTGAACTGCAGGCTCCGCATCTTGCTACAGACACTATGTGTGTGTGTTTGTGTGTGTGTGTGTTATGCCCTTTGCCAGCGCTGCTCGGATTTTAATACACTCAATTCTCTCTCTATCGCGTTATTGCTCACTGACTTGCTACTACTGCATCCGATTTGCATCCAAGGCTAAAATCCCCGCAACGCTATTGTGTGCTTGCAGCTCTCAAGCTCTTTGATAAGCTTTGCCTCCTATCGAGACTGCCCGCTGCCCCAAATGGCTCAATGTCAAACCTCACAAGACAACACAGCATGTCGAACTTGCCCCAATTGACTCAATGTCAAACCTCACAAGGCAACACACCATTTCGACCTCTGTCTTGAGTGTGTGTTGTGTGTGTGAGAGAGAGAGAGAGAGAGCACCACACACATGTTCGGGTTTCTTCTCTTCATGCTGCTGCCTTGGCTCGCTATTTGCACAATGATTGTGTGCTGGCTCCCCAAATGAGCCTCAAGTTTCAATGCTCTCAATCTCCTCGCGTTTTCTTTCCACACAAGCCTTGCAATTTGGAGCTTCTCTTGCAGCCTACAATGTGTGTGCAAGGGCAGCTGCGTGCGCAAAGCATTTTGAGGCTCCCAAATTGTCCCAAGCTGCTCCAATCCAACTCCGGTGCAAGATCCACAAGCTCCTAAGTTCTGCAAGCTTCCATGGCTGCCAATTTTCCAATCCAATCGCAACCAATGCTGTGATACCAATTGTGGGGGTTGTTGGGCGGAGTGTGTGTGTGAGGAATCCATGCCTAGAGTTGGGGTGCTCAAAGCACTGACCTACATTGGGAGCACTCCTACCACCCACAATATTGAGGCCACAAGGAGATGGTTGAGGCTGCATAGGCAGGTTTTCACCCTGTTGGGGGGTGCCCAATTGCCCCTCCCGTGAGGGCTGTCCATCCTTGCTTTACGTCCCTTATTTTTGCAGGTGGGTGTGGACACACTACCCCCCCCCCCCCCCCCCCCCCCCCCCCCCCCCCCCCCCCCCCCCCCCCCGAGAAAACAGTGGCTTTGGGACTTTTTGGAAACTTGAGTTTCCTGTAGATGTCATGGCTTGATGTGAGAATGGCTTTCAATGTAAATTTTATATACTTCTCACTCATAATTTTGAGTTTGGCCCAAAAAAAAGAAACGAACCATGTATTCTAAGATTATGCCATTGACATAAAAACTTAATATGAAAAAAGGTAGTAGACAAAACAGCATTTCTAAACCTTATGTTCCAACTGCACTAACTACGCATCAAAAATCTAATACATTCACTGCTATTGTGATCGCCAACTCGACGTCAAAAGCATATGAAAGCGTTCAAATACATTTCCTATGGCGAGGGTACTGAAAGCGGGGAACTCCAACTACCTGTAGTATCACCATGGGTGTCTCAACATTCGAGAACACCCTAGCTCGAAGAAAACCTCATGCTATCAACCCTCCAAATGTTAATGCAGACACAAAACGACTAGCCACAGTCTCAAACAGGGTTCTCCGGTCTGAGTCTCAGAAACAACTGAGAAAAATTGCCAAAATAGAAAAAAATGACTCCACATGTAGTACAGTGTGAAGTGTCCGCAACTCAATTCACATGAATGGAGAAACTGATGTCATAATGATTGCCAAATAGCTTGTGAAAGCGTTGTGTCTGGTAATCTAGAGAATCTGTGTGTGATCAGGCTCAAAACCCCCCTGTAACCTGTAACATGCACATGGGTCAAGAGTCGGAGAGTCGGAGGATCGAACGACACTTGGAGGCTGAGGGCGAGTTCTCTCTCCTTTCTTTAGTTGCTATTTTAAACTGGGTCTCTCTACTAAGGTTGATCACTTTGCAACTCGATCTGGTGGTGGGTGTGTGTGAGCGGCCGAGGATTATTATGGGATCAATTGCTTTCACAGACCATAGTATGTAGAAATAAAGCTAGAAAATTTTATCGTGCGTCTCTATCAAAAGGGCAAACGGAAGAGATAAGGAGCTGACGAGCCAGAGCGGGTGAGGGTGTGGGTGTTTGTCCTCTTTTGCTAGCCATACTAAGTCAATTCTCCTTCTATTCTTTTCCCGCCCTGCAGTGTTCTATTGTGCTTGATTGCTCTCAGAGTTAGAACTGCAGGCTTTGCATCTTGCTACAAACTGTGTTTGTGTGTGTGTGTGTGTGGTGTTATGCCCTTTGCCAACGTTGCTTGAGTTTGCATACACTCAATTCTCTATCTATCTCATTGTTGCTCGCTGATTTGCTATTGCTGCATCCAATTTTCATCCAAGGCTACAATCCCCCCAAGCTACTGTGTGCTCGTAGCTCTCAAGCTCTTCGATTAGCTTTGCCCCCAGTCGAGATTGCCCACTGCCCCAATTGGCTCAATGTCAAACCTCACAAGGTAGCACACCATGTCAAACTTGCCCCAGTTGACTCAAATTCATACCTCACAAGTCAGCACACCATGTCAAGCCTTTGTCTTAGTGGCAATCAAGTGTGAGTGTGTGTGTGTGTGTGTGTGTGTGTGTGAGAGAGCACCACACTCATGCCCGGGTTCCTTCCTCTCTTGATCGACAATGCACGAGATAATATAATATGTTGAATGGCCATTACATAATTTATGCACATCATAGGGGTTGTAGTTATGTGATTCAAGGTCCTGTAGATGCGTGATAATAAGAAAGTAAGCAAAGAAGTTACTTCTTTGAATACAAACATTACAGTGTTCAGGAATTCAACAACACATGTACTTACATTTGAGATATCCAAAATTTGGCAAAGAAGGAGCATAGCATTTATACACGTCAGATAGCCACAATTGCATTCATCAATTTGCATGGCCACACTAACCCATTAGTGTTGAGTGGAAGCACCTAGATCATGTTCTAACAAAATGTGCTCTACACAACATACAATTTTTTTGGAGGCACTACATAGATAAGAACTTGCTTCAGTAAGGAATTACAAACATACACTACAAGAAAATGCATAAATATTTTGTTGGGGATAAAGGCCATTAGGCCTATACCATCACAAACTAGCCCTAATCTGATTCTTTCTTATTGATAATATAGAAAAATAAAGAGCTCACACATAGTGTGAGAAAAGATCCACCAAAACTCTCTCTCTCTCTCTCTCTCTCTCTCTCAATCCTAATATGTCAACCCTTGCATCCCTTCCACGCTGCGTGTCATAAAATCTAATATCAGAGTAGTCAAATGATTTACTCATATTAAACTGATCATTTAATGCGGGATAATAAATGGGAACAAGGGTAGAATATAGGTATGTTCTTTAGATGCATCACAGTACGAGACCAAATGTAATGGGTCCAAACGGGAGATGGTCTATCAAAGAGCAATGCTAATGGATATTAACACTAGGTTGGTAATGGGACACTTTTATGTCCTGTTAAGTGACCATTTTCCTTGAATTATGTCAAGAGTTTCAAAATGGATTTTGAGGTGCTATCTGTCTAGAAAGTTGTCTCATGAGCTGAAAAAAACTCGAAATGTTTTTGGAATATCAATTCCATCTTTAACCTTGTCCTTGCACAACATTTCACAACCTAAACTGTGTGAAAAAACGGGTCTTGTTTTTGCCTTTTTTCAACTTTTTGCAACTATACCACTCTAGAATTCATGTTTGTGAGGTCTATAATTCTAGAGAACTATATTTAGTAGTCTTCAACATGTCCTAATGCTTCTAGGGAGAAATAAATGTTAAAGTTGTATGTTATGACCAAATTACAAAAATTGTCAAATCCTGTTTCTTAGCCAATTTTAGCTCTTCTATGATTTTTTTGGTGGCTTTCATGATATCCAAATGCAGTTTTGATTTTCTATGTGGCATATTGTAACATAAAACTAATATTCCTTGAGTTTTGTGGCTCCTAGTACCCTATTTTTCTTAGTACAGAACGATGGTTGATTTTTTCAATTATAGAAGAAAACGAAACATTCTAGTATATCAAGTATAGCTTTTTCAATATTGTTAGTTTCTTGTGACAACTACATGCATTTTGTAGGTAGTAACCATATCTAGTCATAAGGATCAAATTTGGCTAGATATTGAATAGTTTCTATGGGATTCTACAACTCATAATGTTGAACCCAGTTTTTTCATGTTTGCTGTATTTAGCACTTCGTCTTTGTCCCCAAGATTCCCCTTGGTAAGAGATTTAATATTCTTTTGACATGCTCCATGGCTCCTTATGAACCTAAAGGACAATAGGAAACTAAGAAAACATGCATATATTATTTGTATTGAGCGTGGCTATAGAAACTTTGATGATAGGTTTGCAAAATGGTAAAAATTCACCTTTTTTGTACCTATTTCTTTTGGAAAAACAAAAAATAGTGAGTGAGAAGAAATCATATGTTCTGATCACCAACCCATTGAAGTTTACTAGGGAATTTATCTCAAGTCCTACAAAAATCCCTAATCTTATTTTTATGCAACAAAACGTAAGAAATGATTGTTTTGATGAAAATGTACTGGTCCATCAACTTCGGAGGCTTGGTGTGATCAATAGATGAGAAATTTTACAAGTTTCTTATTTTTTCCATGTGTAGTAGGCCTTGAACTATAACCTCATGAAAGGATTTTACAAAATGAGTGGATCTACTATGGTTTTGGAGGTTTTTTTCAAAACCCTGAAAGGAAACTTTTATGTCCTGTTAGGTTACCAACCTAGTGTTAAAGACCATAAAGTTAGTGTTAAAAGTCCTTTGACCATAAGTAAGCTAGGGTTGAGCTTGTCATGGGAACTCACCCCAAGCTTGAGTTGCTTGCTTTGCCTGATGACTAAGGTACTTGTCATGCTTGATGACTAAGGTTCTTGAGGTTCTTCTCATTCTTTCTGACTGAGATGCTTGTGGTGCTTGTGCTTGCCAACAACTAGGGAGCTTGCGGTGCTTGAAGTGAGGTGTTCCACAAAGTAAAAAAGATTGCTACAAGGAGGGGGCGAGCCCTAAAAGAGGGGGTACAGAGAGAACACACACACACCCTCACACAAGGCAACCTTGGTACAAAGAAATCAAATAGAACACTTGTCAAGCTCCTCCTGATGTTGCCCTCATGGTGTGCCTGAAGCCTATTGGTTGGCATCCCAAGGGATCCAATGATAATTTAGTATATTTAATTTATTGTTTTTGCTTTTATCAAGTCCTCTCTCTCAAGGGGGAAAGGGGGACCCTTGCCCCAAGACAACCCTTGTTGCTTCTAATGCATTTAGCATGTGTTTGGCTAGTCTTGTAGGGGTTCACTGAGCTTCAAGATTGAGCTACAAGGGGGGGTTGACGAAATCAAGAAGGGGACTAGCTTGGGGGGTATACTTTCCACACACACTCTCCATTGTGTGAAGTGCCAAGTGGAAGAGCTCCATAAGTGCCAAGTGGAAGAGCTCCATCTCCTTCTCCAAGCGTCTCTATAGTATGTAGAACTAAAGTTAAAAAAAATTATCATGCGTCTCTATCAAAAGGGAAACCAGGCAGAGATAAGGAGATGACAAGCCAGCGCAGGAAAGGGTGTGTGTTTGTGCTCTTTTGCTCTTTTGCTAGACATGCTAAGTCGATTCTCCTTCTGATTTTTGCCCCCTTGCAATGCTTGGTTGTGCTCCACTAGTCTCGGAGTTCGAACTGTAGGCGCTGCATCTCGCTACAGATTGTGTGTGTGTGTGCATGCGCGTGCGTGTGTGTGTGTGTGCGTGTGTGTTATGCCCTTTTCCAACGTTGCTCGAATTTGCATACACTCAATTCTCTCTCTATCTCATTGTTGCTCACCGATTTGCTATTGCTGCATTCGATTTTCATCTGAGGCTACAATCCCCCCAAGATACTGTGTGTTCGTAGCTCTGAAGCTCTTTGATTAGGTTTTTCCCTTGCCGAGACTGTTCACTACCCCAATTGGCTCAATGTCCAACCTCATAAGGTAGCACACCATGTCAAACCTACCCCAATTGACTCAATGCCGTACCTCACAAGGAAGCACACCATGTCGAACCTCTGTCTTCATGGAAATCGAGTGTGACAGTGTGTGTGTGTGTGTGAGAGAGAGAGCACTACACACATGCCCAGGTTCCTTCTATTTACGCTACTGTGTTGGCTAGCGAGGGATGTTGTTCTTGAATTACCTGTTGCATCTCTCAAAATTCATGGCTTCCCTTCATGGCTTCACATGCATCTTTCACCGTGTGCAGCTTCCCCTTGTTCTCGCTCTTTGCTGCTCACGTGTAACCCCTTCCTCTACATATGTGGAATCCACATAATCTTGATAGATTATTTTTGAGTCCACTAATATTGTTGCGTCATTTTGTCAATGCGGGTATTTTGAACTCCTCAGCTAGCGCACTTTCCCTCTCTTGACTGGCTATGCACCAGTTTATGCACAGCATAGGGTAGTAGTAGTTATGTAATTCAAAGTCCTATAGATGAGTGATAATAAGAAAGTAAGTAAAGAAGTTACTTTCTTTCAATACAAACATTGCAATGTTCAAGAATTCAACAACATGTATACTTACATTTGACATATCCAAAATTTGGCAAAGTAGGAACATAGCAATTAAGTATAAATCGTCAGAGTAGATTGCCACATTACATTACATTCATAAACACATAAGTGTGTGGCCACACTGACCCCTTAGTGTTGAGTGGTAGCACATAGGAGTAAAAAAATGTTCTCGGTAAACAACATACAAAGTTTTTGCGGCACTAGGGTAAAGGGTGCCAATAAAAAAAACTGGCCCCCTTTTTTAAAAAAACAAAATTTTTTAAAAAAAATGGGACTATGCGTGGACTGCCTAAAATAAAGCCGTATTTTTGCTCCATATTTGAAGAAACACAACAAGCGGGTGTTGTGTTGGTTTAGGGCAAGAGAGGTGGTTGCGATAGAAAAGCAATGACGGTGGCACCGAAGGAGTTCAAGCCGTGCAATTGGATCCTATGCGATCTTGACAACGTTGGCTCATCTACGCCAAAGTGGCGTCCCCCCAAAACATGGATAGTTATTTTGTACTGGTATCACACATGGCAATTTTTCCGACTTCTAACAACTCAGCAGCCCGTTGCATGCGCTTAGCTTTTTGCATTCCTGAAAGCACAAACATAAACATGCACAAAAAGCAGCGTTTTTAGTGATTTTGGTTGTTTTTGTTGTGGCATTTGATTTAGTGGGCTAAACGCAAAAAAAAATTATGCGTCTCCCTTATCATGTCAATTTTTTTTTACACATATATGAGAATAACATGGCAATTTATTTCCAAATCCTTAGAGGTGTCCTGAAGTGTAGTGTGCAAACATGCCTTATAAACTATAGCCCTTGTGTAGTGTTTGTGTGTGTGAAAAATTGTGTAAAAATAGGAATTTTTTAATGAAATAGGAATAATTTGTTTGAAGCAAACGAAGCAATCCGACATGCAAACATGATATTACAAATAAAAAACATCACATAGCTTATCTTGCTGTTGTTTTGATATTTAACTTTGGTTTATTGGCCAATTTTGGATTTAATTTATTTTTTAATATTTATATATTTTTGTAAAAAATGTTCAATAAAAAAAATAAAAAAAGAAAAATGTAAGATGTTGATGCAATGACAAAAGGAAAATATGGGGTTGATGATTAAGTCAAGGAAAACATATAAACTGAGGGTGCAATTATGAAAAGTTAAAAACGTCCAATTTGATTAGTTTTGAGAAAAATGACAATTTTTTTGAAAAAAAGAGGAATTGTAAATAAGCTTAAATTATAATTTGCAGACAATGTATTGCGAAGCATAATGGCACATGTCAAATCCATGAAAAGTGTTTTGAGACCCCCAATATAAGAAATGTTGAGCCCACTTACTAGTTCTTTCACTATTCACGTTTAGAGAGAGCTTGAGAGACCTAGAGCGTGTGGATCTTCTACGGATTTGTACAGTGACCCCACAACACACCGATTGATGCCAAATATGAGAGGCACGCTTATTACCATATTCTCTTCATGTTCATTGCTAAAAATAAAAAGCTAACACAAAGCAGTAATGTAGCATCGGCGAGTTAAAAGCAAGGTAGCTCAAGATCACAAACAACACGATAGCTACAAGACTTGATAGGGGGTTGACCCTAGGCTAAATGACATGACTATGACCTTCCATACCATTTTAGATCATAAATAAAAACCCTAACATTCTCGGCCTTGCATAAGACCATCTAAGACAAGTTGCCAAAAATGCACGAGACATCGGGTAGATGCCCTGTCGTTAGATGCTTGATCAATCTACCGAAAGTTGATCAAAATGTCATCTCAGCTTCGAACACAAGCATCATTCTCCAACTCAGCCGAATGCGTCATTCCAACTTCACATCACATCTTAGCACATGGAGCATCGTTTTCCAAACTTCATGAGCTACATTGACATACCTTCAACAAACAAGACATGTGGTCAAACCGCAAGAAAAGTTGCCACCGAGCCATCACTCAACTAAGGGACGCTTTTAGAGTGACAAATCATAAAAAAGGACATTTTGAAAGGCCAAAGTCTACACCGATGGCATGGAGGGTGCCACATAGCATCTACAAGCTTAGGTGATCAAGCTCGAGTGAAATCATCCCAAAAAGTTCTCTCCAAGAGCGGAAATTGACTTCAAAGTCCAAAGTAGCAAACATGGATTTCTAAAGCTAAACTAAAAATATTTAAAAGTTGAACCATAGTGAAAAGGGCTTAGGGCACTAGAACAAATCTTTCCAATGCATTGAAACCAAAAAAATTGCATCTCAGACATCATATGTGTACAATGTCTAGTGGACCTTTTTACACCTGCACATGTGCATTGTCAATACCAATCTTTTTATCATGTCTGTGATAGCTCACATACCAAGTCTCATGCAAACTGGACCACATAAAGCCCCCAGTTGGTCAAAAACTTCTAGGTTGTAGTCCCCAAGCAAAATATTGTCTTATCCATAGAAATAATGCTCCAAACTTAGGGAAACTTGACACAAGGCATGCACATAGAATATATATCCTAACCCCATGCTCACATTTCATTTTCCAAGAATAGGCATCATATGCATATGATGTAAAGACTTGCAAAATAGTGACTCTGCCAGCATTTTGATTATCCAAAATTCATCATGATGTCATATATAGCCTCTACACCATGTTTGGGCATTTATTGGTCATTATACACCTCATTTTACATATTCAAGTGCCAAAAACACATTTTATGGCCTTGGGCACATGAGAACTTGTCCAAATTTAATTCTAAACACATCAGAATGAAGCACACATCATGTGAGCAAGCTATACATCAAGTTTGAGCCAAAAAATCCAACATAGACATCATACGTGTATGATGTGTAAATACCTTAATTTGACATGCTACAATAATTTTGACAACCCCATCACTTTTATCATGTCTTTATTAGCTTGCTTGAAAAATTTCACCATATATGGATATTATTTGACCTATTTTGTGACCCATATAATGAAAATCTAAGGGTACAAATCCCATTTTTGGCTTTTGGCATCCAATTACAAGCTCAAATTCAATTCCGAAGCTATAGACATTGTACACATGTTGTGGACATCCTATCATATGAGTTTCAAGTCATTTGGGCCCAAAAGACATCATACGTGTATGACATCTCAAAGTGTCAAATTTCCAATCTAAGGTGGTTTTGACCTATCCAATGCTCTTACCATATGCTCATGAGTCCATGGCGCAAGCTTCAAGCCATTTGAACCCCATATACCTCAATTATATCCATTTTTACCATTTCAGAGCCTTAAAAGAGCTTATAAGCCAAAATCATGCTCATGACATGTTCAAATCTCATCCCAAGCATACCTGTGTGATATACATGCTATGAGCTATGCCAGTATGAAATCTCACCCCGTTCAGAACACATAGACCACGTATGATGTCTCACAACATAAAATGAGCATCAAAAATGCACTTTTGTCAACTTCCATAGCATCCTTAGGCCCTAATTAGCTTGTGTTCAATTTGAAATCATTTGGATAGCTAGAAGTTGAACAATTGCTAGAATTAGTTAAAGATGCTAAATTTTGGACTTGGAGTGCACATAGGATCAGTGGAAGCTGGTAAATCATCAGTAAAGAAGAAAAGGCTTGCCTTGAAAGATATCATTGCAGCAGCAAAGCCATTCACAGTAAATCACCAGTAAAGAAGAAGAGGCTTGCCTTGAAAGATATCATTCCAACAACATAGCCATTCACAATTCCCAATGAGACATTAAAGCTAACCAAAGGATGGATGGCTGAAGCCGCTCTAGAGGCGGAGGGCATAAAGCTATACCAATGGACATTTTAGGATCCACAAGGTAATATTGTGGATGTGTCAATGATTCCAAGAGAACTCATTGATTATGTAAGCAAATAAGGCATTATCAATCACCTGGAAAGAGTAGATCTACATGGATTCTTTACAAGTGTGTCAGTCGGAGATGATTTCTAAGGAGTCTATAAGCTGACCACTACAATCAAGAAAGATGGCAAAGCAGTCATCACTACACTTCATGGCAAAAGTAAAGAAGTGACCATTACAGCTCAAATTATTACAGATGCCTTGGGTTTACATAATGATGGCAGCTCAGTCAGAGAAAGAATAGACTTAGTGGAGGTGTATTCTCAAAAGAAAACAAACCCAATTTTTCAAGACATGGTGGACGCAAGAGCTATCATAATCTGCAAATTGTACAACCAATTTTTCCACATTTGCAAAAACAAGCGGCCACAAAAGTTAACTACACCACCCCATTCTATTGCCACCAACTTTACTTGGGCACTGAGAAGTAGTGTGTGTACCAAAAGATGTGGACTATGCCTAGTATATACATGAATAGGTAGTGGGCTTGGGAATTGATAAGCCCAAATACATTGGTGGAGCAAAAATCTTAACCAAAATTGCATATGAATCTATCAGAGCAAGAGGGAAGTGCATACCCACCAACTTAAAATGAGTGGCTAAGGATGAAAGAGGATGTAGAAGATGAACCTCCAGTGGCATTGACTGTCTCCAGAAGGCTCCAAAGGAAGCTAGAGACAGTGCCAGAGAAGAAAAGTCTTAAGAGACACCAAAGAAAAAAGGAAAAAAAGTCATGACCAGGAGAAGAAGCCACAAAGAGACCACCAGCTAAAATGCGGCTCGCATGAGATATTGATCAAGCAATTTTAAGGAGAAACAAGAATTAAAGGGAGATTTTGAGGAGTATTGGGTACCAGACCAAAAGAAAAAATGGGCAGTAGTTCCTCTCAAACCTTAAAGGATCCGCTTGATCACTACATTAGGGCATATGAAGAGTTCAAGAGGGTGATATAACATCAAAATCTCAAGCCCTTCACTGCTAAGGAAGCGCACAATACCAAGAGAAAGTTGCAAGAGCAACCTAAAGTACAAGGAGAAGAAGAAAAAGAGTCCATGGAGGAGGGACGTAGTACAACACCACCAACATCTCCCTGGATTACACAACAACCTCCAAGCCTGACACCACCCAACATCCCAACAAAAGGATTTGCCAAAGAAGAAATGAAAAGCTGAGACAATACCGAAGGAAAAAGAAAAGACCAAAAGATGCACCTAGAATATCTCCTCAAAGCGGGATAGAAGGAGAGAATAAGTGGGACCTATATGTTGAAAACCCTAACGAACACCATTAAGCTCTTTATGGGCTCTCCTGATTTGAGGCGTGTGATGCGAAGGAAGATCTGCAAAACACTACTAGCCTATATCGAGGTGTTCATGCCGCATAAAGCTGCAGACTCAAGTCTACTATCAATGAGTGACACTCTCATCAAATTGTCTTACGACCTCTCCACTCAGCTCTCGCCACAAGTGCTACATCATTTCTATCAACAATTGATGTTTTTACTGAGCTTCCACATGCAATCCTTTGAAGAGTATTTCTACACGGGGGTTTTCACATATGACATCAAGAATTTTGGACCAATGGTGAGCATCCGCAATTTCAGATATTAATAATACTTAAAGATGATTAAGCCACAAGGGTACTATTGAGCAAAGAAACGGACAAAGGACCAGACAAAGACATGGACCAGCCATGTCAACGATGGTATGGATGCAAAAGGGGGAGTGTTGACGAATGGAACACTAAGAAGGATCACCCGATCACCCACTTTTTGTAACATCTTAATTTTGATAGATTGGAGAAATTATTTCTGATGGAAATGTGCCTCTCCAGAGGAATGTATATAAGCCAAAGTTTTCTAACCCTAGGGAGAATTTTGAATTAATCAAACTATTGCGTTTACTATGCCGTGTGATTGAGTGAGAGTGACAAAGGGAGATCTTATCTCTTTGCTACACATACTACGATGCAATCATTGCAAAGCCGACACCACGAACGAGTTAGAAATGGCAAGGGCTACGCACTAATGACAAGCTTGTGACATTTTTCTTCACAAGGATATAGGGTTAGTTCAATAGGTGTCATGCCGAGGGTAGCGCCGGCGGGCATGGGCAGGATCGACATGCAGTCAAGGGATCCCGATGTTTAGTAGGCCAAGGGCCTCTATAGGGCATGGTTGGGTGGTGATGAGCATACTCCAGTCCCCTCTGTATTACCTTGGTATCAATGCCTATGGAGGAGATCTATTGAGGAGGGGGGAAGATAGCCTTGCATCTCTCTCTCTCTCTCTCTCTCTCTCTCTCTCTCTCTCTCTCTCTCTCTCTCTCCTCTCTCTCTCTCTCTCTCTCTCCCCACCTCTCTCTCTCTCTCTCTCTCTCTCTCTCTCTCTCTCGCTCCCCGATCGTGGACAAGTCCTATTGCAAGGGTGGAGTTGAAGGCCATGGGTAAGCGCCCTAAGTAGGAGATGAAGGGGCTGTGAAGGCCGCAAGGATAATCGCCCTTGGATACACAAAGTTTGATCAAGGAGTGTTAGAAAGAGATGGCCGTGGGAGCGGTTGTCTACACAGGAGAGATAATATTTTTGACATTCTGCATCTCTCTCTCCGATCGTGGACAAGTCCTATTGCAAGGGTGGAGTTGAAGGCCATGGGTAAGCACCCTAAGTAGGAGATGAAGGGGCTGTGAAGGCCGTAAGGATAATCGCCCTTGGATACACAAAGTTCGATCAAGGAGTGTTAGAAAGGCCGTGGGAGCTGTTGTCTACACACGAGAGATAATATTTTTGACATTCTGCAAACTGCACAATTTTTTCCTCGATGGGATTGCCATGGCATGGGGAGAGGAAATTGTCTCTACACTGGGTCCATCTGCGGCCTGTGGCACCTTGTAACAACTTGACAAATTCGGGTCTGTCGCGTTCTCCATCGCTCAGGAATTGAGAGATTTCACATTTATGTTTTTTTAAAAAATCAAAAAGGCCAATTTGGCCGCCCTTGGGGGGCATGGGTTGTTGGCAATCCCCCTTTTCAAAGGGGACTTTCCCACATCAGGGTGAAGCCATGCAAGGCATGCGAGGGCCACCTTGCTGTAGGACGAGAAAAAGCATGCACGGCATGCAAAGTGTAGAAATACTAAAAAGTGGTTAGTTTGTAACAAGCACAGAGCTTCGGCAAGGTAGGTTCAACATCATTCAAAATCGACAAAGTTCATTTATCCAAAATTGCAAACAAGTATGCAAGTATCGAAGATCTAAGGAAAGCTTGAGCTACAGAACATTGTTGAAGCATATTTTTCTATTAGAGTGTTAATTTTGGCAAAGAAACCGAGGACTATTTTAGTAATGCAACGACGCCGAAAATAGACCATCAAATTTTTGTAATTTCTCCAAAATTATAGAGACCTTGAGTATTTTGCAAAGGCATCACAAGGTCATAGTTGTTGACTCAGGGCAATTGGGGGATGCACGACCAAGAAAGTATTGGAGAAATTTCTAACAAGCAGTACTTAATTTGTTGAATCAGACAAGGCCCTACGCAAGAGGTCGACACGCTTACTTCAAGAGGTACGCACTAATTTCTATTGTGCGAGAATAAGCTCAATAGTTAATGGCATGCAAGCACAAGCAAGGCTGGTAGAAATACCATAAGCATAAAATTCTTGTTAAATAACTGCTAGCAAAGTCTCATTCAATGCAAGCCC
Organism: Adiantum capillus-veneris; assembly: GCF_014529385.1. Lineage (NCBI taxonomy): Eukaryota > Viridiplantae > Streptophyta > Polypodiopsida > Polypodiales > Pteridaceae > Adiantum > Adiantum capillus-veneris. Next base: position 129,107,873 of record NC_140940.1, on the reverse strand, counting down.
GCTCTCTAGCAAGGGTTTCTACCAATTAAGTTTCTCTCAGCATAGCTCCTCAAGGAGGGCAGATCATGTACCTTTCAAGGCGGATCGGAAGTACCTTTAATTTAGTAATTTTACTTCTACATTTTAACACTTTTTGAAAAACTATCCTAAGTAAATCATGACATTAAGAGTCTCCATGCAAGTAGTCTCTTCTTTAAACACCTGAGAAAATCTAGTATGACTATTTTTCTTTGGCGGTATTTGACATCTTTCTCCCCGATTATTAGAGGGAGACGATTCTTTCATAGCTTAGTTGTGGATAAGGTTGCAACTACAGAAGACTTCCTATTGCTTAGCTGCAACACTAATTTATGTTTCTAACAGTGGTTTTGTCAGGAGTATGACTTATCTAATACACAATCACCCCATAAGTGTTGATGGCCAATTCTTGAACCTTCACACTTGAACTTTCAAGGAAAGAAGTCCACAAGCTTCCAAGGGGTAGTAAAGGATTTCAACTTCTAAGTAGGCCAAGGGCCACCGGCTGCTAGTTGAGCACTTAATTTTAACCAAGGGGTTTGGAGGAAACACCCAAGGTAACATGTGTAGTACTACTTGCATTTCACTAATTTTCAATTAGTGTTCCTAGGCCTTTGCTGGCGGGAAATTTGAGTAGGTGCCTTTTCAACGAATAGTGAACACTATGTTCAACCTCCAGGTACGCATCTGATTTGGTTTTCTTTCAGGTTTTTCTTTCCTTTCCCAGTAGGATGCATAAACTTGTATGTTTTCATCCATTGTTTTCTCTTCAGAGAGATGACAAGGTCATGTAAGAGCCAAGAAATTTGGGATGTAGTGTCCAAAATAAATTTGTGCGTTACACAATTATGGACCCCACTTGTAGGGTTTGCTTTGTCACATGTTGTCACATGGGATACAACATGGTCTAGGAACTCAAGGAGTTCCCTTTAGCTAGTGCGTAGCATGGATAATGAGGGACCTCTCATGCATGTCGCATGCGTGTTTACATCTACCTCCACACCCAAGTACATCTCATACTTGAAGGATGTTATTTTCTCAAACATCCTTACCTAAGAAATATTCCACATGTGGAGAATATGAGTCTCTGGACTGACATGGTGTCGCTACCTTTCAATTATGTGTCATGATGATGTCTCTAGGTGCTAGTCAAATCCGATTTCTAGATCATTTTTAGTACGTCGTATTAGGAACAATTTTAGTGGCCAAAATCTGTCAGATATGCAGAACGACTTGTTAAGGTTCCAAGTGCAGCTAAACAACATTAACGATGGTTTTTTATGAATATGGAAAGGCTATGAGTTGTTAGTGAGAAGGTTTTTATTGTTTGTACCTAGAATTGATTAATGTTTCACCTTCTATTATGGTTCAAACATGTCAGCAAGGCTTGCAAATGATTGCAACAGAAAGTATTTGGTTTCTTTTCAGAATTGTTTACACTCCTCTTTAATTTGTGCTAGGAGCATCACATTATCCATAAGTTTTGGCAAGTATGATCGGCATGCACCTCAATGCTGAAGTTGACAATACAACAAATGTAGAAAAGAAATGACAGTCAGCTTTATTTGGTGGATCCATACAAAGCCGACTTTTTGCCAAATCCACAGTCCAATGAAATTTTCCATTGGCAACAAGCTGCTAGGAAGTCAACCGCATTTTGGCTGTCTCTCACTCTCTCTCTCTCTCTCTCTCTCTCTTCTCTCTCTCTCTCTCTCTCTCGTGTCTCTTCTCTCTCTCTCTCCGCCTTCCATCGTGGACATGTCCTAAGCAAGGTGGAGTTGAAGGCCATGGGTAGGCTCCCTAAGCATGAGATGAAGGGCTACAAAGGCCGCAACCAAAAATCGCCCATGGATACACAAAGCTTGATCAAGGATTGTCAGAAAGAGGTGGCCAAGGGAGTGGTTGCCTACACAGGGAGAGGGAGATAATATTTTTGACCTGCTTGTAGAAATTACCATAAGCACAAAATTGTTGTTAAATACACTGCTAGCAAAGTCTCATTCAATGCAAGCCTGCTCTCTAGCAAGGGTTTCTACCAATGAAGTTTCTCTAGCAAAGCTCTCAAGTAGGGCAGATCATGTACCTTTCAAGGCAGATCGGAAGTACCTTTAATTTAGTAATTTTACTTCTACATTTAAACACGTTTTGAAAACTATCCTAAGTAAATCATGACATTAAGAGAGTCTCCATGCAAGTAGTCTCTTCTTTAAAAATCTGAGAAAATCTAGTATGACTATTTTTCTTTGGAGGTATTTGACATCTTTATCCTCGATTATTAGAAGGAGACGATTTCTTCACAGCTTAGTTGTGGATAAGGTTCCAACTACAGAAGATTTGTTGCTTAGATGCAACACTGATTATGTTTCTAACAGTGGTTTTGTCAGGAGTATGAATCAGCTAATACACAATCACCCCATAAGTGTTGATGGCCAATTCTTGGAACTTCACACTTGCACTTTCAAGGAAAGAAGTCCATGAGCTTCCAATGGGTAGTGGAGGATTTCAACTTCTAGAGTAGCGTAACGCCAGGGAAACCCCAAGGTGGGTCACAGACATAGGCCAAGGCCACCGATTGCTAGTTGAGCACTTTTCTTGCAAAGTTTAACCAAGGGGTTTGGATTGCAAAGTCAACACCCAAGGTTACATGTGCAGTACTACTTGCATTTCACTAATTTTCAATTAGTGTTTCTAGGCCTTTGCTGGATGCCAATTTGGGCAGGTGCCTTTCAACGAATAAGTGAACACTATGTTCAACCTCCAGGTACGCATCTGATTTGGTTTTTTTTGGAGGTTTTTGTTTCCTTTTCCAAGTAGGATGCATAAAATTCTATGTTTTCATCCATTGTTGCTCTTCAGCGAGATGACAAGGTCATGTAAGAGCCAAGAAATTAGGGATGTAGTGTCCAAAATAAATTTCTGCTTATGCAGTTATGGACCCACTTGTAGGGTTTTCTTTGGCACATGTTGTCACATGGGATACAACATGGTCTAGGAACTCAAGGAGTCCCGTTTACCCAGTGCAGAGCATGGATAATGAGGGACCTCTCATGCAGGTTGCATGCGTGTTATCAGCTACCTCCACACCCAAGAACATCTCGTACTTGAAGGATGTTCTTTTTTCAAACACTTTTACCTAAGACATATTCCACATGTGGAGAATATAAGTCTGTCGGACTCACATTGTGTTGCTACTTCAATTATGTGTCTTGATGATGTCTCTAGGTGCTAGTCAAATCCGATTTGTAGATCATTTTCAGTACGTAGTATTAGGAACAATTTCAGTGGCCAAAAATAGTCAGATATGGAGAATGATTGCAAGTGCGGCTAAACAACATTAAGGGATGGTTGTTTATGCATATGGCAAGGCTATGAGTTGTTAGTGAGAAGGTGTCATTGTTTGTACCTAGAATTGATTAATGTTTCCCCTTCTATTATGGTTCAAACATTTCAGCAAGGCTTGCAAATGATTGCAGCAGAAAGTATTTCATTTCTTTTCAGAATTGTTTACATTCCTCTTTAATGTGTGCTAGGAGCATCACATTATCCATAAGTTTTGGCCAGTCTAATCAGCATGCACCTCAATGCTGAAGTTGACAATACAACGAATGCAGAAAAGAAATGACAGTCATATTTATTTGGTGGATCCATAGAATGCCCGACTTCTTGCAAAAGCCACAATCAATGAAATTTTCCATTGGCAACAAGTTGCTAGGAAGACCTGTGGCTTCAAGCAAGTCCAACGCATTTTGGCTCTCTCTCTCTCTCTCTCTCTCTCTCTCTCTCTCTTCTCTCTCTCTCTCTCTCCTCTCTCTCTCTCTCTCTCTCTCTCTCTCTCTCTCTCTCTCTCTCTCTCTCTCTCTCGTGGACATGTCCTATCGCAAGGGTGGAGTTGAAGGCCGTGGGTAGGCGCCCTAAGCAGGAGATGAAGGGGTTGTGAAGGACGCAACGAAAATCACCCTTGGATACATAAAGCTCGATCAAGGAGTGTCAGAAAGAGGTGGCCGTGGGAGCGGTTGTCTACACACGGGAGATACTTTTTTGACCTGCTGCAAACTGCACATTTTTTTCCTCGATGGGATTGCCATGGCGTGGGGAGAGGAATTGTCTCTACACCGGGTCCATCTACGGCCCGTGGCACCTAGTAACAGCTTGACATATTCGGGTCTGTGGCATTCTCCATCGCTTAGCAATTGGGAGATTTCACATTTATGTTTTTTTCTAAAATCTAAAAGGCCAATTTGGCCGCCCTTTGGGGGATGGGTTGTTGGCAATCTCCTTTTTCAAAGGGACTTTCCCGCAGCAGGGTTAATCCATGCAAGGCATATGAGGGCCACCTTGCCGCAGGACGAGAAAAAGCAAGCACGGCATGCAAAGTGTAGAAATACTGAAAAGTGGACAGTTTGTAACTAGCAGAGAGGTTGGGCAAGGTAGGTTCAACATGATTCAAAATTGACAAAGTTCATTTATCCAAAACTGCAAACAAGTACGCAAGTATCCAAGATCTAAGGGAAGGCTTGAGCTACAGAACATAGTTGAAGCATAATTTTCTATTACAGTGTTAATTTTGGCAAAGAAACCGAGGACTACGTGAGTAATGCAATGACGCCAAAAATAGACCATCAAATTTCTGTAATTTCTCCAAAATTATAGAGATCTTGAGTATTTTGCAAAGGAATCACAAGGTCATAGCTGTTGACTCGGGGCAATTGAAGGATGAGCGGCGAAGAAGTGTTGAAGAAATCTCTAACAAGCAATACTAAATTTGTGAATCAGACAAGGCCCTAGGCAAGAGGTTGACATTCTTACTTCAAGAGGTACACACTAATTTCTACTTTGCCAGAATATACTCAATAGTTATGGCATGGAAGCACAAGCAAGGCTTGTAGAAATTACCATAAACACAAAATTCTTGTTAAATACCCTTGCTCTCTAGCAAGGGTTTCTGCCAATGATGTTACTCTCAGCATCTCAAGGAGGGAGGGCAGCACATGTTCAAGGGGATCAGAGAATTTTTAATTTAGTAATTTTACTTTTAATTTAGTAACATTTTGAAAAATTATTAAGTAAATTTTGAAAATATCCTAGAGTGTCATATTAAGAGGTGTCAAGCAAGCAGTCTATTCTTTAAACACCTGAAAAAATCTATGACTAATTTTTTTGGCGGTATTTGACATCTTTCTCCTTGATTAATAGAGGGAGACAATTCTGTCATAGCTTAGTTGTGGATAAGGTTCCAACTACAGAAGATTTGTTCCTTAGCTGCAACATTGATTATGTTTCTAATAGTGGTTTTGTCAGGAGTATGACTCAGCTAATACACAATCACCCCATAAGTGTTAATGGTCAATTCCTGAACCTTCACACTTGCACTTTCAAGGAAAGAAGTCCACAAGGTTCCAAGTGGTAGTGGATCGAGAATTTCAACTTCTAGAGTAGTGTAATGCCAAGGGAAAACCCAACACGGACATAGGCCAAGGGCCATCGGCTGCTAGTTAAGGACTTTTCTTGCAAATTTTAACCAAGGGGTTTGGATTGCAGAGGCAACACCAAAGGTTACATGTGCAGTACTACTTGCATTTCACTAATTTTCAATTAGTGTTCTAGGCCTTTGCTGGCGGGAAATTTGGGCAAGTGCCTTTCAACGAATAAGTGAACACTATGTTCAACCTCCAGGTACGCATCTCATTTGGTTTTGTTTGAAGGTTTTTGTTTCCTTTTCCAAGTAGGATGCATAAACTTCTATGTTTCCATCCATTGTTGCTCTTCAGCGAGATGACAAGTTCATGTAAGAGCCAAGAAATTTGGGATGTGGTGTCCAAAATAAATTTTCTTGCATTATGCAGTTATGGATCCACTTGTAGGGTTTGATTTAGCACATGTTGTCACATGGGATACAACATGGTCTAAGAACTCAAGGAGTTTGGTTTAGCCAATGCGGAGCATCGACAATGAGGGACCCTCTCATGCATGTCGCATGTGTGTTTATAGTTACCTCCACACCCAAGTACATCTAGTACTTGAAGGATGTTCTTTTTTCAAACATCCTTACCTAAGACATATTCCACATGTGGAGAATATGAGTCTCTGGGACTAACAGTGGTGTCACTACTTCAATTATGTGTCGTGATGATGTCTCTAGGTGCTAGTCAAATCCGATTTCTAGACCATTTTCAGCACGTCGTATCAGGAAACAATTTTAGTGGCAAAAAATTGTCAGATATGCAGAACGACTTGTTAAGGTTGCAAGTGCAGCTAAACAACATTAATGGATGGTTGTTTATGCATATAGCAAGGCTATGAGTTGTTAGTGAGAAGGTTTCATTGTTTGTACCTAGAATTGATTAATGTTTCACCTTCTATTATGATTCAAACATTTCAGCAGGGCTTGCAAATGATTGCAACAGAAAGCATTTGGTTTCTTTTTAGAATTGTTTACACTCCTCTTTAATGTGTGCTAGGAGCATCACACATTATCCATAAGTTTTGGAAATTCAGATCAGCATGCATCTCAATGATGAAGTTGACAATGCAACGAATGCAGAAAAGAAATGACAGTTAGCTTTATTTGGTGGATCCATACAAAGCCCGACTTCTTGCCAAAGCCACAGTCAATGAAATTTTCCACTGGCAACAAGCTGCTAGGAAGACCCGTGGCTTCAAGCAAGTCCAACGCAGTTTGGCTTGTGTGTGTGTGTGTGTGGGTGTCAACACATCATTGAGCCAACAAAGATTTTTTAAGTATTTTAACTTGATTACTCTAATTGTTACACCTCTGAATCCTTTGAGATTCTTGAGAGCGTAAATAGTGGCAGAGGGACATGATTGAATGTATTCGATGACTTGTATCTACTTAATCAAAGTTTACAACTAGTAATTTTGAAATGAAAGAATGGTTTGTTAAAAAAATTATATTAGTCTTTTCAAACAAACTATTAGCAATGTACTATGATTGGAACTTGTACTAGCATATTATCGGGTTACCCTCTACCATGTGTCACATGGATTCTACACAGTTTGATATCAGTTTGAAATCTAAAAGAGTTCATCTATGTCATATAATCTCTCTCTCTCTCTCTCTCTCTCTCTCTCTCTCTCTCTCTCTCTCTCTCTCTCTCTCTCTCTCTCTCTCTCTCTCTCTCTCTCTCTCTCTCTCTCTCTCTCTCTCTCTCTCCATGTCGTGGATAGATCTTTCAGGCGCCAGATAGTTTCCTACAATGTTAAAATACTCTTCTTCTTCTTCTTCTTCTTCTCTGTGTGTGTGTGTGTGTGTGTGTGTCTGTGTGTGTGTGTGTGTGTGTGTCCAACACATGATTGAGCCAACAAAGATGTTTAAAGTATTTTAACTTGAGTACTCTAATTGTGACACCTCTGAATCCTTTGAGATTCTTGGAGTGTAAATAGTGGCCTAAGGACATGATTGCATGTATTCAATGACTTGCATCTACTTAATCAAAGTTTACAACTAGTAAGTTTGAAATGAAAGAATGCTATGTTAAAAAATTTATATTAGAGTGTTTTGAAACAAATTATTAGCAATGTACTATGGTTGGAACTTGTACTAGCATGTTATCAGGTTACCCTCTACCATGTGTCACATGGATTTCTACACAGTTTGATAGAAGTTTGAAATCTAAAAGAGTTCATCTATGTCATATCATATCTCTCTCTCTCTTCTCTCTCTCTCTCTCTCTCTCTCTCTCTCTCTCTCTCTCTCTCTCTCTCTCTCTCTCAGAGTTAAGAGTGTGACACCGATAACATAATATATACTAAGTTCCTAAAAGGTAAGAGTCTTAACATGTTTGATATAAGCTATATCATTATGGTTGGTTTTCAACCATGTAAAAATCCTCTATCTAGAATTAGGGTGCCACAAGTTTTGAAACTCAGATGTCACGTCTCACTATAAGTAGTACTCATAAAACTTGAGCAACAAAGACCATTGATGGCATCCAAGAAATAAATATGATTATGGGAAGCTAAATATGATAGTACTTATTCATTAACAATGGTAGGTCTATGCTTCAAGGTTATTTTCACAAAATTCAAGATACAAGATTAATAAGACAATTGCCAAGCTTAATTATTGCATCTTCTTCTTGCTAAGAATGTGAACTTAAGAGTCATCACATGCATCTTTTAAGATCTTAACATCTTTCAAGAGTTTTTTTTTGCATTCCAATCTATGAAGGTTGATGAAGTTGAAGGTGCATTCGAAGCTTCTATCACAATTCTTGTTTGGAAAGCATTTATAATGAACTGTTTCTTTGGGTGTACTAGTTCAATAAAAGAAAAACTCCTATCTCTAGATTACTCATAAACGAATGGCCCTAATTAGTAGTCCTACTATTTTTAGTGATGTGACTCCCAATTGTTTCATCTCTATATGCTCTAAAAATTTATGAGTAGTTTTCATGTTCCTAAGAAGTTCACAAAAGTTTCACCATGTTGCCTTTCCTTCCCCCATTTCTCTTTCTATTCGTGTGTGTGTGTGTGTGTGTTGTCTTTCACTCGAAATAATCGCTCGCTCAAAAATAGTTGTGCACCCCAATTTGCAATGCAATGATTTCACTTGCTAATTTGTAGCTTGCACGATCACTCTAGTTAGTCTGTTTTGTTGACCGAAGTGCAATGCTCTATCCCAAATGGGCTCGACCAAAGATGTTTCCTATTCGAAGGGGTTAAGACCGAGTGAAAGGGTTCCCCCAATTTTCCAGGTCAAAATTCAGGCAAACAACATCTATCTCATTCACATGCATGGAAAATCTTAATGGGCAAAAACTACCAGCTATGTGCTACCAACACAATCATAATGAGATTGATAATGCATTATTCCAATGTTCCACAACAACTTTTCACCATCTGCAAACGTGTTGTAGCTTAGAGGTCCAAATCTCGGTAAGGCCCAAATTCTTATGCATGTGATAGTTATGTCCTGATCTAGAAATAAAGTAGCATTAAAATATTTGTGGGTGATCTCCAGCACTACACCAAAGTAGTAGTAAGTACCCAATCTCCATGTCCATCTCTCCCATAGCCCAAGTGTATGAAATTTGACGATTTGTAGCATGAGCTTGTAACATATTCCAAGAAATACGGAGTCTGTGGCCCAAGCAAAATGTCATAATAAATAATATATAATTCTCCTAAATGATTTTCTCATGTTAAACTGATCATTTATTATGGGGAAGTACGAAGGGAGAAAAAGCTAGAACATTGGTTAAGCTGGCAGACCGGCCACCGTGGGGATCCAAAGGGGGGTCCATCTGCAAAAAATCAATGTGCAACAATGGGCTTTAAAGACCCTAAGTTTCAGCCCCATTAAGACTTCCAAAATGCTAAGGCTCCAAAAATCAAAGGTTGTGTCCCATGTTCAAGCTTATAAAAACTGGATGCTTTTTGTGTGTACAAAAAAGTCTTCATGATTCCTAAAGAGGAGGGGGTGAGCCTGTAAGTGTAGGGGATGAGAGATAAAAACACACACACACACACACACTCACAAGCTTCCTTTACACAAAGGAATGAGGGACACATGTCAGCTCCCTAGCCCAAAGGCCCACAAGGTGCACTCAAATTCTATTGGATGGCCATGGAGGTGGACCAATGAGAATTACTCTAGAGTAAATCTAGTTTAATTAATTTAAATAAATTAATAAAAGAACCAATAAGAATTAAGATCTCTAGAAGACTATTGGATAGTCTCCCAAGGGGTCTCATGATCATTAAGCAGCCTAATGGCTTGCCTGATTCATATTGGCCAGAAGACAAAGGGGGACACATGTTAGAAGGCTATCACCTATGCTACTTTATTCTCACTGTCTAAGCTTGGATAGGTCCAATGCAGTGTCACCATGAATAACATGCATGAGGGGTCAAAAAAGAGAGAGAGGGGGCTGAATTTCTCAAGGCATTATTCCACACACATGCACACTAGCTCATGTGTGAAGCAAGAAGGCTTTCTCTCTCCTTCTCAATCTTCTATGGAAAGATTATAACCTACTCCAAGCTTGTGAGAAGGGAGGCCTACACCAATAACTCTTGGCTTTGTGATGCAAATCCAGCTAAGAGCCAAGCTTCAATGAATGCTTATCTCCTCTAACATGATAATTACTAATCTATCCTATGCTAATATGAGTGATTATGTGAGGAGATGAGCTCGTAAAACTACTCTTCTTCCTCTCAATCTACTCTCATACCCCGCTAGCTCTTACCATCTTCGAAGGTTTGTGAGGTCTTGGGTCTGAGACTATGAGGAAATTGATGTGGTGTTTTATAAGAGTAATTGAAGGAACACAAAAAATTGTGTTGTAAAATGTCTCTCTTGATGGGGAAACCTATAATACAAAGGCTCTTGGAGGGGGACCGGCTTCATGTAAATAGCTTAATTGTTGTCTCCTTTGATTGTTGTCAATAGCTTAATTTCTCTCTCCTTTGAAGTATTGGTCACACCTATCTAACTAGGTGTTATGCTTTTTGTTGCTCTCTCCACCCAAGTACTCTTGTTATGCTCATTAGGAATCTATTATAATGAAATGCTCGCTATGTTCATGTTATTTTTTGCTACACATAACTTGCTAGGCCATTAAAGGTTACATTGGTATCAGAGCACAAGGTTTCTCTTTTCTTGCGCAAGAAGGGAGGTCCTCAAGTTATCTATAAATGGTTGGTATTATTAATTGCAATTGAGTAAGTAGAATAGGAATTTTCAGCCTTGTAGTGCGCCTGCCTTTGTGCAGATAGGGACATCACTATCAAGAGCTATGGTCTTAATAGTGGAGTCCTACAGGGATTGCCTATGGCTTAACCACTATTGAGCTATTAGAAGCTTGACATGAGTCGATGTTGTTTTGGTGTTGAAAGACCCTCTCTTTTATTCCTTGCAATTAATGATATTTGAGCCATGGGTACAGTAGCTTGAGTGCTTTTCTAAAGGGGTAATAAGGAGTATAAACTATGGCTCAAAGTGCCAAAGTACACCTAAAAGTTTTTAGAATGTTGACAATAATAAAGAGAGTGAAATTAATGTTAATAGCTTTGATTTTGCTAATGATCAGGATACTAATGAAGCCCCTATGCTTGTTACCTACCTTGCTTCTAGGCTTCAACACACCATGGACAATCCATTCCTCCAAAGTGAAGTGCAACGGCAGTTACGTGCTCATGGGATTCTCCAGGCTCCCCACCATGAAGAGAGAGTGCCTAGGAATCCTCCTTGTGAAACTTCCAAAACAGGCCTCTCTCCGATTTGGGAAGAAGAACAGGATCCATACAAAAGGCTCCAAAAATTTACTTCTTGATGACGCATCTCCTTCCGAAAGGAGAACTCAAGAGCCCCCACCAAAGGAATGAAAAATAAGTGAGTCTCCCGCAACCTCGGCGGAGATGGCTCCACGAAGACGGTGGGTTAAATGCTCTCCTTCACCTCCTAAACGGAGAAGACCATTGCACACTTCTCCACACCATAATTCAAAGAGGGATAACAAAAAGCAAGAGAGAAAAAGGTGAGAAAGAGGTCACTCTCTTCTCCATCTTCTTCATCCTCTTCCTCTTATGAAGAAAGTGATGGTGCGGAAAAAGAGAACCAAGGCAAGAAAAAGGTGAGAAAGAGGTCACCCTCTTCTCCATCTTCCTCAAATTCTTCATCTTCTGAAGAAAGCCATGGTGCAACTTTTGAACCATAAAAAAAAGGGGCCATAGGAAATCCTATGCCGCGTGGAAGAGGTCGTCCAAGTTGAAGAAGTTCAAAGAGGGAGGAAAGAGCATCTCTTTCCTTACCTACAATGGCACCTTTGGTGCCACGAACTAAGTCTTGGCCTTTATCCAACAATTCGATGCGGCGCTTGGAGATGAGGGCTTCACGGAATCCTCTAAGCTACGCCATGTAGCCAGGAAATGGTGGTTTAGCCTACGGGCAAACGGTGAAACTCCATGAAGATGGAAAGCTTTAAGAGCTTCTATTATGAAGTAGTTTTTGGCCACTGATGCTGAAGACAAAGTACTCACCGAATGACGAAGCTTGAAGCTCTCTCCCTACGAATCCATTCACAAATATAAGACAAGATTTGGGATTTACATCTCAACGTCACTGTCTTCAAGAAGATGGATTTTGGAGAGCAATTACAAAAATTAGTGTGCGGGCTTAACTAAAGAAATGGTGGAGTATGTCAACTCCCAAAGGCCACCCACTATATTTGCAGTTTTACACCATGCTATGGTGTCTCCTCGGATCAATTTCCAAATAGGGGCTAAGAGAAATTCTAAGCCCACAAAAAACAAGGGTTCCAATGAGCCTAAGGGGAAGGAAAATGTCCAAAAGTCTCCTAAGGGAAATTTCAATAACAACAAAGCTAAGGAGAAGGGAGTTTACAAAGGTAAAAACAAACTCTCTCCTGAAGATCTTGAGCGTTATCCCAAGGATAACCGTTGTTTCAAGTGTGGCAAGCAAGGGCATGCGTATCGCGCTTGTCCCCAAAAGGACACCTGCCATGAGCCTCCTAGAGCTACCTTGGTTGAAATCCAAGAAGAGAAAGCTCACCACAGAGGATCTCCTCTATGCCATGCTTGGGAAAAGGTAGGAGAACATGATTCTTTTATTCTCTTTGATCCTGGTTCTACTCAAAAATTTTATATCCACAAAGTTGGCCACCAAGCTAGGCACCCAAGCCTATGAGATGGTAGATGTCCTACCCACAGATGGTGCTTTCAAGGGTCAAGAAGCTTCAATCACTCCCTTAATTGGGAAATTGAGGCTCCATGTCCAAATCTATGTGTACAAAGAGGACTTCTTTATCTCTCCTCTCAAGCACGAGGATATAACCCTAGGGGCACCATATTCTGATCGCATGGCTGCCAATTTTAAATTCCCTGAAAGGAGAATCTACTTTAGGTTCAGGGAAAAAGATATGTACATAGATGCTAAGGAAATGAATAACACCATACCCATTGTACATAAGCAAGCTTTCAATAAGTCAATAAAGAGCTCTATTTTTGTGTACATGATTTTTGTTAAAGATTCTCAAAATGAATCTAATGCTTTAGTAAAATAAAATATAAACAACCACAAGGAATTAGAGTTATCCAATTTTCTCAAGGGGTTTCAAGATGACAACATCCCTTGTGAACTACCTCCTAAACAACGCAATGATGACCATGCAATTGAACTCCTTCCAGGACGTTCTCCGCCTAACAAGCCTCCTTATAGAGTTTCTGAAGCTCGGCAAGAGGAGATTATGCAGAAAGTGCATGAGTTAGTTTGAGAAGGGCATGGTTAGGCCTGGCTCATCTCCATTTTGCTCACCCGTGTTACTAGTGCAAAAGAAAGATGGCACATATCGTATGTGAGTCAAGTATAGAGCACTAAATAGGATCACTATAAAAAATAGGTTTCCTGTTCCACGGGTAGAAGACCTATTTGATAAGCTACAAGCGTCCACCTACTTCAGTAGGATACCTAAAAAGTGGCTACCATAAAATAAGGATAGTTGATCAAGATATTGTAAAGACCGCATTTTGCACTACGTTTTGTCTTTACAAATACATTGTCATGCCTTTTTGCTTGACCAATGCACCAGCCACATTCAACCGCTTGTTGATGGAGAAGCTATTCAAGCCTCACCGAACCTTTACTGGAGTGTTCTTTGATGATATTATCATCTACTCTAATTCACTAGATGAACACAATCCACACCTCCAGGTAATATTTCAAGTCTTAAGAGAGAATAAAATTTATATTAATCGAAAGAAAAGTGAGTTTTTCTTATAAGAGATTCAGTATTTAGGTCACATTATCTCTCAAGATGGCATCCAAATGGATCCATCAAAGTTAGTAGTAATAAAAGGATGGCCTAAACCAAGAAATCTTCATGAACTAATAATCTTTATAGATATGTGTGCATTATATAGATGCTTCATACAAAAGTTCTCACTAATGGTCTACCAAGGAGAACAATGCTTTCAAAAAGCTCAAAGAAAACCTTATCTCTCAACCTGTGCTTACACTGCCGGATCTCTCAAAGCCATTTGAGGTCCAATGTGATGCTTGTGGTGATTGCCTTGGAGCTGTTTTTCTCCAAGAAGGGCACACCATAGCTTATGAAAGTCAAAGGCTCGACCCTATTAAGCAATCTCTAGGCATATATGAAAAGGAACTCCTCGTAGTTCTACATGCCTTAAACTCATGGAACCACTATTTATTGGGGACTCCTTTCATTCTGTGGATGGATCACCAAAGCCTTAAGTACTTAATGATGTGGACCAAGCTCTCCGACAAACAAATGAGGTGGGCAATTTTCTTTGGCAATTTCATTTTCATATTGCTCACATTACTGGAAAGCATAATCAAGTAGCCGATGCACTCTCAAGACGGTCGAGAGTGAATGCGGTTTTCATAGAAACTCACAATGATCTATCTTCTATGATAATATGAGTATGCTATTGATCCCAATTTTAGAGATGCGATTTCAGCCCTTGCACTAGGGAAGGCACTCAAATCCTATTGGATGGCCATGGAGGTCGATCAATGAGAATTAGGCTATTCTAATTTAATTAGTTCAAAAACACTTAATAAAAGAACCCATAAGAATTAAGCTCTCTAGAAGACTATTGGACAATCTCCCAAGGGGTCCAATGAGCATTCAACAGCCCAATGGCTATTGGTCAAAAGACAAAGGGGTCCAATGAGAGTTTAGTTGCATTAATTAATTACCTAAAGCTCTCACAAAATGGGAAAGGGGGACACATGTATCACTTATTCTACTTAATTCTCCTTGACTAAGCTCGGAGAGGTCCAATGGGGTTTCAGCATGAGTAATTTGCATGAGGGTCGACCAACAGAGAGAGGGGGCTGAATTCCTCAAGGAATTATTCCACACACTCACACTAGCTCATGTGTGAAGCAAGAAATACTCTCTCTCTCCTTCTTAAGCTTCAATGGAAAGCTTATCACCTACTCCAAGCTTGTGATAAGGGAGGCCTTACCAACAACTCTTGGCTTTGTGATGCAAATCCAACCAAGAGCCAAGCTTCAATGCATGCTCATCTCCTCTACCATGCTAATTACTAAGCTGTGATATGCTAATATGAGTGATTATGTGAGGAGATGTACATCTTTCTCGTAAGACTACTCCTTCCTCTCAGTCTACTCTCATACCCCGCTAGCTCTCACCATCTTCGAAGGTGTGTGAGGTCTTGGTTTTGAGACCGTGAGGTCTCTTGATGGGGGAAACCTATAATACAAAGCCTTTTGGAGGGGGGACCAGCTCCATGTAAACTCAGTCCTCAAGTGTTGTCAATAGCTTAATTTCTCTCTCTTTTGAAGTATTGTTCATGCCTAGCTAACTAGGTGTTCGTGGCTAGATTATGGTATTCATTACCAAATCTTATGGTCTTACCCTCTCCAACGGCTTTCCCCTCAGTCTAACTAGAAAATTGTAAAATCTCCAAATCCCCTACCCTATCCCACTCTCTCTCTCCTTGAATAGAAAATCAATAAGCTCCCCCTCCTACCTTATATAAGCAGGGGTATCCATCACCAAAAAACACAATCTCACCAAGGTACAAGCTCTAAATAGCGGAGGTTATCATGAGAACTTAAGGTGTAAGCACCATGCCTCCACACTCTAGCATAGTTAGAAGTTTTAGTCTATGCAAAAGGTCTTCGGAGTCACTATCCACGGCATCACACCACAAAGGAAAGGGATAACTATTCACTGACACATTTGATACACGCATATCCCATATGCACCAAATTGTTCAAGCGCTTCACACTTCATATGCAATGAGGTCGTCACCTTCATTATGGCCACTATTTATGGAGGCATTCATGATTCATTAAATGCTTGGGCGACATCTTTGTTGACCCCCATTGGGAGATTTGTTTGGTTAATTTCTTTGGTCCGATATGCCGCTTCCTTTTAGGTAAAGGTGTCCTTGCTATAGATTACCCCGCTCTTATATTGTAAACCATTGCTGTGTACTTCTTGCGGAGGGATTGCTCTCATCATCTCTTTGTGGAGCTTGATGTGGTTCAATCCACAGTAATCAACTTTTGTGACTCATAAGTTTTGATCGTGTTGTTATTAGATGGTGAATACTTTGCTATATTTCTCCCATTTTCTCTCCTCTTATTAAAAGTGTAGTTAAGTCTTTTCTAGAGTTGTGCATCACGATCTATTCTATCCACCTCACCTAAAAGCGTAGAGGTGATGAGGGATCTAGGTAGGGGAGGTGTTAAGGCGATCACTCCCTACTTGTGATTTCCCTCTATCAATTGAAGAGTCAATTTTTATTTTTTGCTTTAAACTAACTTTTAGTAATTCTCTCTCTCTCTCTCTCTCTCTCTCTCTCTCTCTCTCTAGCTCTCTCTTTCTCTCTCTCTGTCTCAATCTCTCTCTCTCTGTGTGTGTGTTGTGTGTGTTGTGTGTGTGTGTGTGTGTGTGTGTGTGTGTGTGTGTGAATAAGTAGAGGAAATTGGAATAACCTATCAATTTGTTCTTGAGTATCGAGTCTTGAGCCCCAAGGCTTGGTGGATAGATCTTTTCACCTCTAAAATTTAAATTTGAAGGTGAGAAACCCTATAGAATTTAGAGAGAGTTAGTATAAATTCTTGTTGGGGTAGTCCACTTACATATGTTTTCCACGTTTTTGAAAAAATGATTTTTTTCTTCTTCTTCTCCTCTCTCTCTCTCTCTCTCTCTCTCTCTCTCTCTCTCTCTCTCAGTAATGATAATGATGTTCTCTCCCTCAAGATTTTCTCTTACGCATGAAGTTAGCTTTTCCATTTGGGTGGTTTGCATACTATAAAGGCAATTGCCTTTGACATAGCGGGGGCACATGAGACCAAAAGTGTGAGAGAGGGGATCATTCAACGAGCAACAATAGCAGAATTATAAGGAGATGAGGTGATGCCTACTTAGCATGATGGCATGGATGGTGGTGGCAGTGTGTGGGTCTTCTGGTGATTGGGTATGGGGTGTAGTGTGCCTCATCTCGACAGCTACTACTTGTACAAGCCCAAACCGGCCCTGCTTCTTTCAATCCTCCTCCTCTAGCTCGGGGGATATTTCTATGCGAGCAATTTTTTGTGAGCGCTTTATAGGAATCTGGCGAGCAAATTCCTAAAAAGATTCTCTCTTCCTCCTTCTCTATCTCTCTTGTGCAATTTTGCTAGTCTCCACTCCTTTTTCTTCTCTCTATCTCAGAGAGAGAGAGAGAGAGAGAGAGAGAGAGAGAGAGAGGGGTAGAGATAGGCAATGAGGTATTGAGGAGGTTGAGACATAGACAAAGATATGCCACAAAACAACGGAGACAAGGGTACTTGAAAGAAGAACATCCATTAATCATAGAAAGTTACATTTTATTGCACTTGCATTACATACTCAAGAAGCATTTACCTTCTGGAAGGCCTGGTTTTAGGAGTAGCTGTGCTGCCCTCGAGTGGCAAAAGAAGATTCACCACGTTCCCTAGCTGCTGCATCATTCTCTCCTCATCCTCCTCTGTCATGAGCCCAATCTTCTTCCAACAAGAGAAAGTGAATTGTCCCTTCTCGTTCAAGCTGAGCAAGGTCCACATATTGAGTTCTATGCAGCAATGATAGAGGCGATACACATTGATTGCTGCCTTCAGAGCCTCCCTAAACCAGCCAGCTCCATGCAATGCCTCTCCGTTGGGAATGGCTTCCATGGCATCCCATGCAAACTTGATTTTATTCTCAAGATCGTCGGACATCTTGAAAAGTAAGAGAAGTGCGCTACGGTAGCTAGTGGATGCTTTCACAGAAATAATTCAAGCAATGCCAATTTATAGCAATTGTGGGAATAATATTTCTTTATTAACAATGTGACACATAAACAGCCACTTTCCAAATTTGAAAAAAATTGCAAAACAATGTACCAAAATGTGGCCATCATAAGATAAAATTAGAAGCTGGTAGAGTTGACATACAAAAAGTGATAAGCGACAAACGCTATGCATCCATGCCTCTATAGGTCCTCGGCTCAGTACCCTGAAGATATCAACATATGCCAGAATTGGTTGATGGATAAACATGTTCTCATTTTGGCTTAACCCTAGCACACGCATATAAATAAAATACAAATGTTTACATGCAAGATACAGTTTTTTCTTTGACACCCGTTCCATGAAGTCTGGACATGTGCACGATGGCTAGTTGCAAATGCACACATTGTACAACCCAACATGACCATCTTCACTTTTGGTCTCTACTTTGAAGACCTCATTAACACCATATGTTGTACATATCTCTTCTATGACCTTGGCATTCAATGCTAGTGCTAAACTGACCTTATGAGCAACGTCATCGTAAATGGAAGTCCGATACTGTACACGCACACCATCTTGCATTGTGGCTCGTGCACTGCCTTGAGGAGTGTATGTATCTTTTGACTTGAAAGGAGAGTTGGTCATATTTTGTGCAGGAACAATGGGAGTTACATTAGTGATTCCTTGTTTCCTGAACTCCACTTGATACCCCCTTTGCACTTCATCCGCAGATAGGTTGGTGCCCACATGCATAGGCCAAGTGTGTGGTGGATGATCAGGCTACGGTTCAATGTTCTGGTCTACTATATGGCAATGCAAGACATGATCTAGACAAAACCAAAACCACTGGCACACCACACCATTCGGATGCTTTTGATATTCTTCATAAGATGGGGCCGGTATACCAAGGCTTGAACCTGCAATACTGATTACACACCTTCGTCCTCCTCTTGGCGTGCCGCTACATGTGACTCTACTACCTTGTGGAGTTCAACGTATGGCCCACATTGCCTCATTGACCTTGCGTTCCACTACATACTGCCCACCCGAGCCTATACTTTGTTTTGGGGTTTGTGATATCCCTTGTTGTGCAAAGTTGATCTTACAGGATCTTCCACACTTCTTGCGATCTTTGGTGACCGAGTTGTGCTCAGGCCTATGTGATGCATCATCTTCCACATTGATGCTGGGGAAATCGTAGCATAGCCTAATCAACCCAAGGCCAACAAAATTATCAATCCTAGGATCGGCAACCCGGCTAGGGCATGGAAGCACGAGCATCGGATGTATGGAATGAGAGGATTCAAGAGTATGCTCATCTAATGCAATAGAGATTAGCCATGAATCACTAATTCTAAAAACATCATCAATCAAGCATCTACTACACACATTAAGCACACTAATGACAAGCACACACTAGCTGCATTGGTATTGGCCTCTCCAATCACCATATGCTAATCAAGGCACTTCATCAAAAGCTACACGCACAAGGTGAATGGTGCTCGAGTTTCATAAAACCCATCCACACACAAGAAAACAATAGGGCACATACACTAATTACAAGATTAAGAACCAACTTAATCAACCTAATTATAGATGTTAAATGTCGCAAATGGAATTCTCATAGAAGGATAGGAGTGGTTAATAAGTAATAATTCATCACCACACTCAAATCTAGAATAATAAGAACGGTGAAACTACCTCATGACATAATGGAATAGAAGAATTAAGACTAATGAGAAAGTAGGGATTAGATAAATAATAGCTTCTCTAGCTATAATGGATTAGCACTAGCCTCTTAAGCATGGGCATTAAGCTCAAGGCTAGGCCATCCATAGAATGAACACTCAAGAGAGAGAAAGAGAGCTCTCAAAAATGGATACTCGAGAATGAAGCTTCCTTGTATAAAGGCTTCCTTATAAAGGCTTGCACCACAATCCCTTCTACTATGGGTTTAAGTTTGAGCCCTCTAGCTAGAATATACAACTTTGGAACTCCCAATGAGCCCAAGACCTTATACACATGTGGATAGGAAATGTTATGCACAACCATAGCATAATCGATGTAGCCTCTGCTAGCTGCTACTAATAATTGATAACCTCATTTGGATTGTGCTTTTTCCTTGATGTCTCCTTATCTCCTATCAATGGAGTTGGTTGTTTATACATTGAAGTGCCCTCAATATCCTCGTTCGCTGCTCTTATTACTTGATTGGGATGTTTTTCATGGCGTTGCGCAAGCTTTTGTATCGATGGACCCTTCCCAATGTGTTTTGCATGACTGTATGAAATGGCCTTTGGGCTCTGTAAGATGGAATTTGCAAGGTGGTGTACATGCTTCAGATACTGAAATGCGTTTATGAAAACCCTCCCCGGCTAGCCAGTTTCCATGCTCGCTCTTTGCAAGGTTTGTGTGTGGAGTGTTTGGTCCATCAGATCTTCTTTCTACGCATGTCATAATGCCACCCCAATGTGCAATACGAATTTCCCACCAATTAAGCTATGAATCCATGTATGGAATGTTACAGTCTATGTAATGACCGTTACACCACCATTGGCGTATCAGACGAGCCTTTGCTGCTGCAGCCTCTTTTGTTGGTGTTTGCCTCCACTTCTCACACATTTCTTTGTGTATGTGTTGAGAAGCTTGCACCACATGCTTCATTGTGTGTTCATTCAAGATTTGCTTCTAATGGAAAAGACAAGAATGCTCTCGACCGCTCATTGTATTGGTCTTGTCGCCACCATTGAAAACAATTCGAACTACATTCCAATTTGCTTGAGCTTCATCTGCCATGAAGACAAAGAAATTAGCTCTGTCACACCCACATGATTGCATCACATCATTGAGGCACTCCCAAAACAGACATTGTGTTTCCATGTCTTCCTGTTTCATTTCACAAGTTGCAATAGTCAAAAGGTCCTACATGTTGTAAACAAATGTTAGAGAGAGAGTCAAAGGCAACCCACAATGCTGTCAAGGTGCACCATGTACCTTGGATCATAGACATGACAGTCCATAGTCACCCAATCATTAACATGTCTAGTGTGATCAAACTGGATCAACGCACATCGAAGATCGCCATCCATGTCTTGTCTCATTCGGTTCACCAGGTCCACACCGGATGCTGGACCAATGTGTGTGACATTTTTAAGACATAACATTTCTCCCCCTTAGTACCTTGACACCATAACATTTCTGCTTGTCCATCAAAAAAGTCAAATATGCAATCTCGCTTCAACTTTAGGAGTGCATCAATGCCAAAAGATTCTTTGTCAACCCCCTCTTCACATAAACTATATATTGACCTTCGAAACCTAACAAGGTTCATAGTGTTCAGAGAAAAATAATTTAGCATAGAGTTTTGCATTGAAATAAGAATCTAGGAAGTGCACATACCACTTGTCTGCACCAATGGCCCCAACTCCTCAATGATTGCAAATAGCTATGGCTCGCCTAAAATTCCTTTGCTTGTTGTTGTTGTGAAGAAGTGTTGTACTTATAATTTCTTTTGCCAAACACATTTGAACCTTCCTGGCTCCTGCATGTGGGTCAACCGCCCAATCCTTTGCACCATCACCTTGGTGTTGTCTGTTAGTGTTTTGGATGTGTTGCTGCACACATCATGTCTATGTGTGCCACGATGAATCATGATTCTGGTGGCAGTCTCATCGGATGGCATGACATAGTATACTACACAATCACATGTTGCAATACAAAAAGAAATTGCCTTGCAAAATGGCATTTAAGGCTCTTATACCCAATCTTGCAATATTGTCTGGGTGTAGTTTCCTTTTGTATGTACCTGTTGAAATGAATTATATTGGGAATATGATAATCAGCCAAGCAGGCACATTGTTCATTCATGCACTTCAAAGATCCTATACAATGACTAACATGCACTACACCCGGGAAAACTATATTGGCACTACACCCTGAAAACTATATTGGAATTTGTGCTTCGACCACAAATGAGGATCATACTTATGCCCATTGCATCCATATGGCACCTCCCCATGGTAGGTGAAATTCTAAAACAATATCACCATTTTAAGCCCTTGGAATCTCTATAACTTGTTCCACTTGTTGTATTTGCATTAAAAGCTTTGTCAGTGTGCCCTTCTTTTCGGCCTACAAAGGTTTTGTCTTGTACTCCTTTTGAAGCTATTTGGAAGCAAAACTCGAGGTGGGGTGCAAAGATCTACTAACTCCTTCTGAGCAAAGCGCACCTCTGACAGACTATCCACAATGGCAATGGGAGTCGTGCTAGGTGCGCCTGCATAGTGTGCTCGATGGGACACGTTGAATTTTTATTTACATGAATATTGTTCATCTAGTACATAGATGAATTCACCCAAATTGTTGAGCGTCCTTTCAAGAGGCAAATTCATCTCAATATCACCAACTTTGATCACTGCATCTAAAGTTGTAAACTGCATTAGAGAAATTATTTCTAAAAGAAATGATTCAGATATTATAAATTTATCATTGTAAAAAGGATCAGAAAGCTCTTTATGAAGGAAAAATAAAGGGCAAGCCATAATAATAAGTTAAACAAATAATTAAGCATAAGATCACATTATATAAACTAACAAATTGTTTATATACTCACATCTAATAATATAGCCCTTGTAAATTTAAATTTAATAATATTTTAATAATTTAATAAATTTATTTAAAAACAATATTAAAAATATATAATTTAAAAAACATTGTTTTTAAAAATTATACATAATATAATTTTTGTGTGGGACTCTGTGCGCCCGCGAATATGTGTGTGACAAGCATACACATTCGGTGTGAGGTGTGTGTATGTGGGGGAGAGGGGGGTGGCATGCATGGACTACACCATTGCCAAAAATGTGGCGTGTTGCCGCTTCCCAATGTGCCAAGGGCTGATGGCAGCGTGTGTTTGTGTGGTAGGGGGGCGGCGTGTTGGCACCCGTTGTGTGGACTGTCGGGGGTGGACCCGGGTGTGGAGCGGGGGGGTGTGTGGGAGGCCTAGGGGGACGCCCGATGTGGAGCGGGGGGGTGTGGGTAGGGGGGAAGGCAGCATGCGGAGGCCACAACTACCACGTAGCGACGTGTGTCCCCGCGTGGCCAAGGGTCTTATGGCGGTGCATAGCCCAAGGTCCATGCGTCACCCAGTGGCAGACCATGTGGCCACAGAGCGGCCACACACGCTGCCTCATAGCAGCGTGGTTTTCCACGTGTATCTTTGTCAGTCTCCACATTGGCACGTGGTCTATCACGTCGACGGCCTCGTGGCCAGGTGCCATGCCACGTGTACTATCGCAGGGTGACAATACACGTGGCATCTTTTTGGTGCCATGTGTCATGCCATGTGTACTATCGCCCAACGACAGTACATGTGACATGCCACCTTGTCATAGTGCTGCTGACGTGGCAGACGATGTGGCTAGCGTGGCATGCCACATGTACCGTCGAGTGTCGACGGTACACGTGGCAAACCACGTGGCCACGAGGCAACATACGTGGCCGCTCCTTGGCCACGTGGTCTACCAGTGGGCAATGTGTGGCCCTTGGGCTACGCGCCGGTCAGTGACCCTTGGCGCATGGGGAGCATGTCCCCATGCACCAAGTGTTGGGGCCACGTGGGGACACACATGGCAGCTGCACAACGCACGCACACACCCACTAAGATGTGTGTGTGTGTGTGTTGTCGCACATACACACTCCAGCATGGGGTGTGTGTGTGTGTTTGTCACACACACACACCCTAGTGTATGTGTTGAATCACACCCACCCTATGGGTGTGTGTATGTGTGTGTGGACGCACATCCACCATAAACATACACATACACAATCACCACACACACACCACGTGTCCACCACACATACTAACACAGACACGCGCACCCACCTCCCACACAAACACATATCTCGAATATTAAAAAATAATTTATTTATTTTTTAATTTGAAAACTTTATAAAGAGCTTTAAAAGCTCTTTTTCATATCATTCTCAACTCTTAGCTCTTCATATTTCTCCTCATCTATACTTTCATATCTTACAATAATTTCTTTGTCAAGCTTTTCTTTGATCCCAATTTCTTTCTCTCAAGCTCTTAACTTCAATTTCTTATAAGCCATACCTTTATCCGTTTTCTCTAATTCTTTAGCTAAACCATGAGAACAAGAAATCAATCCAAAAACAATGGTGCCATGGATAAATTTTATGTTACTACGTCGCAAGAAGTCCCTCCGTAATGCACTCAAGAGAACGAACAATCTCAAGCCTTAAGCTCTCTAGATCGGATTGTGTTCTTTGTAACGGATGTGGGTGGAACAACAATCAAGCGGAGAATTTAGCCATCGTGTGGAAACTGCTACAACAACAGAAGACATAGAAAATGAAGCGTTTGGAAATCTTCTCGACAAGAATATTTCTTTGGGTTGGGTGGATTCTCACAAAGACCCCTATGCTGGCAAACTTCCACGCTTACCTCTATGCAGACTTCTTTCAAACCCCGCCATCCGCACGCATGATGACCATGTGGTGGGTTTGCAACTCTCCATTGCAAATAAAAGCTACCAACGAACCATGGCAAGATTTATTGTAAGTGAGCGGATTCTTGGGGATGATCATAAGCAATTCTCTCGTCGTGGTCACACTTCGAGAGACCTTGGAATGTCATATGACTTGGACGAGGAGCTTCATCTAATCCTCGAGCTTAGTCACATGGTCGAGAGGTTACACTTTGTAGTTTGTGATGGAAATCACAGATTGGAGGCATGGTTGGGGTGATGAACAAGAACGACATCCCAATTGAGAAGGCACCAAGGTGGAGTGCATGCTTGTCGATTTTCAACCCCATGAACTTCTATTGGTTTTGGGAATGATAAACAGATAAATCCAACTGTTTTTTGCAAATATAAATGCCTCTTTTTTTTTGACAATGTGTCATACATCCGAGTGTTAAAAAGGTCACAAGGGTTTCAAATCCTCACACCACTATGCATGATA
Organism: Adiantum capillus-veneris; assembly: GCF_014529385.1. Classification (NCBI taxonomy): domain Eukaryota; kingdom Viridiplantae; phylum Streptophyta; class Polypodiopsida; order Polypodiales; family Pteridaceae; genus Adiantum; species Adiantum capillus-veneris. Next base: position 129,083,092 of record NC_140940.1, on the reverse strand, counting down.
TATTCATGATAAGAAAGCTAGGGTTGGCAGACCCAACTTCACTCCTACAAAATTTTTGAAAAGAGCACGCCTGGCAACAGAGAGGGCTTTGAACTTTAGGAGTCCAAACAAATCAAAGTGGCTAAAATTGCCAATTTTAGAGAGAGAAAGAGAGCTTCAAAAATATATATCATTTATAGGGTGGGACAAGAAGACCGCCAAAATGACACCCTCTAGAGTGCCAGAGGTTGCCTGTGCACGCATTAGCCCAAAAGAGTAAGTAAATGTCATCTAAGTCTTTTGATATCTTTCTCTTTTTATTATGTCACAATGAAAAAAAAAGACTCCCTTTTCCTTTGCTAGGAAGTGCCGCTTAATTGACTTGCTCCAAGGTGGTGATGCAACCGTGAAAGAGAATGACATAGGGTTAACAGGGAAGGCATGGATCCAGTGGCTTTGATATCACGTGTTTTGGTGGAAATTGGAAAGGTGGATCAAGTGATTATGTCCTTGAACCAATTGGTTGGTGATCTAACTTGTTTCATATTATTTGCTGCAGGAAAGTGCTTGAGATGGCCGAGAAAATGAAGGGTGAGAATCAACACGTTGCCATCCAACACGAGAAGGCTGAAGAGAAGCATGGTTGCACACTCGCAGACACATTGCAGAAATACAGACAGAACCACTTTGACAAAGCCTTCAAGAAGTGGAGTGCACGGATCAAATCCACACAAGATTCTGAAGAGCAACCCAACTTTGCTTGCACAGCACGACGCATGTTGTGCAGGTTGGACATCTTCGATTGACACATTAAGCATGTTGTAGGTTACACTAATTTTGTCATGGTGGCTCAAAACATTATTTGTTGTCTTGTAGATGGTGGAGCGATGATTTAGTCTTTCCCATTATCGAGCACCCCAGTGATGCATGGTGCAAGTCGGAGAGAGAGTATACAGGCTTATATGCGGACGTGGATAGATGACTTGCGGCCAAAGGAAACGTGGCTCAAGTGTCCTTGGTGGTTGGATTACCCAAACAAGGAGTACCGACACAAAGCCTTCAAGAAGTGGAGTGCACGGATCAAATCCACACAAGATTCTGAAGAGCAACCGAACTTTGCTTGTACGACACGACGCATGTTGTGCAAGTTGAACATCTTTGATTGACACATTAAGCATGTTGTAGGTTACACTAATTTTGTCATGGTGGCTCAAAACATTATTTTTTGTCTTATGGATGGTGGAGCGATGATTTAGTCTTTCCCATTGTCGAGCACCCCAGTGATGCATGGTGCAGGTCGGAGAGAGAGTAGACAGTCTTATATGCGGACGTGGATAGATGACTTGCGGCCAAAGGGAACGTGGCTCAAGTGTCCTTGGTGGTTGGATTACCCGAACAAGGAGTACCGACACAAAGCCTTCAAGAAGTGGAGTGCACGGATCAAATCCACACAAGATTCTGAAGAGCAACCCGACTTTGCTTGCACAGTACGACGCATGTTTTGCAGGTTGGACATCTTCGATTGACACATTAAGCATGTTGTAGGTTACACTAATTTTGTCATGGTGGCTCAAAACATTATTTGTTCTCTCGTAGATGGTGGAGCGATGATTTAGTCTTTCCCATTGTCGAGCACCCCAGTGATGCATGGTGCAGGTCGGAGAGAGAGTAGACAGGCTTATATGAGGACGTGATAGATGACTTGCGGCCAAAGGGAACGTGGCTCAAGTGTCCTTGGTGGTTGGATTACCCGAACAAGGAGTACCGACCCGAAGAGGAAGTGCTTATGTAGATTTTTCCTTTTCCATGCAATACAACATGGGCATAATAACTTTCTTTTTTTAATCAATAGTGGAGTTTACTGCTTCACGGAAGAAAGCCATATGCATTGCGCTAGAGGATGCACTCTATCTGAACACAACAAAGAAGTCGGCCTCAAAGAAACCGGACTCAAAGAAACCGGCCTCAAAGAAAGACACAAAGATTGGCTCCAGATCGGCCCCGCAAGCACCCTTGTTTGATCGGCAACGTGGGAAGAGAAGGAAGAGAGCTCTTGCCTCAAATGATAGTGAGAGCGAGCATGTGGTTGAGGAGTATTCTATGGAAGTCAGCAATAGTGGTAAGAGCCTTGGTGCTATGAGCCACAGTGTACCAACACTTTTCTTCACTCCGAGACCAGTAGAGGCACCCAGGAGTCCACCCCATGTTCATCACAGGACAGGGCTGCAGAGGACCTATCGGACATGGCTAGAGTGGTCGAAGAAAACCCTCCAGGCACGTGAAAATACTTAATGTTGCGTTGTTCTCTTTAGCATTGCATGCTAGATATATTTGATCTTATGTTGAAAATACAGATATGCATGTAGAGCCACGCCACCTTGCAGTGCATGCCAGTGTCAAGTGCTTGGCAAAAGCTATTCCAGATGTGTTGTGCAATGACAGGTAAGCCAGGCTTTTTTGCCTTCATAGTTATGCCCACAATTTTAGTGCTAACAAAGATTGTGCTTAGTTCTATGCAATCACTATGTAGATTCTTGGGCTCTCTAGCAGAAGGGAAAATGAATCCCAACTTGAGATTGGGTGGCGTACATTTGATGTACATGGCCTTTCCCTTACACACTGGGCCACATGCAGCTAGCATGGGTGGAGTTCCTTTATGGAACCAATAGGATAGCGAGCTTGTGGATGTTGCATTCCTTCTCGCAACCAAGTATCTTTTGGTTGATCGCATGGTTGTGGCGACATGTCGTGCAGAACATCTGTCCATTGTCACTTCAAAGGTAGAGGGCGCTCATTTCCAATTTTTGCATTCCTTCTCGCAACCAAGTTTCTTTTGGTTGATGGCATGGTTGTGGCGACATGTCGTGCAGAACATCTGTCCATTGTCACTTCAAAGGTAGAGGGCGCTCATTTCCAATTTTTACATTCCTTCTCGCAACCAAGTTTCTTTTGGTTGATGGCATGGTTGTGGCGACATGTCGTGCAGAACATCTGTCCATTGTCACTTCAAAGGTAGAGGGCGCTCATTTCCAATTGTTGAGGATATTGTAAATACGGCTGTCGGGAGTGTAGCTGCACAACTGTTCAGGACTATGTAGAGGGGGTATGTTGTTTTTGTTTTGATATTGATCAGTATCTTTGTTGTTCACATTTCAAAATATGTACGTTTTGATGTCATTCGTAGGTTGGTACTTTGTTGCTAGTCATTTTTTCACCCCCTAGAACCGTTGGGTGTCGGCTTCAGAGTAGGGATTTAAAATTCACGTAATCACTCAAAATGACAGTATAGTGAACATCTAGTTGGTAAGGTGAATCTTTTGTTAACATTGACAAAGTCATGCATTTATACTACTGGATGACTGGGCAAGAAACCAATTTTGAAAACCTCCAATTTATATGGTTGTTAACCTTAATTCACACTTTGTGATTACGCTAAGTTTTTGAGTGATCACCTAAATATTAAATGCCTGCTTCCGAGGTATGATCGGGTGGATGGAGAGATTGCAGCAAATGTACGTGGCTTCTCTACAGATGAAGACATGTTGTGGGAGAAGCTACCAAGTACAGATCCCACACAGTGGACTCTTGATCATATGGGAAGGCCTTATCGTAGAGGTGTTGAGAGGATTCCGGCGTTTACTAGGTGCTAGAAACTTATTGGATGTTTTTACTTCATGTTCCTAAAAAATTGGAGGTATAACAAATCTAAGGATTTTTGTTGTTTTGTAGGTGGCTACTAGGTACCTTCACACACATGGGAGATGCTGTGTTAGACTGTTTTGCAAGAGTGGGGACATTGGCAGCACAATCTTTACAGCTACACAGGCATTGCATCAATTGTGAGAAGGCATTAGGAAGAGAATGGGGTCTAGGAGGGCCTCTTTATTTGACAGTTTAAGGGAGTCAAAGCTCTAGTATTAAGAAAGCAATTAAAGGACAACTTTTGAATTCAAACAGGCCAAACAACTAGTTTATTGAATTCAAATTTTCCCCCCAAAATGAAATTAAAAATCTAGTAGGCAAAACTATATCATGTAACATATCTATAGAAAGAGCTCCGCAAGTAGATTATAGATCATATGTAGGAAATATGGAAGGCCGAAAATCATAAAGTGGTCCCTCCCCTTTTGGGGGAAAAAGTGCATCCTTGACCATTCTTACACCTCTCTTACACATCCACCATCCTTGCACACATGGCATACACCTATTCGTCAAAATGTTAATCACCTCCATAATCTCATGGAAAATAAAGAGGCCCTCCTAGACCTCATCCTCTTCCTAATGATTGGTTAGTTTTCAGTGCTTGTCTAGCGCCTACCTTCCAATTTAGGCTCAACATTGATGCTTCATAGGAGTGACAAAGTTCATGTAACTGAGCATCCAAAGCAGGTGACAAGGCAGATTCATATGTTGGAGCCACCTTTGTTGACACCACTCAGCACAATCGGGGGGGACAATAGCAGCTCCACATACTACTTTCACGGCCCCAGTGCTAGCATGGCATGCAATTGGACCATCCATTAGTGCATTCACTGCCTCCACATCTAAGGCCTCTCTCGGAGTTGATCCATTGCCTCTTTCACTACCATTTGGAGGAGTTCCCCCACCATTTGGTGCATTGCCCCCATTGGCACAACCTTTGTTTCCTCCAAGAGCATATGGCCCCCCACCTCCCTTCTTTCATCCACCTCACCCATGATGTATATCCCCCCCCTCCCATGTATTTACTTTTGATGCTATGGAACACATAGATTTGGGGTTTGCTATATCAAATAGAGCATAATTGTGTGTAAGGAACTTCTCTTTGTCTTATCAATAGTGTATTGAATGCATCCATGGTGGTAAATCATGTTTTTGTTTGAATGTAAGTTGGCACCGAACGTGCAATCTTCAATGTTATATTTTAGTTGAAGAGAGAGAGAGAGAGAGAGAGAGAGAGAGAGAGAGAGAGAGAAACCAAAAAATAAAAAGGGAGAGAGTGAGAGAGATACAGGAACCAAAAAATAAAAAGGGATAGAGAGAGAGAGAGAGGGAGAGAGAGAGAGAGGTAGCTAAAGGATCTTTTGGGAATCCGCTTGCGGATTCTTCAAAAGCGCTCTCCAAAAATTGCTCGCCTGAAAATTGCACCCCTCTAGCTCCTACAACCTCGACTCCTCCAAGCGAAGCCACCCGGCCTAGCTACTCTTGCTGGTGCTACTATAACTGGTGCACAGTTATCAGGACCCATGGATCGCCAATCCATATGGCTCTACAAGGATCGGTGGTCTCATCCGTCCTCCTCGTAATCAATGCACGTCCCTGTCATCTCACACTCTCATACTTTCTATTGTTATCATTTATGATGAGTACTTAAACATGCCCCCCTTTTGCCACACTCGTTCCTCGATAACCGTCAAGGTTGGGAGCAAGGGACGTGAAGTGTCCATCGTCCATCAACACGACTTTCTTGCACGAAATCCAATGTTGCAGTCGTCAGATTTGCAACACATTAGCACCACGCAGAATCCACAGGTTGTGCCCACAATCAGAAACTCATAGGTTAGCAGTCGGAATGGGGTTGAGGTGGTGACACCTCAGTAGTCGCAATAATGTGTGCATTTGTTCTCGCCAAACTCCTGTAATTTCTCGTCAATGCACATTGCAACTCCTGCAAATTTTTGCATATGACAGCCCCTGTCGACTCTTGACGGTCGAGAAAGGACACTCAGTGTCCTTTAGGCTTTCTCTCTAAATACAGATCCTGCCATGGCTCGCGGCCTCCCTGGTGCTTGGCATGGGGTTGCCAGTTTTCCAAGGAAAGGACATTGAGTGTCCTTTTCCTACACCATATCTACTTGTGTAGTACTAATCATGTGCTTTTTTCCCTCAAGAGGTTGTCTCATAAAATGCTCGCTCGCTTTTCTCAAAACTTGTCAGTTAGATCTATGTGGTCCCTCATGGTTGTTTCTATAGGATCCGAAAATCTTTCATCTCTCTCTCTCTCTCTCTCTCTCATTGTTCCTATGCCATAATGCTTGAAAAAAAAAAACTTTCCCAGAAACTTGGCAAACCTACATATGAGAAATGGTTGAGGTAAATTGAGTAAATTTGAAGTTTTTTACATTAAAGCAGACTAAATTTTGTAAGTTTTTTCACTTTTAAAATTAAAATTCGGTGGTAAATCTCAAGGTGGTTCTCTCTCTCTCTCTCTCTCTCTCTCTCTCTCTGGGCTTTTCGGGATGTTTCCTAAAAAGCACGCGTATGTGCTTTAATCTACTCGCGTGCTTTTCGCGGGGCGGGCTATTATAACAGGGCTCTTCACTCATATCCAGCGTGCAGAAACCGCGACGGCAAACGAAAATCGAGTCGATGGGGCGGCGTAGCGTGATAGCATGGATGGTGGCAGCGTGGTGCGTGGCACTTCTGTTGATCATGGGGGCTGCGCAGGGGGTGCAGGCCTCATCTCGACAGCTACTACCCAGTGCAGGCCCAAACCGGCCCTCCCAGTCCTCCTCCTCCGGCTCCTGCAGCTTCGACTCCTCGGCCTCCAAGCAGAGCCACCGAGCCTAACTACTCCTCCACCTGGCCTAACTACTCCTGGTGGCGCTACTCCAACTAGTCCAGTTACGTGCAGTTAGAAAGGTGGTGATTAATTTTGTCCAACTTTTCCCTGATCATTTCGCACGCATTCCTAACCTCTGACTAATGCCCTATTTTTTTCAATTGATTTCAGTTGGTACCCGCTACTGGGTTCGTTGTAAAAGTCATTTTGAAGAGAAATATTGAGAAGGCAAAAATATGAAAGTGTACTCTCTTTGTTGTTTTTGGTGGAATAAGATATGAAGGTTTTGTGTGTCTCTCTCCATAACTCAAAATAAGGCTCTCTCTCTCTCTCTCTCTCTCTCTCTCTCTCTCTCTCATACACACACACACACAAAATAAGAGGGTGAGAGTTGGGAGGATTTCAAAATTTCAATTAAGGCAACAAAAACTAGGTAGGCCTTGTGATGTTATCACCTGTTTACAGTAATTTTGAGTTTGCAAATTTTGTGTCCCATGGTGACCACATTAATCCCAAGCATACCTTTGCCTTTGTAGCTTCATGAAAGGGTACGCACATACGGCTAAACTCTCCCTGCAGCGGTAAGAAATGATGATATGGCAAGAATCTTCACCCGCTTGCGGCAAACCAATCAAAGTAGGGTTTGGCACGTAGCTAGCCGCTATGGCCCACCATTATCGCTTAGAAGCAAAGGGAGGAGAGAGTGTTTCGATGGAGAATACACAGCTTGGGTGCTTGTGTGCACGAAGAGGGCTTGTGTATCAATATCGACAATTCCTTTCAAGCTAAATTTGCGCTTGTATTTATTATTTCATGATCTCATCTACATAACCCTTTTTCCTTATAAAAAGACTATTAAGTGGTATATTTTTCTAAGTATAGAAGCTCATTTTCCCATTGCTTAACTCCTTCTTTTCTTAATGTACTGAAGTGGCCAATGGCATGTGACTATACAAATCTAACTAGTGTGATTTACTTTTGTTTTCTTGCAAACGAGCCTTACCAAAGAATGACTCATGGTATGAATTCTTGTAGATTATGATAATTTTACTTGTTATTACTTTGCTCACAATTCCAATTCCTAGGTAACAAGAAGGATAGAGAGCTCAAAGTCATGTGTCTAGCTACTCATATATATCGGCGGATTGCTATTCACCTGGCAGCCCATGCTTTGATATGTCTAGCCAATCGCTGACCCCATGCACATTGAATGTCTAGCATACATTTGAGATTTTATTGTTTCGTAGCCTTACATGACATGTATTGTATTTTATTGCTATAGAAATGAGAATGCCAACTTGAACCTTTACCTTGTTGTAGAGTGTTGAACATGGGAATTTGCCCAATCACAACAATATACATTGAGCGGGACTCTATGCAAATGGGTATCAAGAGCATCTAAAGCTAGACCACTAGTATCTAAAACCTAAAATGGAGTTGTGGTCATTGTGGTGAAATGTGTACACGTGCATGTTTGTGTGTGTGTGTGTGTGTGAACGCGCAAGCGTGTGCATGGATCTTTCATACAAGAGCGACAATACTCTATTCTACTCTTTAAATCAAAAAATTTACATCGCTACATCAAATGAGATTGTCACTCTGACATCTATTCCAGGTTGGAACTTCAGAGTCAAATGTCAAATCGAATCAGATATGATAGACAAATTCATGCCTTAGATGAACATAAGGAAACCAAGTAATGAACTGACTGAAAGAACAAAGCCAGATATCGAACACAAGACACTGGATTCAGGTAATGAGCCAGAAGTACAACTAAGCACTGAGTGTTGGATTAGAATAGAGCTTGGTTACAACTAGAGCAGTAGCTTGTCAACTAAAAAGGACTAGAGAAATGACCCACTAGTGATAGACCGACAGAGTCACAGGGTCTGCAAAATGAAAGTAGCAGATGCTATTTATAGGTGCTCATATTGGGTTCTGAGCTGACTATCCATTGGTATATTTTTCTAAGTAAAAAATCTCATTTTCCCATTGCTTAAATCTTTCTTTTCTTAATGTATTGAAGTGGCCAATGGCATGTGACTATACAAATCTAACTAGTGTGATTTACTTTTGTTTTCTTGCAATGAGCCTTGCCCAAGAATGACTCATGGTATGAATTATTGTAGACTATGATAATGTTACTTGTTATTACTTTGCTCAAAATTCCAATTACTAGGTAACAAGAAGGATAGAGAGCTCAAAGTCAAGTGTCTAGCTTCTCATATATAGCGGCGGATTGCTATTCACCTGGGAGTCCAAGTGAATAACTATTGGCCCATGCTTTGATATGTCTAGCCAATATCTGAACACATGCACATTAAATACATGGCATACATTTGAGATTTTATTGTTTCGCAGCCTTACATGACTTGCATTTTATTTTATTGCTATAGAAATGACATTGCCAACTTGAACCTTTGCCTTCTTTTATAGTGTTGAACATGGGAATCTGTTCAATCACAACAATATACATTGAGCGGGTCTCTATGCAAATCGGTATGAAGAGCATCTAAAGCTAGACCACTAGTATCTAAAACCTAAAATTGAGTTGTGGTCATTGTGGTGAAATGTGTACACGTGCATGTGTGTGTGTGTGTGTGTGTGTGAGTGCGCGCGCTTGTGTATCAATCAAATGATTCCAACATTTGGGTTCAAGTTAAGCTCAAAAACATACTCAAATCAAGAAAATTGGGAAAAAACACTTAAAGCTAGTCCATTTGACCAATATTTTGGTAAAATTCAACTTTTTGTGATCCAAATCCAAAAGTATTTTAGGGATAGCTTAGAAATACCTTCATTTATAAGTGGTTCAAATTTGGGGTCAAAAGCTCTCTAAACATGGATCATAATACATGATACCTCTTCCAAATTTTTGAGCCAAAACCTAGCCACTTTGATCTGCATGTTATTTCTAGCATATAATCCCAAAGTTTCATCTCATTTGGGCATCAAAACCCAAATCAAAATCCCAAAATTATCCAAGTACTTTGAGAAAGCACAAAAATTGACCTAATTTCGAATCTAGAGATTCAAATCCAAAAAGTTCGATACCATAGCATCTAGTAATCATGATGATCCAAATGATGCCAAGAAAAATTCAATTTGGCCTCCAAACATGGATTGTGACCCATGGTATCAGCTTTATCTAAAATTTTCCTAGATTGTAGTGCATATATAAGGAAACATATCCCCAAGTCCAATTTAGAAAAAAAAATTGAGCAAATTGGGTTAAAAGACATCAAAATACAAGACAAGACTCAAAACCGTAGGGTAGACCTAGGGTTTGGCATTTAACCTATCAAAACAACTCCAGATTCAAAAAGATTTGAGATATACCTTGTAGACATTGAGTGTAACAAGTGGGCTTGTCAAAGAATATCTTGAGAATATTGAGTGAGCCTTAACCATTACAAATCATCCACCACCAGGGTTTTCTACTCAACTCAAAGATGCAAACCGCAAGAAATGTTTCAATACCTTCGATAGTGGGACTAAGAGAGAACATAGAGATGTATCAAACATACAACATCACACCGAAAGGCATGGCTCATGGATCTTTGCCAAGTCAATATATACACGCTGTTGGGCGCATTTTTGAAACACCATTTTTTGTAAATTTGTAGATATGGACATGAAGCCCAATGTCAAAAGGGTGTGTGGGCTTTCTTTTTGTGGGTTTTTTAGTTTTCTTTAGCAAGAACATGTACATGCTACAACTCGCTAGTCTAGTGACAGTTGTCGAGCTGCTGTAAGTGCCCATGAGTGAGTTTTTTGAAGGGAGACTTGTATATAACTTAAACTCATGTAAAAACTTAAAAACGTTCAGCCAAACTCTATAATTTTGCAGGTTCTGATCTCTTTCTGGCTTCTTGATGGTTTTTGTTGCAGCTTTTGCCCCCGCCTTGCCTACTCTACGTGTAGTCGTACCGGGACAGCTCCCTGTTCGTGTCAATTTTGCATGTAGCGGCGTGTAGATTCAAATTTTCCAGTCAGTTTTCAATCTTCCTCTCAAGCTTTAAATTGCCCCAATTGGAGTTATTCTCATAAGGTTACGACTACTTCTCTGCAAGGTTATGGCTATGGCAACCTAGTGGCAAATTGTGTGAGGACAAATTGGGAGGGCATGTATGTATGAATTGTGGAATTTATGTTGAAGTTGTGGGTTTGTGATGCTCAATGGTGAAAGGGGAGGCCCTTGTCTTCATATGCATTGGTTGGCGTGTGTTGTAAATCCATGCTTTGGCAAGGTTTTGCTCCTATGTGACATAGTCTCTTGGGTGGGCGACGGCCAGTAAATTCCCAAGGGGACTACTCTTGTTGGAGTTGTGTAGTTTCAAAAAGATTTTCCAAAGCTTTTGGTGTTGTTGTAGTGCTCTTTCGACGTTCTTGGGTGACATCGCTATAGAGGTGTTTTAGTTTTCTGGTTTCCCAACAGTGTTTTGGTGCCCACCACCGAGGATCTGCTGCAAGTGACCTTCAGTTGATAGATTTGATGAATATGATGACAGAGCTTCCAAGGTCCTATGGCTATGTAGGTGAGGATGCTGATGCATTCATTGAAAAGATGGAGTTTTCTTGTTTGATGGAAAATAAGCAAGATCCAACGATTATGCTCAAGATTTTGTTCTTTTGCTTGAAAGAGGATGCAAGGACATGGTATGATGAGTATGACTCTTGGTTGAAATCGTCACAACCTCCACAAGTGATGACTTATGTTGCATTAAAGAAGGATTTTCTTTAGAAGTTCAAGAAGGTAGAGGACCCAATGGATCTATGGCACTCCATTGAAGGACTTGTGCAATGTGATGGTCAAAGTGTAGATGCCTTTGTCAAGGAGTTCAATGCCTTGTAGAAGAGATGGTGTGTTGCTTTGGGCAGTGATGTTCCTCCTCTTATGCTTAAGAAGTGTATGTTTATGCAAATTTTGAGGGCTGATTTGAAGTTAAAGGTTGAGCTTAAAAGGCCACTTACATTTGAGAATGCAGTAAAGATTGCAAAGCATAAGGAATGGAAGTTAGAGAGAATGCAAGATCTTGGATTGCAGGGTGATATGGAGCCAAAGGTTTCTCTATGCATTGATGTAGGTAAAAAGAGTGCCTCTAATGTAATATTGTATCATGATGGTTCTCTTGGGAAAGAGGAGAAATCATATAATGAGGAGAAAGATGCTAAGATGAAAGTACCCACCATGCCATCCTGGTTGTTTATGCCACTTAATGGTGCTTTACATGCCAATGGTGATGTTTCTACAAATGTGAAAGTTAATGAGAAGGAAAAGTATGCAATTAGTGAAGACTTAAATAATGATCACGATGAGGATCAAGCTGCAAATGACATTGTTTATGTGTCCAATGTGAAAGATGAGCATGTGTGTGATGCAAAAGTGGATGTTGAGTTTGAGAATGATTTATAGGTCAATGAGGATACTCATATGGAAGTGAATGATGTGAATGAAGAGCTCTCTCAAATGATATTGTTGAGTTTTTTCCTATAAATGATGATGCTATTGAGCATGTTGTGGACCTTGCTAATGATGAGATTTTCCATGAGGACTCTCATGCTTGGATCTATGATGATGTATGTAGCCATGCCTTGATCAAGAAGGATAATTTGGAGGTTTTTGAGGATGTGAAAATCCATAAAAATGTAATATGGATGCCTAATGATGAAATGATTGATGCTTCTTTGCTTGATCCTTATCCTGAGAATAGGAAGCTATGTGTAGAATATGTCTTACATATCAAGCATGTCACAATGGAATTGGATGAATGGTTAATGGAGTGTGGGGATAATGAGATGGATACCCATGACGATCTGCAAATGGATGAGGTAAATATTGAAGGCATTTTGGATAAGACGTTAAAGACTTATTTGCATGCTTTAGTAATGAAAGGGTGTCTCTATGCGGTATCTATTCAGAGTACTTTATGCTTAACGAGGATTTGGATTCTACACATGGTTTGTGCTTTCATATTAGGAGTGGAAAAATTGATATGGTTCTTCATGCATTTTGTTCTTATGTTGTATGGCCTTTTGATCCAGGTGGGCAAGATTGTTATGCTACTGTTGAGCATGAATGCTCTAGCAGATTGGGGGTTTGGCAAACTATGTTGGGCGCATTTTTGACACCCCGTTTTTTGTAGATTTGTACGTACGGACATGAAGACCGATGTCAAAATGGTGTGTGGGCTTTCTTTTTGTGGTTCTTTTAGCTTTCTTTAGCAAGCACATGTACATGCACTACAAGTCGCCAGTCTAGTGACAGCTGTCGGGCTACTGTAAGTGCTTATGAGTGAGTTTTCTGATGGGAGACTTGTATATAACGTAAACTCATGTACAAAATTAAAAATTTCAGAAAAACTCCAGAATTTTGTAGGTTTGAGCTCGTTCTAGCTTCTTGATGGTTTTTGTTGCAGTTTTTGCCCTTGCCTTGCCTACTCTAAGTGTCGTCGTACCGGGACAGCTCCCTATTTGCGTCAATTTTACATGTAGTGGCGTGTTGATTCAAATTTTGTAATTTTTATCTTTCTTGCCAATCATTTTTCAAGATTTCTCTCAAGCTTTAAAGTGCCCCAATTGGAGTTGTGCTCATCAGGTTACGACTAGTTCTCTACAGGGTTATGGCTATGGCAGCCTAGTGGCAAATTGTGTGAGGACAGATTGGGAGGGCATGTATGTATGAATTGTGGAATTTATGTTGAATTTGTGGGTTTGTGATGTTCAATGGTGAAAGGGGAGGCCCTTGTCTTCATATGCATTGGTCGACGTGTGTTGTAAATCCATGCTTTGGCAGGGTTTTACTCCTATGTGACATAGTCTTTTGGGTGGGCGACGGCCAGTAAATTCCCAAGGGGATTACTTTTGTTGGAGTTCTGTTGTTTCAAAAGGATTTTCCAAAGCTTTTGGTGTTGTTGTAGTGTTGTTTCAACACTCTTGGGTGACATCACTATAGAGGTGTTTTAGTTTGCTTGTTTCCCAGCAACGCCTCACTAGAGACCACACCAACCAATATACACCTCAACTAAAATGCATTTTCCTAGAAATACGAGAGCAGAAATCAATGAAGATGTAGAGGATAAGAATCCATTAATCAACAAACCCAATGTGAGATTCATCAAAATCAATGAATACATGAGATTTCTAACGGATTACACTCATGACGTCTTGTATAGACCCAGCTTGTCCTTCTTGTCATGCTTGATGACTAAGGTGCTTGATGATTGAGGTGCTTGAGATGCTTGAGGTGATTAATTATTGAGATGCTTGAGGTGCTTGACATGCTTGAGATGCTAGGGTTGCACTTGATGTGAGAACCCAGCCCAAGATTAAAGTGCTTATGAGCCAAGATTGTGGTGGGAACTGGGCCTATGCATGAGGGGCTTGAGGTGTCAAAAAGTCAAAGATTCAATCCCTAGAAGGAGGGGGCGAGCCCTACATGAGGGGGGATGAGAGAGAACACCCACACACTCACACAAGGCATGCATGGTACAAAGAAAGCAAAAGGGACATGCACTCAAGTTCCTCCTCATGTTGCCCTCATGGTGTGCCTGAAGCCTATTGGTTGGCCACCCAATGGGTCCAATAATAATTTAGGAGATTTAATTAATTGATTTAGCATTTATCTAGCCCTCTCTCTCAAAGAAGAAAGGGGGACACTTGTCTCAAGGCTACCCTTGCTGCTTGTAATGTCTCCTGCTTGTGATTGGCTAGGCCTGGAGGGGTCCAATGAGCTTCAAGAATGATCTACAAGGGGGGGTCGACCCAAGCAATCTAGGGGGTTTCTTAGGGGATAAACTTACCCACACACACTCACAAACACTCTCATTGTATTCTATTCAAAGTGCAAGAGCTCCCTCTCCTTCCCCAAGCAAGTAGAGGTTGAGAACCTACACCAACACTCTTGGATATGGAGTGCAAATCCAACCAAGAGCCATGCTTCAATGCTTTATCTTGCCATCTCCTTCTTCTTCATTACTATGCTATTATGTATGCTAGCAACAAGAGTTATGATAAGTGAGGAACTAATTCTTTCTCCTACGAAATGTTTCTTCTTCCTCTTCCCTACCCTCATTCCCTGCTAGCTCTCTCCACCTTCGAAGGTGTTTGAGGTCTTGGGACTAAGGCTTGGGATAGTTAAATCTTTCTTCAAGTTTATGTTATTTTTGTGATGCATGAAGCTTTCCATCTTTATTGCATCACCTATGTCACAAGGAACACAAAGATTGTACGTACTGTAACAAGTCTCTCTTAATGGGAGAAATCATAATACAAATGCCTATTGGAGGGGGGACCGGCTCCACATAAATCTGGTCCTCAACTGTTGTCATGTTCTCTAAATTCTCTCTCTTGAAAAAGTATTGTTCATGTCAAGTTAACTAATTGCTATGATTATGTTGCTATCTTCAATTATGTTCACCCGCTATGCTCACAAAGTCATTGCTCAAAAGTACTCTCATTAATTTCCGCTACTCTCAAAATTAAATAGGCCAATTTCATTACATTGGTATCAGAGCATTTGGTTTCTCTTTTCTTGCTTAAGAAGAGAGGTCCTTAAGTAGCCTATAAATGGTTGATGTTGTTAATTATATTAGGGTAAGTGGAACTGGAATCTATTATCGGTTTTGTTGAGCCCACTATGTGGGGGATGGTGCACACCTCGGGAGCTTTGGACTTAATAATGGAGTCTTTTTAGACTTGCCTACGGCTTTACCATTATTGAGCCATAAGAAGTCGGAAAGGAGCTAGCCCTTGGCAACTCTGCTATGTTATACCTACTCCTCTACTCTCTATAATTAACCACTTTGAGCCGTTGGTGTAGATACTAAGAGCTGATTTCAAAGTCTAAGAGGAGTGGCAACTAAGGTTTTGAATTGCCAAAGCATACACTAAGTACATACATAAATTTTGTTAACATTGCTGACAATAATCAAGAGAATAGAATGAGCATTGATAGCTTTGATTTTGCACATGAAGGTCCTAATGATGATACTCCCATGTTTGTGAATTATCTCGTCACTAGGTTGCAGCAAGCTGCTTTGCAAGCCGAAGTTACTTAACAACTTCGTGCTTATGGAATTTCCCTTCCTCTCCAAGAGGAGAGAGAGCTCAGGAGGCCTCTTGAAGAGATCCCCAAAAGAAGACCCTCTCCCATTTGAGAGGAGGAATCCAAAGAGCAAGAAAGCAATGAAATTTTAAGTTCCTCTGAAGATGTGGCTCCACGAAGACAGCAGTCTAGACGATCGCCCACTCCTCCCAAGAGGAAAAGATCAACACATAGTCCTTCTCCTCATCACTCTGAAAGGCAAAAGAGGAAACAAAGGAAGAAAAGGTCTAGGAAGAGGTCACCCTCTTCTCCTTCTTCTTCACCTTTCTCCTCGTCCGCCGAAAGTTATGGCTATTTGCCTATAGAATACAAGAGGGGAGGACATCGCAAATCATTTCCTGCATGGCGAAGGTCACAAAACATAAAGAAGTTCAAGGAGGGAGGAAAGAGTATCTCTTTTCACACCTATGATGGCACCTTTGGTGCTACCGACAAAGTGTTGGCCTTCATCTAGCAATTTGATGCGGCCTTTGGAGATGAGGGCTTCACAGAGCCCTCCAAGCTACGCCATGTAGCTATGCACTTCCAAAAATCAGCCCGTCAATGGTGGGCTAGACTTCGTGGAAATGGTGAAGCCCCAAAGACATGGAAAACTCTACGAGTTTCCATCATGAATCACTTTCTTGCAAGCGATGCAAAAGACAAAGTGCTTACTGAATGGCACAGCCTGAAGCTTCTCTCTCATGAGTCTATCCACAAGTACGTAGAAAAGTTTTGGGATTTACATCTCAAGGCTACTGTCTTTCAAAAGATAGACTTTGCCAAGCAAAGGTAGCAATTCTGTGTGGGATTACCTGAAGAGATGGCCGAATACATCAACTCTCAATGGCCTGGTACTATTAGCGAAGTAATCCATCACACCATGGTTTCTTCACGCATCAATTTCCATCAAGGGGCTAGACGTAATGTCAAGCCCATGGAAAACAAAGACAAAAATGATGCAAAGGGGAAAACCAATGTTCAAAATACTTCCCAAGTCACTTCTAGAAACAACAACAACAATCGGTCCAAGGAGAAGGGAGTTTACAAAGGTAAAAACAAACTCTCTCTTGAAGAGCTTGAAGCTTTTCGCAAGGACCATAAGTGTTTCAAGTGTGGGGAGCAAGGACATGGCTATCATTCTTGCCCCAAGAAGAATACTTTCAATGAGACTCCTAGGACTTCCACCATCGAAGCTCCAAAAGAGGATGCTCACTGCAAAGGATCATCACTTTCCTATGCTTGGGGAAAGGTAAGAGAGCATGATGCCTTCATCTTGTTTGACCCTGGCTCTACTCTCAACTTCATATCAACGGAGTTGGCCACCAAGTTGGGCATTCAAGCTTTTGAGATGGGAGATATAGTAGTCGCGGATGCAGCTTTCAAGGGACAATAAGCCTCCGTTACTCCCTTGATTGGGAAGTTGAGGCTTCATGTCCAAAGCTATGTCGACAAAGAAGACTTCTTCATCTCTCCTGTCCAACATGAGGATGTTATCCTAGGGGCACCATGGTTTGATCGCATGGCTGCCAACATGAAGTTCCCTGAAAGGAGAATCTACTTCACCTACAGGGGAAAGAACATGTACATAGATGCTAGTGAGCGTGGTCGCACTATTCCACTTGTAAATCCTCTTGCTTTTGATAAGTCAATGAAGAGCTCAGTTTCTGCGTACATGAGTTTTGTCAAAGAGTCTCTAAAAGATACTAATGTTTCATCAAATGTAAATGGTAGGGATCAAGAAGAGTTAGACTTATCTAATTTTCTAAAAGGATTCCAAGATGTGTTCATTGATGATATCCCTATGAACTTACCTCCAAAACGAGGGGATGATGACCATCGCACTGAGCTCCTTCCTGGAAGCTCACCACCTAACAAGCCTCCTTATCGAATCTCACAAGCTGAGTTCCTCTCACTTTTGTTCTCCAGTCCTTTTAGTGCAAAAGAAACATGGTACATACCGTATGTGTGTGGACTATCGAGCACTAAACCATATCACTATCAAAAACAGATTTCGCGTACCTAGGGTAGAAGATCTGTTTGATAAGCTACAAGGCTCTACCTACTTCAGTAGGATTGACCTTAAGAGTGTCTATCATCAAATGATAGTGGATGAAGATATCTTAAAGACCGCGTTTCACACAACGTTTGGTCTTTATGAATATATAGTCATGCCTTTTGGCTTGACTAATGCACCAGCTACGTTCAATCGTTTGATGGAGAAAATTTTTAGACCATACCACAAATTCACTGCAGTGTTCTTTGATGATATCATCATCTACTCCAAGTCTTTGAAGTAACATAAGCAACATCTCCAAGTGATTTTTCAAGCATTGAGGGAGAACAAGCTTTTTCTCAACCAAAAGAAAAGCGAATTATTCCTTCAAGAGATTCAATACCTAGGTCATATTATCTCTAAAGATGGTATCCGAATGGATCCATCAAAGTTAGAGGTAATAAAAGCATGGCCTAACCCAAGGAATCTACATGAGCTAAGAAGCTTTGTTGGTATGTGCGCATACTATAAACGATTCATAGCAAAATTCTCTCAAGTAGCAGGACCACTACACGACTTAACTACGACATGGTAAGATTATTCGACGGTATCTTAATAAGTTCAAAAATTGTCCTTTTGAAGTTGCTAGATGGATGCAAGGAATACAGCTTAAGGATAGAATGAACCTTGTCAATGCTTACAATGCTACATTAGAGTAAGAAAATGTACAAATTTCTTTTAAATGACTCATGTTTTAGTATTATAAGACTAGTCCTCTTTTTAATTGTGCACAAATTTAACTAGTATGCATGCTTAGAATCATGTTTGTGATGACGACGTCTCTCAAACACCAAGTAGAATTTGTCACTCTACTTTGGGAGAATGAAATGGACTAAAGAGCAGACATGCTTGCGCCAGCTATGTCTCCCTAGCACCAAATGGATTAGTCATCCATCTTGGAAAGATGTCGTAGGGTAAAAAGGGATCCTCTACCCGCTAAGTAAAATTGACTAATGACTAAGGCTTTATCTCGTCTACCTCATAGTCGAGGACGACTATGATTTCAAGAGAGAGGTCATGTCATAAAATCAATATCTAATATCTAACAAACCCAAATGATTCTCTCATATTAAACTGATCACTTAATGTGGGAGAATAAACGAGAACAAGGGTTAATATATAGACATGTGCTTATAGATCTATCTCAGCATGGGGCAAATGGTAACACTACAAGAGGCTCTTCATATTAGCGACGCTCACACAGCGACGCTCAAAAAAAAAATTCCCGGCGTCGCTATGAGCGTCGCAAATTTCTTTGTAAATTTGCGATGCTCATAGCGACGCTTATAGCGACGCTCATAGCGACGCCGGCTGGGGTAAAAAAATAACCGAGCGCGCCCAAAAACTCAGTTCTCAGATCTGAGTTTTTCGGCTCCCTCAAGCAAGGAGCAGGTAACGCTCTCCCTCACTCACTCTCTCTCTCTCTCTCTCTCTCTCTCTCTTTTTCTTCTCCACACACACACACACACACACACGAGGAGAGGAAGGAGAGCCAGGTATGCTCCTTCCCTCTCCTCATTCTCATGTTCCCTTCCCCTCTTTCTCTCTCCCTCTCTCTCTCTCTCACACACACACATACACACACACATAGTGTTTTTGAGAGAGAGAGAGAGAGAGAGAGAGAGAGAGAGAGAGAGAGTACAAACAAAAACAAAAACGCACACACACATACATAAACAAAGAATGCACACACACATTGAGAGAGAAAAAGAGAGAGAGAGCATGCATAAACAAAAAACGCACGCATTGAGAGAGGAAAAGAGAGAGAGAACATGCATAAACAAAAAACGCACACATTGAGAGAGGAAAAGAGAGAGAAAACGTGCATACGATCCAAAAAAACGCACACACATTGAGAGAGAAAGAGAGAGAAACTAATTTAACGTCGTAGGAAACTAATTAAAATTAAAAGACCTAAAGATCTAGCCGATGAGGAGTTGAACTCAAGACCTATTATTCAAGAGGGAAATGGCATAATCAATCTATCATACTTGGCATGGGTGATAGAAAGGTTATACCATTTATCTCTTTTTATTGGCACACACATCCACACACGCGCACACACACAAGAAGAAGAGAGTTATAACGTCGTAGGAAACTATCTTAAAAGACGTTAAAGATTAGGTTATATGTAGACTTACATTAAATTAGATTTAGGTTTATTTTTAACTAGATTTACGTTTATTTAAGCTAGATTTAGATTTACGTTATATTAGATTAGATTTAGGTCTCCATATACTGCGATGCCTGCATGAAGCGGGTGAAGAAAGCCCTCCATGGAATATAGGGTATTGCTGCCTTCACTCATGGTGGGCTCCGTCGATCCAAAAGTACTGGTGAAATGTCTTCAGAAGATAGGGAAGAAGGTGGATCTTCAAGGCGGCAAGAGTCACTACATCCCCGACACAATGACCATCTAGACAACCTCTAGTCATTAGACTTACGTTAAATTAGATTTAGCTAGATTTACGTTTATTTAGATTTACGCTTATTTACGTTAGATCGATCTAGTCCACGCAAGAATTACTTACGGTTTAGGGTTTAGAGTTAGACGAACAGTGAAAAGATCTACTGTGAAAAGATGTTAAGATGAAGTGAAGTGCTACAGCTAGAGAAGAGGCAAAGGGGTTTTTTCCACTACATGCAGTATCTTGTACCCACAAATATAGGTATTGACCAATAAAGACGAGATTATAACCTGGTGGTTCTGATCTCCGTGCACCTCTAGACCGAGGTGTGCGGGGATTGGACATGACTAGAGAATGTGAGGTAAAGAGAGAGAGAGAGAGAGAGAGAGAGAGAGAGAGAGAGAGAGAGAGAGAGAGAGAGAGAGAGAGATAAGACAAAGAATGCCAATAGAATATTAAATTTGTTGTCCAGGTTATAAGTTTTTTATCCTCATTATGAGTAGCGACGAGGATGTGGGACCGTCCAACTGAAACACCTATCTCTCAACGAGGGTCTTATGTCCTTGTAATCAATGCAAGCATGCTGTCCGACGGACAAGACGTGTTTCTTTGCAGCACGTTCGCGAATTTGGCGAGTTCGATCCATCTATTATAGATCGAGTTGTTGCCAATTATAACTCGTCGGACTCTGACGCTGGCCAACAAGCAGCAATCTTGCAACCCAATAGACGTGTTCGCAGGCGCTTTGGTCAAGCAGCATATGTGAGGCCACAAGATGTAGCCTCTGACAGCTCGGGGGATGATCATGCAGAGCACATTCCCAACGAGGCAATGTTTGAGCCCGAGATCGATGAAATGATCGAGACGATCATGGATTCAGAAAGGCTTATCTATGATGATATGAAAAGTGAAGCCGATACGCCATTGTATAATGGAGCACGTATGTCTAGATTGAAAGCACTCCTGGTTCTTCTCAACATGCAGGCAAAGTTTGGATGGAGTGACACTAGCGTCACAGTGCTTTTCAGGTGATCTATTACAATTAGTTTACTTTAATAGAACTCTAAATGTATAATGATCTGATAGATTTTTACACGACTGTATCATATTTTTATGTTGTGTAGATTGCTGAAAGAGCACATACTACCAGCTGACAATGTGATGCCAGATTGCCGAGATGAAGCAAGAAAGATTTTGCGAAACTTGGGGATGGATTACAATTCTATCCACGCTTGTCCTAATGACTGCATTCTTTTCAGAGGGGAATACATAGACATGGAGAAGTGTCCGAAATGTGATTCCGAAAGATATCGAGTAGATCTCCACGGGACAAAAATTCCACAAAAGGTTTTGTGACATTTCCCTCTGCTTCCTCGCATCAAGCATTTCTTCGAATGTAAGTCCATGGCCGCCCTAGCATCATGGCATGAGGAGAATAAATCTTCGGATGGTGTGCTACGAATTCCTGCAGATTGCGTAGCGTGGAAACATATAGATGGAACATGGTCGGATTTTGCCAGGGAAGCTCGAAATTTGCGCTTAGGCCTGGCTATGGATGGCGTAAATCCATTTGGTCAAAGATCAACATCTTACAGTGTATGGCCCGTTGTCATCGTCAACTACAACATTCCCCTGTGGTTGACTACGAAGAAGGGGCACCTATGGCTAAGCTTGATTGTGCCAGGGCGATATAAAGTGGGGAATATGGATGTGTATCTTTGTCCACTATTGGAAGAGCTACAACAATTGTGGATTGGCATAGAGGTGGTGGATATGAGCCGACACACAAGACGATGGAATGCTTTGATCAGAGGCATTCTAATGTGGACCATGCATGACTATCCCGGGCTAACAGAATGCTCAGGTGATCTATTGACACTCCTCACTCAGACACTGTAAATCTTGTTTTTTCCCATAGTTGATCTATTATCATGTGTATACATGCAGGGCTTCAAACAAGCGGATACAGAGCATGTGTCACATGTGCACCTAGACTGAATGCACGTAGGGCACCCTCACTGAAGAAGCAAATCTACGAAGGTCATCAAGCGTATCTTCCAGAGAATCATGTGTTACGCGACGGCTTTTTGGGAAGAGAGCCACCAAGGATGTCTGCACAAGCATGGTTAGAGCAGAAGGAGATGTGCGATGACGGATTGCCTCCAGGGATGAAGAGACTATCTCTATGGTACGAGTTACCATACTGGCCCCGACTCATGATCAATCACTTGCTCGATCCAATGCACATATTCAAGAATGTGGGTAATCTACTATGGGACCATTTGACCGGCAAGAAAGATACTTTGGGAGCCAGAGTTGACCTTAGAAATGTGGATCGTATGGAGCAATATTGGCCGCAAACAGCGTCTGATGGATCGATAAAACTCCCTAAAGCACCATGGATTTTCACAAGAGCCCAAGAACGCAAAGTAAAAGAGACCATTTGATCTTTGCGGACCCCCACTGGCGTAATGCACTCGCTCCGAACGTGTTTTACTAAAGAAGGAAAGCTTACCGGTTTGAAGTCACACAATTGGCATAAAATGTGTCAGGTACGTTCATAGTGGACTTTAATATCATTGCATAAAATGTGGACTTTAATATCATTGCTGCACATACTTTACAGTTTATTTTACCGGTTGCCATTGAGGGATGTTTGTCTCTCGACATCCGTAACACAATCTACAAACTTGCAAAGCTGGTGCAATGGATCTCACAAAAGGAGATCAACGTAGACTCCATACCATTCGCCAAACTAAATGCTGCGGAGCTTGTGTGCGTGTTTGAGAAACATTTTCCTACTACAATGCTAACCATTCAGGTGCATCTTCTTGTTCACATAGTTGATGAGGTGGAAATAGCTGGCACAGTTCATTCCAGATGGATGTTCTTCTTAGAGCGTTTCATCAAAACACTTAAGGGATATGTGCATCAAAAGGCATGTCCGGAGGGTAGCATGGCAGAAGGTTGGTTGGTATCAGAGTCCCTAGTGTACATTGGAGAGTGGCTAGACGGATTTGATAAATCCCGGGACACGCTATGGCGAACCATAGATGATGAGCGCATATCTGGGATTGTCATGTGTAATCTCGGTGTTGAGAAGAAGATGACGGAAGATCTAGAGGCTAAAATCAACCGATTTTGCATGCTTCACAATCCAGTGATGCAAAAGTGGATTTCAAAATATGAGGATGCAAAGCAAGAGCGACAAAGGGCACGAATCGAGTGGAGACGGGGAAGACGACCACCGATGCACTATCCAGCGGTTCTGGAGAGCCTACCAACCTTCATGAGCTTAAGATGGTTGCACAGTCGACGACGTTCCTCTGATGCAGATCCTGTGGTGGCGGAACTCACTTACTTCGGCACGCTGCAAGAGATTTTGAGGATCGATTACAGAGGATTTTTTGTCGACTTGTTCGACATGCAATGGTTCAAGATAATCATGGAGGGTCGCAACGCTACTGTGCGTAGAGGAGAGTCTGGTTTTCTTGAGGTGGATTCTACTAAGAAATGGACTGACCTAAGAGACACTTTCGTACTACCCGAGCATTGTGAACAAGTAAGTATGTAAATAGTTAACATCCCCCTTTTACAAGTTATGTGCTTGAAAGCTCTCATGTAAGTTATGTGGGTCTGGCAGGTAATATTTCATCCTACAAAGTCTACATCAAACTGGTGGTACGTCATAGAGGTAGCCCCTCGTAGTGCAAGGACGTATGCAGGCTACCATGTGCCAATCACAATGACATCAATGGAGGAGATCAGAGAAGATGCTCAATCAGAAGCCATTGCGGTGGTGCCAGACGAGCATCAAGATGCTACTACTCTATATGGGGTGCATGCAGAGGAGCTACAAAATGAAACAGAGGATATGTGTTTAAACGGAGAGCTCTATATAGATATAGGAAGTTATGCTGAGTTATGCGAGGATGAGAGAGAGATCTCTTAAAGCCACAAATATTGTATTTGAACAATTTTGCTCCGTGTTGTAAAAGCTCTGGCTCTCTAAGTACCTTCCATGGTGTATAACGCTCTTTTCTACTCGCGCTCACATCTTTTGATTGAAAATTCTGAGTTTTCGACTTGCCTCTTCTATCACTCGATTCATTGCGTCATTGTATTTATATGCGTCATTACGTCATTGTATTTAATGGTCTTTGCGTCATTGTCTACTCTATTCATTCAATATTAAGTTTAAATATTCGTGTGTTTAATGCAGGTATGGATGATGAGGAGTTTCTTTCTTCTTTGTCACCGCAGCAGAGACAGTGGTACGTGGAGCGTCATCGCTCTGGCGCATCATCGCGCGTTCCTACTCCATCCGCATCTCCCTCTCTTTCAGAGCATTCGGCGCGCTCCGAAGCTTTGGCATCGACGAGACGAGCTTCACACTCGTCTAGACACCGGCGCTCTAGTGGTGGCAGTGGCGGTTGTTGTGGGGATTCCACCACCGATGCCTCCACACCGCCTCGTGTTCGACGAGGCTCTTTACCCTCCCCTTCTTTGCCCGCCCCCACACCAGCCACAACATCGCCATCTACGCCAGGTTTTGCACGGCTGACTGTTCCTAGAAGCTACACACCTCTACCTACTCCGTCAGGAGCCACCCCACTCAACACTCCTCGCTTCGGGGCCCAGACGCCGTTGGAGACACCTGACGTCCGTACCCCCATCGACACGCCGCTAGAGACCCCTTCCGGGACACCCAGGTTCACACGTCACCGGCCAGAGGGCTTGCCTTACTCCGTCGACATCAGCGGCGGCATCATCATGGATGATGACGGCAAGAAGGTGATCTCGCGCATGCGTGGTCTTTGCTCTCAGCTGTTTAGACACTACATACTAAACAAATGGAGTGAAGTACCAAGTGATTTAAAAAACAGAGTCATCAGCATACTTCATGATGAGTTTCCCATTCCAACACGGGATCAGCGCTTCAATGAAGACCTGATGAAGATTCGAATGCGCGAATACTGCAAACACAAGCGTTCCGAAGTGCAAAAAGCAATTAAGAATGGGTGGAACAGGCCAGATTGGCTGGCCAAAGAAGATTGGAAGAATGCGAAGAAAGCAGCGCGCGAGAATCCCGACAAGTGGAAGCAACAAAAGGATGCAGCCAGAGCGCGAGTAGAGGCAGGGAGCTCGCACCACTTGGGGAGCGGTGGATGGGCATCATTTGAGGCCGATTTTGTAAGTGTTTTCACATTGCTCTTTATGCATGTTCGATAGTTTAGGGTTTATGAGTTTTTTAGTTCTAACATAATGAAATATTTGTATGTTTTGACAGTGGTCGATGACAGGACGTGATCCCACACCGTACGAGCGCGAGTACGCAGGCAGGAAGGGCTTAAACGCCCTGATGGATATTCTCAGTTCTCGCGGCGGCATGGTTAGTATTAGGGTTTACTCTTTTTTATTTTTTGTATTGTTTTATAAATGTCGTTATATGTTTATACTTACTGAAAGCTGTCTTATTGTCTTTTTTTGCAGAATCCGACAGATACGCCGCTTGGACGTGATGAGACGTCTGACTAGACGACGTCAGTTTAGCCGTAGCTAGATAGCATTAGTTTAGGGTTTCTCATAGCTTATTTATCATGAGACGGATTTTATACGTCTTTTTGAACCATGTATATAATTACATTTGTCACCGCAGTTCCTTTTGCCAATCAATTCTTTATGCCTATGATGTTGTACAATTGTCATTATTACATTTGCCAATCAATTCATTTTGCCTATGATGTGTACAATTGTCAATTTTGCAAACAATGCGTCTTGTGGGTGACTATTTTGGGTCTATTATCTACCTTTGCACTTTTTTTAAAAAGTGAATCAAGTACAATATGGTTGATGGGTGGCAGGGCATTCAATGCCCTGCCACCAAAAAAAAATTCTCTCGGGCGTCGCTATAAGCGTCGCTATTTATGGCTCTGTAGCGTCGCTATGAGCGTCGCTATAGTCTTCTGTGTAAACGTCGCTATAGGCGTCGCTATATAGCAACGCATATAGCGACGCCTATAGAGACGCTCGTAGCGACGGTTTTAGCGACGCCGGGGGTTATAAAAACCCAATGTATTTCCGTTGCTAACAGCGTCACAAGAGCACACAACCTCTTGTAGTGTAAAGGGTCCCAAATCAGAGATGGTCTATCAAAGAGCAAGGCTAAAAAATGGAGCATAAGACCTTAGGGATAGCTTCATTGAAGACCTCCCATAATGTGTGTAAAAGACCTTTGACCTTACGTAAGCTAGGGTTGAGCTTGAGGCGCGGGAACCCGACCCAGCTCGAGGTGCTTGTCATGCTTGATGACTATGGTGCTTGAGGTGCTTGATGATTGAGGTGCTTGAGATGCTTAAGGTGCTTAATTAGTGAGATTCTTGAGGTGCTTGACATGCTTGAGATGCTAGGGTTGCACTTGAGGTGAGAACCCAACCCAAGCTTAAAGTGCTTATGAGCCAAGCTTGTGGTGGGAACTGGGCCTATGCATGAGGGGCTTGATTTGTCAAAAATTCAAAGATTCAATCCCTACAAGGAGTAGGCGAGCCCTACATGAGGGGGGATGAGAGAGAACACCCACACACTCACACAAGGCATGCATGGTACAAAGAAAGCAAAAGGGACACTTGTCAAGTTCCTCCTCATGTTGCCCTCATTGTGTGCCTGAAGCCTATTGGTTGGCCACCCAAGGGGTCCAATAATAATTTAGGAGATTTAATTAATTGATTTAGCATTTATCTAGCCCTCTCTCTCAAAGAAGAAAGGGGGACACTTGTCTCAAGGCTACCCTTGTTGCTTGTAATGCCTCCTGCTTGTGATTGGCTAGGCCTGGAGGGGTCCAATGAGCTTCAAGCATGATCTACAAGGGGGGGTCGACCCAAGCAAGCTAGGGGGTATACTTACCCACACACACTCACAAACACTCTCATTGTATTCTATTCAAAGTGCAAGAGCTCCCTCTCCTTCCCCAAGCAAGTAGAGGTTGAGAACCTACACCAACACTCTTGGATATGGAGTGCAAATCCAACCAAGAGCCATGCTTCAATGCTTAATCTTTCCATCTCCTTCTTCTTCATTACTATGCTATTATGTATGCTAGCAACAAGAGTTATGATAAGTGAGGAACTAATTCTTTCTCCTACGAAATGTTTCTTCTTCCTCTTCCCTACCCTCATTCCCTGCTAGCTCTCTCCACCTTCGAAGGTGTTTGAGGTCTTGGGACTGAGGCTTGGGATAGTTAAAGCTTTCTTCAAGTTTATGTTGTGTTTGTGATGCATGAAGCTTTCCATCTTCATTGTATCACCTAGGTCACAAGGAACACAAAGATTGTACTGTAACAAGTCTCTCTTAATGGGAGAAATCATAATACAAATGCCTATTGGAGGGGGGACCGGCTCCACATAAATCTGGTCCTCAACTGTTGTCATGTTCTCTAAATTCTCTCTCTTGAAAAAGTATTGTTCATGTCAAGTTAACTAATTGCTATGATTATGTTGCTATCTTCAATTATGTTCACCCGCTATGCTCACAAAGTCATTGCTCAAAAGTACTCTAATTAATTTCCGCTACTCTCAAATTAAATAGGCCAATTTCATTACACAGCATAACTTCTACAAGTGTGTAGAGCCCAATACTAGATAGTTGACAGATCATAAGGACCTCTATGCGATTGCGTAAACAGTGTCCAAGGAGTGCACGTTTTGATGGTAGATAAGTATGGACAAGAGCACAAATTTTTTGATCCAATTGACCTAAAAAGATACACATACAAGGGTACTCCAATATCTTCATACTTTCAAACGAGTGTGAGTGCACAGTGATCTTTGAGACCAAAACACAAGGATTCGGACATAGACTTCCAAAAACGATGTCAGAGCATAAATTAGAGAGGATCTCATCAAGATTGTTTTTGACAAATAAAGAGACCTCAAATTGGCTAGATTGTTGACTAAACCATGACAAATGAGACCATCTCAAGTGGTCAAATGTGTAAAGACAAAGTGCAATGGGTCAAGGTATCCATATGCTCATGTCTCACTCTTCAAACAAGTTTTGAGAGCTGAACAGATGGCAAATTTCCACCTCAATACCAAGGATTAAGGCTAAAATTGAAAGGAACATCCTTAACATGGTTCCAACCTTTAAACAATAGAGATTTCCCAAACATAGAAAAAATCTTGCGTGAAATTGCTGAGGAATTGTCAGAAAGGGAGATCAAGCATGGCATTATGTCCCAAATCTACGCTTTTAAACTAAGAGAGAACGAAAAGGTGAAGGAAGCATTGCTTTGATTCAAACAATACCTTGAAAGATGTCCCACATGAGAGTGATCACAAGATGAGAGGCTGCCAATTCTCTTTATAGAGGGCTTTAAAAATGACTCTTGAAAAGGACCTGCACTTAAAAGGATGTACCACCTTCTATAAAAACTGTTAGGGTTGCAAGAAAACACACACACCGTTGAGAAGATGACGAAGATCAAGGCACACAACAGAGAGTGTATTACTTAGTGTGCAATGGAAAGATAAGTTAGCCCTAGAGTGATGGGGGTATATACAATGCATAGGGGAAAAAACCCCCTAGTGAGGGAAAAAATGCCCCAACGGTCCTAAGTGTGTTCACACACATCACTACCATATGTTTATTGTAACAAATCCCCTCTCGGAGTGATGAGGTGAACAAGAGCTAGCACGTAGAGTATAGGAAAGTGCCATGCCCTGAGGACATGATCAGCCCACAAAGGGGAGTAATCCCAAAGCCTTGCGGAAAGCTTTGAACTTCTCACGTTGTCATGCTACTTTGCAGGCATGGTGAGAAAAAGCAATACTAAAAGATATTTGGAAGTTTTTGACCAAATTATGATTTATGCTAGGGTTTGATGATGTCATCAAATCCTTGACATGTATGCTAACTGTGGTTTTCAAAGGCCAGAAAGTCTCTAGGAGGGCCTAAACAAGGTGATGGATCGCAGGTCCCAAAATGTGTATTTTATGAGTGAGATGGTGACTCTTATGCTGGTCCAGACGGCATGACAAATGGAGCTACATACAGAAAGATATGCCAGTTTGAGGTTGGAATGTGTTGCAAATCCTTGGTGGATTGGACAGGTACAAGTGAATCATATGAGCTGATGTTTATGGATAAGGTTGAAGTGCTCAAGTTGTGGATCCTATCGGTCTTTCCGGTTTGCCAATCGGAGTCAAGGTAGCAAGCTATGAGCTGTCAAAGTTGGGACGGGACCAGTTTTAGGGCAGACTGGTCGGATTGGAAGATGTGCCATTGGAGATTTTTGGGTGCTTACGAATGCTCTTATGAGAAGTATGTCAAGAACGGAGTCAATAGGAGTTGACAGCAGAGATATGGCTTATTGAAATTGGTTGTGATGCATGCAAAATATTGTGCTTGACAATGCCTTTGTCAGCAAGTATATGTGCTACAATTTGGAGAATAATATATGCTTGAGGAGCTTGTCTAAATTGTTGTCTCTTGTAGTTCATTGATCGTCGTGCTTTACCGAGTGTGAAGGAAAGATCTCTGCAAATGCATTTAACTATACTTGCACTTTGGAGACTAGTGGCCATGTGGGAACGGAGGCCAATTATTATTTTTGAACGGCTATATTTATAAAAAAAACCAGTAGCGACGTCGCTACTGGTCGCTGGAGAAGAGGGGAGAGAGGTGGCATGAAAGCGGTAGTGTGTACATGGGGAAAGGCAGGAGGAACGGGCAGCTAGAGGGAGAGAATGAGGAGCCACGTGTGGGGCCGTCCGTGAAGATAGCGCTGCATGGGAGCACAAAGGGAACTCCTCCACCTGCAGGATAGGGACAGCCGAGAGCTGGGGAGCACTGCATGGAGAGGATGAGGATAGCGCTGCCATAAGGGGTGGCAGTCGGAGAAGGTGGTGGGAGCAGTAAAAGGAGGGCTGCCACGGACAAAAGGGGGGGCCTAGGGATCTTCTAGGACAACAGACCACAGGCCGGATGCAGGGTCATCAGTCACCATAAGAGGTGGCGTCACAGGAGGGACCGGGGCCAGTTGAAGACGCCACGAGGAGGCCGTGACCAAGGTGCATCCATCCAGGGCTGTCATGGGCAAAAAAAAAGCAGTCAGGGGAGGCGTCATCTATTGGACAACTAAAGGAGCTTGACAGGGGGCGGATCCATTGCATTGGGGCCAAGTGTAGGGCTTGGAGCAGGTGAGGAGGACGCCATCGGCTTGGAGGGTGAGCAAGGCAGAGAGAAGCAAGGCCAGGAGGAGCCAACGCTGCCCATACCAGTGGGGGAGGGGGTTCGCAATAAGGAGGGATCTTCCAAGGAAAGGGGAGGGAAGTGAAGACAAAGCAAGACAATAAGTAATGATTGCGGCACGCTTTTATCAAAATCGTCAAGATAAGGATTATCCGAGAGGAGGATTGAGCATAGATTTATGCTCGGCAAACAGGTTGCTTTCAATGGCAGGGAATTTCTAATAAGGGGTTGATATTGTCAACAGGGTGGGGTTCTTCAGCTGGGGGATTTCGGATTAGGGGTTTCAGATCGAGGTGCATACCAACGTTGGCGTATGCAATTGAATTGTAACAAAGTTAATTGAAATCATGAATATGAAGAATTCTGTTTTTTGCAACATCAAATTATGTGTCGTTTTATTGCTCTCTCGTACTATTAACCATTCATTATGTTCTAATCCTCAGTTATCTCTTGCATTTAGTCTCCAATCATCAATATTCACCTTTGCTACTTCTTAACACGCCACTAATTGCGCTCCGTCACTTGGTGGGAACCTACACCGACTTGCTCTCTCATAGCCAGAAGCCCCGCGCTTCCCTAGTCACCCATGGAGAGCCTCACACCCCGACATTTTTGGTGAACCCGACGTGAAATTGACCAAGGTGAGAGAGTATAGATGGAGCCGCAGCAAGGAGTGCAAGAGGTTTTACAGAAACTTTTAAATATAAGCTTGACATACTTCTCTGAAGAAGTACAAAATACACCGGATTATACAAAGTTGATGTAGATGATGGAAGAATTTTCAAGCCAGACAAGGATATAAGCATCAAAGCAAAAGAAATGAGAAGATGTTGTGGAGGCTGCGTTGGATGTTGTATATGCAAGGTGCAATATGTACTAGGGCTATGATCCGATGGGATACCTTTTGTGTTACTAGATGGAGATGCACGCCCGTGAAGTTCCAGATGAGCTTATGGTGAACTCATTTGAGCGGTTGGTTATTCCAAGTTTGACTGTACAAGTTGAAGATCTTGCTTGAGAATATGCAGGGTGTTGGGAGTATTTTAAAGAAACAATTTTGGATGCTGATGATGAAATTACGACAGAGGAAATGGGAGACCAAGATGACTAGGCACCAAATTATGAAGAATTTTGCAAACAGGTTTGTGCAAAATTAGAAGCAAAGCAAGATGCTTTGGGAGATGTTGCACATATTCAAGAGCCAAAACTTGAAAATTACCTAAAGCTAATGGCTGTGACACTAGCAACCTAGATGAAGCAAAGGGACATTATGCATGTGGATTATACACAGGTATGTGACAAATCTTTGAATCTAAAAGAGGATGCTTGCCATGATGTGGAAACTACACATGATACCATGGATATGTCATTTGATACATCTGAACAAGAGCAAGAGTCTAAATTTATTATGGAGGAAGTACGTAGATGTGGTGATGCTGCTGAACAGGATGAGGATGGCATCATTGATGCTTTCCTGTGTGACTTACATGCTTGTGGTTTAGTATGTAGTGATACCCTTTATGAAGGGAATGCCAATTCAGAGGGGGTGCAGGTTTTATAGCAGGAGTATGGGCTTATAGTAGACATTGATCTTTTTGAAGAAGAGCAAGTAGAAGACTTATGCATAGACAAGCCTATGTGTGAGGGTGATGCTCCAAAAATACAGATGTAGAGAATATTAGAGATGTTCCGTGTGATGAAGTGGACGATGAGGGAATGGGGTACCAGTAGGTGCATCAAGATTTTAAAGCTAGCAGAGATGAACATGGTATACCGGATCATCTACCAAGGTGGAAGACAATCAAAATTTTCAAAAGATGTTTACAAGGTTTATCAGAGGATATCAATGGTATGGATTTTTTATTTTGTTCCACTTACTAATCATCATGTCAGGGGTCTTATGGTTTCCAAAAGAGGGGAGTAGTTGCGCATGTGTACATGCCAAAGGACAAATTCCGTTCCCAATTACTGATAGGGTTTGGGTGCTTTCACTTGATTATGGACACAGGTTTCCTTGACTTGCAAAGAATACAGGTGCTATGTGCTCAACATGAAGTTCAAACCGAGAGCATCCGGTAAATTTTGGAAGAAGATTCAACATGGTTGCATGCTACTGTGACCAAGTTATGGTGTTATGTTATGTGATGCCTTCAAAGTATGCATACAATATGGGTTTTTGAAGCTGCATATTCTGGAAGGGTTTTATGAAGCTCCAGTGTGTGGACAATTTCTCCTGATTCCATTGATCCAGGATGACTACCCGATGGCTATGGCTTTGGACAGAGGGATGTCTATGTGTCCTAACACAAGGATTCATGTGCCAACCGAAATAATGCTTGAAGATTTAATAAAGTTGGCACATAACGGAGGATGTGGAGGTTCAGAGGGGGTGGATGTCATGTTGCTTTGCGTGCACGGTGAGAAAAAGAAATACTAAAAGATATTTGGAAGTTTTCACCAAATTTTGATTTATGCTAGGGTTTGATTATGTCATCAGATGCTTGACATGTATGCTAACTGTGGTTTTCAAAGGCCAGAAAGTCTCTAGGAGGGCCTAAACAAGGTGATGGATAGCAGTTTCCAAAATGAAAATTTTATGAGCGAGATGGTGACTCTTAAAGTGCTTTCTATGCTGGTCAAGATGGCATGACAAACAGAGCTACATACAGAAAGATATGCCAGTGTGAGGTTGTAATGCGTTGCAGATCCGCGACGGATTGGACGGGTACAAGTGAATCATATGAGCTGATGGTTATGGATAAAGTTGAAGTGCTCAAGTTGTGGATCCTATTGGTCTTTCCGGTTTGGCAATCGGAGTCCCGGGTAGCAAGCTATGAGCTATCAAAGGTTGGATGGGGGCCGGTTCTAGGGCGGAATGGTCGGATTGGGAGACTCTGACATCAGAGATTTTTGGGTGCTTATCAATGTTCTTATGAGAACTATGTGAATAATGGAGTCAATAGGAGTTGACAGTAGGTCAATCAAGATCCAGAGTGCGGAGATATGGCTTATTGAACTTGGGCGGGATGCATGCAAAATGTTGTGCTCGACAATGCTTTGGTCAACAAGTATATGTGCTACACTTTGGAGAATAATATATGCTTGAAGAGCTTGTCCGAATTGTTGTCTCTTGCAGTTCATTGATCGTTGTGCTTTACCGAGTGTGAAGGGAAGATCTCCTTAAATGCATTCAACTATAGTTCCACTTTGTAGACAAGTGGCCGTGTGGGAACGGAGGCGAATTATTATTTTTCAATGGCTCTATTTTAAAAAAATCAGTACCAGTAGTGAGGTCGCTACTGGTTGTTGGAGAAGAGGGGAGAGAGGTGGCATGCAGGTGGCATGAAAGTGGGAGTGTGTGCATGGAGAAAGTCGGTAGGAATGGGCAGTTGGAGGGAGAGAATGGGGAGCCAGGTGTGGGGCCATCCGTGAAGATAGCACTGCATGGGAGCGCAAAGGGAAGTCCACCACTTGCTGGATGGGGAGAGCAGTGAGCTGAGGAGAAGTGCATGCAGAGGATGAGGATAGTGCTGCCATAAGGGGTGGCAATCGGAGAAGGGGGTGGGAGCAGTAAAAGGAGGGCTACCATAACAAAAGGGGGGCCTAGGGACTGTTAGGACCACAGAGCACAAGCCGGATGTAGGGCCATCAGTCACGGAAAGAGGTGGAACCATAGGAGGGACAGCGGCCCGTTGAAGAGGCCATGAGGAGGACGAGACCAAGGTGGCTCCATCCAAGGCCACCACGGGAAAAAAAGAAGCAGCCAAGGGAGACGCCATATATTGGACAACTAAAGGAGCTTGACAGGAAGAGGATCCATTGCATTGGGGCCGAGTGCAGGGCTTGGAGCAGGTGAGGAGGCCGCCATTTGCAGGAGGGTGAGGAAGGCCGAGAGAAGCACGAATACAGGTGCTATGCGTGCAACATGAAGTTCAAACCGAGAGCATCCGGTAAATTTTGGAAGAAGATTCATCATGGTTGCTTGCTACTGCGACCATGTTATGGTGTTATGTTATGTGACGCCTTCAAAGTATGCATACAATATGGGTTTTTGAAGCTGCATATTCTGGAAGGGTTTTATGAAGCTCCAGTGTGTGGACAATTTCTCTTCATTCCATTTGATCCAGGAGGACTACGCGATGGCTATGGCTTTGGACAGAGGGATGTCTATGTGTCCTAATACAGTGATTCATGTGCCAACCGAAATAATGCTTGAAGATTTAATAAAGTTGGCACATACCGAAGGATGTGGAGGTTCAGAGGGGGTGGATGTCATGCTGCTTTGCGGGCACGCTGAGAAAAAGCAACACTAAAATATATTTGTAAGTTTTCACCAAATTATGATTTATGCTGGGGTTTGATTATGTCATCAGATGCTTGACATGCATGCTAATTGTGGTTTTCAAATACCAGAAAGTCTCTAGGAGGGCCTAAACAAGGTGATGGATAGCAGTTTCCAAAATGAAAATTTTATGAGCGAGATGGTGACTCTTAAAGTGCTTTCTATGCTGGTCCAGACGGCATGACATACAGAAAGATATGCCAGTGTGCGGTTGGAATGCGTTGCAAATCCGCGACGGATTGGACGGGTACAAGTGAATCATATGAGATGATGGTTATGGATAAAGTTGAAGTGCTCAAGTTGTGGATCCTATTGGTCTTTCCGGTTTGGCAATCGGAGTCCCGGGTAGCAAGCTATGAGCTGTCAAAGGTTGGACGGGGGCCGGTTCTGGGGCCGAATGGTCGGATTGGGAGAGTCTGACATCAGAGATTTTTGGGTGCTTATCAATATTCCTATGAGAACTATGTAAATAATGGAGTCCATACGACTTGACGATAGGTCAATCGAGATCCGGAGTGCGGAGATATGGCTTATTGAACTTGGCCGGGATGCATGCAAAATGTTGTGCTCGACAATGCTTTGGTCAACAAGTATATGTGCTACACTTTGGAGAATAATATATTCTTGAGGAGGTTGTCCGAATTGTTGTCTATTGCAGTTCATTGATCGTTGTGCTTTACCAAGTGTGAAGGGAAGATCTCCTCAAATGCATTCAACTATACTTGCACTTTGGAGACAAGTGGCCGTGTGGGAACGGAGGCGAATTATTATTTTTGAATGGCTTTATTTAAAAAAAACTAGTACCAGTACTGACGTTGCTAATGGTCGTTGGAGAAGACGGGAGAGAGGTGGCATGCAGGTGGCATGAAAGTGGCAGTGTGTGCATGGGGAAAGTCGGTAGGAACGGGCGGTTGGAGGGAGAGACTGGGGAGCCATATCTGGGGCCATCCGTGAAGATAGAACTAAATGGGAGCGCAAAGGGAAGTCCGCCACTTGCTGGATGGGGAGAGCGGTGAGCTGGGGAGAAGTGCATGCAGAGGATGAGGATAGTGCTGCCATAAGGGGTGGCAATCGGAGAAGGGGGTGGGAGCAGTAAAAGGAGGGCTTTCATAACAAAAAGGGGGCCTAGGGATCTGCCAGGACCACAGAGCACAAGCCGGATGTAGGACCATCAGTCACCAAAAGAGGTGGCACCACAGGACGGACAGGGGCCAGTTGAAGAGGCCACGAGGAGGCCGAGACCAAGATGGGTCCATCCAAGGCCGCCACGGGCAAAAAAGAAGCAGCCAGGGGAGGCGCCATCTATTGGACAACTAAAGGAGCTTGACAGGGGGCGTCTCCATTGCATTGGGGCCGAGTGTAGGGCTTGGGGCACATGAGGAGGCCGCCATTTGCAGGAGGGTGAGGAAGGCCGAGAGAAGCGCGGCCAGGAGAAGCCAGTGCTGCCCATACCAGTAGGGGGGGGTTCGCAATAAGGAGGAGAGCTGTCAAGGAAAGGGGAGGGAAGTGAATACAAAGCAAGACAATAAGTGGATTTGATATGTTTGTTAATGATTTGGGTAAGCTTTGATCAAAATCGTCAAGATAAGAACTATCCGAGAGGAGGATTCTGCAATGATTTATGATCGGCAAACATGTTGTCTTTAATGGGCAAGGAATTTATGATAAGGGGTTGAGATTTTGATGTCAACAGGCTGGGGTTCTTCAGCTAGGGTATTTTTGATTAGGGGTTTTAGATCGAGGTGCATAGCAACGTTGCGTATGCAATCGAATTGTAATAAAGTTGTGAGAGATCATGAATATGAAGAATTTTTTTGTTTGCGACATCAAATTATGTGTCATTTTCTTCCTCTCTCTTACTATTAAATGTTCATTCTGTTCTAATCCTCAGTTATCTCTTGCATTTAATCTCCAATCATCGATATTCACCTTTGCTACTTCTTAACACACCACTAACTGCACTCTGCCACTCGATGGGAACCCACACCGACTTGCTCTCTCACAGCCAGAAGCCTTGAGCTTTCCCAGTCACCCATGGGAAAAGATATGAAAGGTTTTCCCAGTCACCCATGGGAAAAGAACGTGACAACATTTGCCTTTCTGAAAAGATATGAAAGGTTTTCCTGTGTTGGCACATAAGCCAAGTTGATCTCTCCTGCTGAGAGCCTCTTCCACCACATAGTGGTAATGCACATCAATGTGCTTTGTGCAAGCATAAAAAACTGATGTAAAGTGCCACTTAAGTAGTGATAAATCCTCTTGACAGCCTACCAATGCTTAGACCTTGGGCTATGCATAAATTGGATGACCTATGAGACTGCAATCTGAATATCCATCCTCATGTTGCATACATAAATGAGGCATTGGTAAAAAGTGACATCGACAGGATCGCAAGAATCATGAAGACTCGATTTCAAACCTGTTTCAATGGGTTTTTAATCCTCAGGTTCAAACTTACATAACAATGTTTGTATCTAACTTGTCTGACACAAGGCAATACCACCATCCCACTGGTTTAATTATATGTCCAAATAATCGTGCAGCAACCCCAAATCTTCATCTTGAAAGTAGCATTCAAATCAGCCTTAAATTCAGCAATATGTCTCTCATTTAGTCCATTGAACATCAATCATCCACATAGATAACAACAATGAGAAGTACATCACCCTCATGCTTTACATACAATGTGCTTTCTGTTGAACTTTTACAAAAGCCTCATTTGACTCAATGAG
Source organism: Adiantum capillus-veneris (assembly GCF_014529385.1). Classification (NCBI taxonomy): domain Eukaryota; kingdom Viridiplantae; phylum Streptophyta; class Polypodiopsida; order Polypodiales; family Pteridaceae; genus Adiantum; species Adiantum capillus-veneris. The sequence goes on along the minus strand of NC_140940.1, from coordinate 129,045,701 downwards.
TGTCAACTTTCTCATACCAAGCACGAAGAGATTGCTTCAACCAATACAAAGATTTCTTACATTTACACACTTTATCCTCTTGTCCTTTCTTGATAATATTGTCATCATCTCGCTTGCATTTCACCTTGTAAACCCACTTCGTACCAATCGCCTTTTTTCCAGGAGAAAAATCACATAAGATCCATGTTCTATTTTCTATAAGTGTATCTTTCAGATTGCATGGCAGCCATCCAATTTTTTGAATTCAGTGTTTCATCAAAAGACAGAGGTTCTTCAACATCACATAAGCTAGACACAACCAAAGCATAAAAATCTCATGCATAAGATGCATGGCAAGAACCTAAACGAGTACGACTAGACAAAGTATGCACCATCCATTTTGGCATACCTCTACCTTGCTCATTCTCAACCCTTTCCTCATCAACTACATCATGTACATCTGCATCAGTAATAGGCTGATCTATAACATTTTTAGTAACCCCCACATTTGTCTCTTGGAATTTACAATTAAACTTCCACTAGGCAACAAACTAACTAAAGTCATGTGAGTTTACACGGTTGCCCCTAGTACATAATAGCAAAGGCTAAACAGAATCTTCCACAAACACAATATGCCGTGAAACCAAGATACGCTTTGTGTGCGGATGGTACAACTTGTAACCTTTGCTTTTAGCATGATAACCAACAAAAATATATTTTATAGCCTTATCATCCAGATTTATGTGTTGTGTTCTCAAGCGAAAAAGAATGCGTCAAAGCTTGCCTTTTGACCATACATTGTGCCATTTCCATAAGTGACCTGGTTTTTCCTCTCACTAATGCCATTTTATTGAGGCATATACGGGACTGTATTGGTGTATTATCCCACGTATGGCTTGAAATGCATTAAATTTATGAGACAAATACTTCCCCCCTCGATCGGAATGGAAGGTGTCTATAGTACATTTTAAGACATTTTCAACCATAGCCAAAAATTGTTTGAAGCAGAAAATTTTTGTACTTTGCTTTAAGTGGATACACCCATGCATGTCTAGAGAAATCATCAATGCAAGTCACGAAATAAAGGTAATTGCCCAAGCACGGAGTTTGCATGGGCCTACAAACATCGCTATGCACAAGCTGCAACCTGCATGTGGCCCTAATTGCACCATCCTTTGGAAACTTTGAGCGCATCATCTCACCCAAAATATAGCCTTCACAAACATGTTTGGTAGGTGCTTCAAGAGGCGGAAAATAAGCAACCATATCAGATCTCTGCAAATGCAACACACATGCAAAATTCAGATACCCAAAACGTGCATGCCAAAGTTTTGCATCTGAAATAGCCTTATAATCCACAACTGCATTTGCAAAATTCTATCCACACTTGTCATACAAAGTGAGCTTATACAGCCCACGGCATAAAATGCCAAAATGCAAAAATCTCATCAACCAAAATTGAAATCATGTATTGTACATTTGTCATCTACAAATCTGACTATAAGTCCAAGTCTACCAAGTGCAGATATAGACAAAAGATTCTTGATCCCGAGTACATACAATGCATTAACAAACTGTCAAAGAACTATCATTTGCAATAGTAAGCACAATCTTTCCAACTCCCTGAACCGGATAAGAGGCATTGTTGGCACAAGTGACTAAATAATTATGAGAGACAGAGTCGAGCGAGGCAAACAAATCACGATGTGAGGTAATGTGCTTTGCAGAACCACTATCAAAATACCACACATGTGAATCTACAACAGCTGACATGGATGCATCATGGACAATATGACCATAAGTACACTCTGCACTAAAATCCCACTCAGCATCTACATCAGCATCATAATCTCCTTTCATAGAAGACTCTACAATAATCACACTTGTATTGGACCCTGTAGTTGACCCAGGCTCTTTCTTCTTAGCCTCTTTTGCCTTCAATTTTGAACATTGCTTGATCAAGTGATCATTAGCTTTACAATAATGGCAACACATCTTCTTTTTTCCCTTATCACCAGAATTCCCAAATGCAATGCTGCCAGCAAAAGCATTACAAATAGAATATTTTTCACTTGCAAAAGAACCATGAAAAGTGCTTACATTGTCGTTACCACCTTTTCCTTAAGCAGCAATAAAAGCCTCTTCAACTGCACGTTATTATACCCTGTTTTTTTGTAAATCAACTCTTGCAACACCAATGTGCATAATGCATCAAAGTTGAAAACTTCAGGATTTCCTTGGGACATAGGTCTCCAAGTACTAGCAAAAGTCTGGTAAAAATCTGGCAAAGCATTAAGAACAGTATGCACAAGGGAGCTGTTAGAAATAACTTTGCTTGCAAAAATAAGTTTCTCATTAATATCCTTGATACCAGCGAGGAAAATGTCCATTTCATCTTCCTCATGCATAATCTTCAACTCCAGCTCTTTACACAACAAAGCAATTTCAGCCTCATAGTGACTTTCATAAAGACCAACCAGAATATCTGAAGCTTTTTTTGCAAATTTTATTGAATGAATGTTAGGAGTAACAGTGCGCTTCACAACAACACAATCAGTGCATAAGCATGCGCATCTCTTACATCCCAACGAGCTTCTAACAACAGCAATAAAGCCAGCAAAATCTACAGCATCCTCAACATCCCCTATATCCATAGAACCAAGACATTGGTGTGACCGAAGGTGTGCCAAGTAGTGCTAGGAATGCCAATAGGTGCACGACAAAGGGTTTAAGATGGTATATGAGGCCTTGCCTGGATAGGCAAGGGCAATGGAAATGCATGTATAATGTGATTTTTTGGGCCAAAAAGGTTCCAAAAAATGCCCATTGAGTTGAAAAGTCCAGGTGTCATAAGTGTTGTTCTAGTGCCCGAGAATGTAGTATTCAAAGTGATTTAAAATCCAGTCTAGATGGCTCCTCAAATGGAGCCCCGGTGCAAAATATATTGAAGTTCTAAGTTGGAAGGCTTTGTAGATCCCCGAAGAGTAGGACAAATGGGGACAGATGGCCAGTGATGGTTCAAGCAGGTAAATGTGTTCTCAAGTTGTGGGACACATTCATCCTTTTAGATCAAGATTCGGATCCCAAATGAGCAAGTTATGGGCAACTTTGAAGGTTTGATAGGGGTAGGTTCGGCTTGATCACCTTGGAAAGCATCCCATCACTTGGTTTTGAAGATCAACAAGTTTTTTCAGGCTAGTGCTTAGCATGAAGTGTTAGCCAGAAGTGACTACTTATGAATTTGATTCCCGTTCAATGAGTTATGACCAGATGAAGTCTAGTCCTATTAGCAGCAATGCAATGCGAGCCGGATTTTTTGTTTTTTGGTCGCATTGGTTGGTGGGCCCATGATGATGAAGATGTGATGGGATTGATGTGAGTTGTAGCCAAGGACCGGGTCCTTGAAGGTGGATTTACAAGATGGGCATTGGGTTATTGAGGCACACTGTGGCATGCAGTTGAAAAAAACAAGTTTTTAAAAAAATTCATATGGTGGCCATGGAGGGACTTTTGAGGGCCTTGAAGGGGGAATGCTTCTGGGAATGCCACATGGCAACAAATTGTCCCACATGCTAGGGGAGCTCCATGACCTCAAGGCTATGGCATATGGCCATGGGCAACGCCCTTGGTGCTGTGTGCAATGGTCAGTGGACATCTTGGCGTGTTTGGGCAAGCCTATCGACGCGCTGATGGCTGATTGGCACGAGGCAGATGATGAAGTAACCTGTCCATTAGGGGCCATCCTTGCGGGATCATAAATGGCCAACATCATTTACTGAGGATAGATGGGCTCTCTTGGGGTTGTCACAGCATTATGACAACCAAGAGAGGGTCAATGAGGTGCTTCACATGCAATTGAGGAGTTGGATAGTGCCGAGCTGTCACCTCCCCATCAGATATGATAAGAATATAAGACCAAGTGAATGTGAGGTGGGTCAAAATATCAAAGTGATCCCATGGTGAACTACGTGATTAAAAAAAAGCTTCTTTTTTTTTATAGAAGGAGCTCCATATAAGGGGCCATTCTTTTTTGTAAAAAGGTGGGGAGGACTTTTGTAGCTGGTTCTTTTTGGCCAAGAGTTTTTGGAAGCTGTCATTTTGGAGAAGCCATGGTTTGGAGAGCCTTTGGAGAGAGAGAGAGAGAGAGAGAGAGAGAGAGAGAGAGAGAGAGAGAGAGAGAGAGAGAGAGATGTGTGTGTTAGCAGTTGGAATAGGGTCTTGTGTGTGCGGCATGTGCTAGAGCTTTTCGTGAAGAATGTGTGTGAGTTGGTACACCGAGACGAGTGTGTACAAGTGATTTTGTGCGGATTTTGAAGGTGAATTCTAGTGAATTGGGATGTTGTGTGTATCTTGGGCTATAGAGAGGCACTTGTGTGTGTTCCAGGAATGTACCCTCTTCCCCCTTTCCATCTTTTGGTGCCCCCACAAAGGAGCACATGGATGCTCTTGATTGAAGGTGAAGATGGTGTTTTACTGGTGCTTGAAATGTAAGTGTTGAAGAGTAGGTTTTGTTGAGTATGGCGTGGCCAAAATTTCCGATTTTCACACGTGTCGAAGATGCAAAAACTTGGCTCCAAGACTATGGTTTGTTTTTGTAGGAGAGCAGTGTGTTGAGAGAAGACGGTCCGATGCAAGTGTTCTTGCTACTGATTTGTGGTAAGGCGAAGTGGTGGTTCAACGGGATACATGAAGAAGTGAAGACCGATCATGAAGTGTTGAAGCGGCTTTTTGAAGCAAGTTTGTGTCGGATTTGTAGCTGGATGAAGTGAAGCCAGAACTCGACGGATTGAAGCAAAGATTGGGGGGTGATTTTAATGTTTTTGAATGGGAGTTTGAAGTCTGTTGGGGAAATCTTGTGAAGGAGACCGATGTTGAGAATATCGGTTTTTTGAAGTTGGGTATGTTTTTAGATTTCTTGCATGAGGAAGTGTGAGACAAAATAGAAATCCATGGTGCGGTGTCATATGAGAAGGAGTGGCTCTAGAGAAACGGTGAACCAAGAAAATGTTGAAAAAATGTGAAGCTGGGCAAGGTTTACCAAGTGTTGTGGTGCCAAAACGGGTTGATGCGGTGGTAGTAAGCCAATATTGATGCAAATGGAGGTGCCGATAAGAGAAGAACCAAGGGTTCTATGGCTCCAAAAATAAAGGGTGGTTTCTATGCCAAGGATGACAGTTAGGACGGCTCCAACTGTAGAGGAAGTGTGGGTGGTTCCAAGTTGAGCAAAAGATGTGTTGTTGAGTAAAGATATGGTTGTACATACTCGTTTGAAGAGTGATAGAGGTCAAAGTGTGTGGTTTGCAGATGAGTTTGAAGCACTAAAGCTCGAGGAGATTTGCAAGCTCAAGACAGTGGGTGAGGTTGAGCCAAGTGGGTGCAACTCTACAAATGCTGCTAGGAGCTGGGAGACCAAGGCGTCTCAATCAAGGTATGAACAGTTTGATCTCTTTTATGTGCATGGAGATGTAGTGAGTGTGTGTGAGGATAAGCGTACGATGCAAGCCAATATGCTAGATGGAAGACAAATGGGGGAGTCCAAGACTTCCAGCGATGGTATGCAGGTAGAGGTTGTGTGCAGTGCCATGCTGATGGCCATGTTGGTGAAGGTTGCAATGGAGTATTTCAGGGTAGTGTAGCAGGTATAGAGTCTCACGAGGATGGATATAGTAGCCTTGCCTATGGAAGAAGATGAGAATGATGCGATAGAGAATGGGTTTCTCTCTTCCTTGGCAGAGCATGATGCAGCAATAGAAGAGATGGTGGAAGAGCAGGTAATTGAGGCCGACAAACAAGTGATGCTGTCATGCCAAGGGCAATGCTCAGTGGTCAAAGACTAGGCCCAAGGGGTCGGCTGCAAGTGTGGATAGGGAATGAGGCCCAGGGAGCTATATAATGGGAGGTTGGGAGGCTCATTCCAAGCAGTCCCACCAGGGGTATTTCACTGGTATGAGAGCAAGGGGCTATTTTGGGCATGAGGGCATGGAGACACTCTTGCATGTGCATGCAAAGGGAGCCGTGAAAGTGATCTCTTGACATGCGGGGACGAGGATGACGAGGGTGACCCCGTGTGTAGGGCCTCTTGAGGCAAGGGGAGGTGGCGTGTCTCCCGGCTCCAAACCACGCGGTGTAGAGCTTGATGGGAGTGCAATACAGAGCTGAAGGAAACCTGTCACTGTGGCGGGTGCAGTCAAGCAACACAGAGGCGACCCTCCCTCTTTGTCTCTCGTGAGGAGATTCTCTGTGTCACCATCGCTACATGTTCTCAGGTTTCAGATGCTTTTTAAAGCTTGGGGCGCCTTAATTTGTGCACCCCATTATATGAGGACTATCCCATGAGGTATAACAAATGATAAAGTTCCACTCAAGCAGGGTGAATTGTCGCTTGTAATCCACGAAAGTGGAGGGATTTGGTATGGGTTCTCGGATGGAGGAGCCTACGGCGGACAGGTCCGGGGATTTTGCACATGCTGTGGCGCACCCGTCTCCAAGCTTGGAGTGGAGGCACGTCTAATGTCCTTGAAGTGGGAAAGTTCCACTCAAGCTGGGAGCTTCGAAGAAGCAAGGCTCATGGAAAAGCTCATCACCAACACGGCTCAGAAAGGGGTTGCATGCATGGATTTCATGTCGATCCTTGAGGGGAAATTATCTATATCAATGTACAGAGTTGAACCTCTTCTATATGCAATAGGAATTGTAGTAATTCGATCAAGGTCGACAATCTTATGGCTAGTCTTTGGCAGTGCAAGACATGCCCTTGAATCTAGACAAGGATTAAAAGCAAGGCTTGCTAGCTACTCATGATGTGGTGATCCACACAAGATGCTTGATTGCAATCTTACTTCTTCTTATTTGGCCATCATGGCAAGACATGTTCCGTAAGGGTGTGACACACAAGGCATGCGCCAAATTGCATCAACACATTTGCAACTGCAGAACTTTCATGCATCCGATGCTACATGTCGCGGTTACCAATTTGACGGCTGCTTCATATCTGATGGAGATGGCAATATAGACGTTTGTGATGGACGATAAGTATAATAAACTTGAAACTAATGTTTCTCATTCATTTCAAGTTTGCAAAAATATTTACATTAGTTAACACAAGCTTTGAGACCATTGCTTATGGTGGAAGGGGAGCTTGTTCCAAGGGATATTTGTCAAGGATAAACGTCTGCCAGGTGTAAATATGACCAACAGTGTGTGCAAACATAGTTGTTTAATATTATATGCATGTACAGGCAAGGCCTGTGGCTTGAACAATAAACCTATGATTGTATGGTCAAAGTACTTCAACAAGGCCGATCATCCACTGCAATTCCAAGACACTGTCAAACAAGTTGCTCCGGCTTGACTTCTAGGCCAGTGGAGCAAGGCTCCGTCTACGTAACCAAGTCAAGTAGGTCGAATTTCTCTTGTTCTGATATTCTAAATTGGCAAAAAATATGTGTTAGCTACGAGCACCATAACAGTGCATGAGTACTCAATGTGGAGCACGGCTTTCCTTACGACATTTGGCATAGCGGTTTGCAACATTTGGAATATGCTAATAGCATACGAGCTTGGGGAAACTTTCCACCATGTCTGTAGGTTTTTAAAATCACACAAAGGATGTGTATATGATACATATGCTAGCTCACTCAAGGTACAAAGCAAATTGCTTTGCCAAACTTATGTGAAGCACAGCTTCTCTTATGTGCCAATGTCTTATCAAATTGAGTACTTCGGAACAATGATAATGGCACAAATGTTTGGCACTATGTGGATATAAGCTCACAGTTTACGCAACGGTGTACTGTGATGTATCCATGCTAGTGTAATCGTGCACGACACGTATACCAGCGTCTCACATGTTTGAAACTGTCCTTGAAGCCACGGGCTTATTATTATTATTTTTTTTTGCTATGTATGCACGGCGTAATAGTCCATTGGAAGTATGACACTCCATCATCATATATGCTTCCGCTATCATACACTCAATACTCTGTCAAGGACAAAGTAATAACTGATATCTTAAAATATATTTTATGTTCTTCACAGGTAAAGTGCCATATTTAAAGCTACCCTGATACGTAATGGCTTCTCTCTACTAAGGTGTATAGATGGAGCAAGCATTTCAACCAGCACGGCTGTTCGCAAAAAACCAAGATTATGGATTTTTGGGTTTACAGCACATTCAGTGGTGAATATGATTCGAACTTTGAGTGGATCTTTTATAGCACTAAGAGTGTCTATACAAATACAATTTTGGGGTAAGACCCATCTTATGATTACTCAATCATTTCTTCAAGTGTTGATGATCAATTCTTAGACCAATCACACTTGCATTTTCAAGGAAAGAATTCCACAAACTTCCAAGGGGTGGTGGCAAGGTTTCAACTGCCAATGGAATGTACTGCCACGGGCTACTAACGCAAAGGGGGTCACGGACATAGTCCCAGGGCCGGTTGCTAGTAGAGAAGTTTTCCTACAAAGTTTAACCACCGGGTTTATATTGCAAGGGCAACACCCCAAGTTACATGTGCAATGTTACTTGCATTTCACTAATTTTCCCTTAGTGTTCCTAGGCCTTTGCTGGTGGGAAAATTTGGAAGGTAACTTTCCATACAGATAAGCAAACACTATGCTCAACCTCTGGGCATGCATCTGATTTGGTTTAGTTCCATTTTTCAATATGCTTTCCTTGAATTTTTAGTCGGGTGACTCATCTTGATTGCTTTCATCCATTTTTGCTTTTTAGCGAGATGACAAGGTCATGTAAGGAGGATCGGACGACACTTGGAGGATTGAGGGCTAGCTCTCTCTCCTTTCTTAGCTGCTATTTCAAGCTGGGTTTCTCTACTCAAGCTCGATCACTATGCAACTCGATTAGATGGTGGGTGTGTGTGAGCGGCCAAGGATTATTATGGATCAATTGCTTGCACACACCAGTATGTAGAAATATAATTTTGAAAAAATTATAATGCTTCTCTATCGAAAGGGCGACCATGCAGAGATGACGAGCGAGAGCGGGCAAGGTTGTGCATGTTTGTGCTCTTTTCCTAGCTATGCTGAGTCGATTCTCCTTCTATTCTTTGCCCCCTGCAATGCTCGGTTGTGCTCGGCTGCTCTTGGAGTTTGAACTGCAGGCTCCGCATCTTGCTACAGACACTATGTGTGTGTGTTTGTGTGTGTGTGTGTTATGCCCTTTGCCAGCGCTGCTCGGATTTTCATACACTCAATTCTCTCTCTATCGCGTTATTGCTCACTGACTTGCTACTACTGCATCCGATTTGCATCCAAGGCTAAAATCCCCGCAACGCTATTGTGTGCTTGCAGCTCTCAAGCTCTTTGATAAGCTTTGCCTCCTATCGAGACTGCCCGCTGCCCCAAATGGCTCAATGTCAAACCTCACAAGACAACACAGCATGTCGAACTTGCCCCAATTGACTCAATGTCAAACCTCACAAGGCAACACACCATTTCGACCTTGTGTGTGTGTGTGTGTGAGAGAGAGAGAGAGAGCACCACACACATGTTCGGGTTTCTTCTCTTCATGCTGCTGCCTTGGCTCGCTATTTGCACAATGATTGTGTGCCGGCTCCCCAAATGAGCCTCAAGTTTCAATGCTCTCAATCTCCTCGCTTTTTCTTTCCACAGAAGCCTTGCAATTTGGAGCTTCTCTTGCAGCCTACAATGTGTGTGCAAGGGCAGCTGCGTGCGCAAAGCATTTTGAGGCTCCCAAATTGTCCCAAGCTGCTCCAATCCAACTCCGGTGCAAGATCCACAAGCTCCTTAGTTCTGCAAGCTTCCATGGCTGCCAATTTTCCAATCCAATCGCCACCAATGCTGTGATACCAATTGTGGGGGTTGTTGGGCGGAGTGTGTGTGTGAGGAATCCATGCAAGAGAGGGGAGAAGAGAATTGGGGAGGGGATGAAGCACAGATAGGGAGTTAGGTTAGTCAACTTTCTCTCCCTGTATTGATTAGGGAAAGAAAAGAGTAAGGGTGGTTTCCCACGGCCACCTGGCCTACATCCCCATATCAAACCATACAGAAGTAAACTCTGCTTACATCCACAAGGTGTCTTACATTACCCATATCTTATCTTTTTTCTTTTTAAATGCTCATTTGAGCTAGATTTCAATCAACTCCAAAAAATACATGTAAACACTAGCATATCCTTTGCACAGGGGTCTCCACCCAATACAAAGTTTGTTCAATGGGCATGGAATCCTTTATGAAATTCGACACCACTAATCACACCCCAACCCTTACAATATATTTCAAATTATGAGATTCTTGTGATCAATTTCTTCTACTCTTTCTAGAGAAGCTAGCTTTGCTGCTTTATTCTACTAAGGATAAGCCACCATCAAGTTTCCAGAACCTCTACTTTGTCCAAAGGATCATACTTCTTCTGAAACAATACTACATCAACTATGCCTTCAAACAAAAAAAAAAGGTGTAACAAGATTGTCCTCTAAAGATTTTACATTTTTTTCTAGCAAGGTATGTTCAAGAAGGTGCCTAGAGTTGGGGTGCTCAAAGCACTGACCTACATTGGGAGCACTCCTACCACCCACAATATTGAGGCCACACGGAGATGGTTGAGGCTGGATAGGCAGGTTTTCACCCTATTGGGGGGTGCCCAATTGCCCCTCCCGTGAGGGCTGTCCATCCTTGCTTTACGTCCCTTATTTTTGCAGGTGGGTGTGGACACACTACCCATCTCCCCCTCTAGAGAAAACAGTGGCTTTGGGACTTTTTGGAAACTTGAGTTTCCTGTAGATGTCATGGCTTGATGTGAGAATGGCTTTCAATGTAAATTTTATATACTTCTCACTCATAATTTTGAGTTTGGCCCAAAAAAAAGAAACGAACCATGTATTCTAAGATTATGCCATTGACATAAAAACTTAATATGCAAAAAGGTAGTAGACAAAACAACATTTCTAAACCTTATGTTCCAACTGCACTAACTACGCATCAAAAATCTAATACATTCACTGCTATTGTGATCGCCAACTCGACGTCAAAAGCATATGAAAGCGTTCAAATACATTTCCTATGGCGAGGGTACTGAAAGCGGGGAACTCCAACTACCTGTAGTATCACCATGGGTGTCTCAACATTCGAGAACACCCTAGCTTGAAGAAAACCTCATGCTATCAACCCTCCAAATGTTAATGCAGACACAAAAGGACTAGCCACAGTCGCAAACAGGGCTCTTCCGGTCTAAGTCTCAGAAACAACTGAGAAAAATTGCCAAAATAGCAAAAAATGACTCCACATGTAGTACAGTGTGAAGTGTCCGCAACTCAATTCACATGAATGGAGAAACTGATGTCATAATGATTGCCAAATAGCTTGTGAAAGCGCTGTGTCTGGTAATCTAGAGAATCTGTGTGTGATCAGGCTCAAAACCCCCCTATAACTTGTAACATGCACATGGGTCAAGAGTCGGAGAGTTGGAGGATCGAACGACACTTGGAGGGCTGAGGGCGAGTTCTCTCTCCTTTCTTTAGTTGCTATTTTAAACTGGGTCTCTCTACTAAGGTTGATCACTGTGCAACTCAATCTGGTGGTGGGTGTGTGTGAGCGGCCGAGGATTATTATGGGATCAATTGCTTTCACAGACCATAGTATGTAGAAATAAAGCTAGAAAATTTTATCGTGCGTCTCTATCAAAAGGGCAAACGGAAGAGATAAGGAGCTGACGAGCCAGAGCGGGTGAGGGTGTGGGTGTTTGTCCTCTTTTGCTAGCCATACTAAGTCAATTCTCCTTCTATTCTTTTCCCCCCCTGCAATTCTCTATTGTGCTTGATTGTTCTCAGAGTTAGAACTGCAGGCTTTGCATCTTGCTACAAACTGTGTTTGTGTGTGTGTGTGTGTGTGTTATGCCCTTTGCCAACGCTGCTTGAGTTTGCATACACTCAATTCTCTATCTATCTCATTGTTGCTCGCTGATTTTCTATTGCTGCATCCAATTTTCATCCAAGGCTACAATCCCCCCAAGCTACTGTGTGCTCGTAGCTCTCAAGCTCTTCGATTAGCTTTGCCCCCTGTCGAGATTGCCCACTGCCCCAATTGGCTCAATGTCAAACCTCACAAGGTAGCACACCATGTCAAACTTGCCCCAATTGACTCAAATTCATACCTCACAAGTCAGCACACCATGTCAAGCCTCTGTCTTAGTGGCAATCAAGTGTGAGTGTGTGTGTGTGTGTGTGTGTGTGTGAGAGCACCACACACATGCCTGGGTTCCTTCTCTTCATGCTACTGCCTTGGCTACCAGGGGACATTGGTCTTGAATTCCCTGTTGTGTCTCTCAAATGCATGGGCCTCCTTCATGGCTTCCCATGCATCTTGCACCTATGAAGCTTCCCTTTGTTCTCACTATTGCCGCTCACGTGTAACCCCATCCTCTACTTATGTGGCATCCGCATAATATTGATAGATTCATTTTGAGTCTATCAATGCTATTGCCTCAGTTTGTCAATGCGGGTCTATTCAAACTCCTCATCTCCGGCACTTTCCTCTCTTGACCGGCAATGCACGAGATAATATAATATGTTGAATGGCCATTACATAATTTATGCACATCATAGGGGTTGTAGTTATGTGATTCAAGGTCCTGTAGATGCGTGATAATAAGAAAGTAAGCAAAGAAGTTACTTCTTTGAATACAAACATTACAGTGTCCAGAAATTCAACAACACATGTACTTACATTTGAGATATCCAAAATTTGGCAAAGAAGGAGCATAGCATTTATACACGTCAGATAGCCACAATTGCATTCATCAATTTGCATAGCCACACGAACCCATTAGTGTTGAGTGGAAGCACCTAGATCATGTTCTAACAAAATGTGCTCTACACAACATACAACTTTTTTTGAGGCACTACATAGATAAGAACTTGCTTCAGTAAGGAATTACAAACATACACAACAAGAAAATGCATAAATATTTTGTTGGGGATAAAGGCCATTAGGCGTATACCATCACAAACTAACCCTAATCTCATTCTTTCTTATTGATAATATAGAAAAATAAAGAGCTCACACATAGTGTGAGAAGAAGATCCACCAAAACTCTCTCTCTCTCTCTCTCTCTCTCTCTCTCTCTCTCTCAATCCTAATATGTCAACCCTTGCATCCCTTCCACACTGCGTGTCATAAAATCTAATATCAGACTAGTCAAATGATTTCCTCATATTAAACTGATCATTGAATGCGGGATAATAAATGGGAACAAGGGTAGAATATAGGTATGTTCTTTAGATGCATCGCAGTACGGGACCAAATGTAATGGGTCCAAACGGGAGATGGTATATACAAGAGCAATGCTAATGGATATTAACACTAGGTTGGTAATGGGACACTTTTATTCCTAGGACACTTTTATGTCCTGTTAAGTGACCATTTTCCTTGAATTATGTCAAGAGTTTCAAAATGGATTTTGAGGTGCTATCTGTCTAGAAAGTTGTCTCATGAGCTGAAAAAACCTTGACATTTTTTTGGAATATCAATTCCATCTTTAACCTTGTCCTTGCACAACATTTCACAACCTAAACTGTGTGAAAAAACGGGTCTTGTTTTTGGCTTTTTTCAACTTTTTGCAACTATACCACTCTAGAATTCATGTTTGTGAGGTCTATAATTCTAGAGAACTATATTTAGTAGTCTTCAACATGTCTGCTTCTAGGAAGAAATAAATGTTAAAGTTGTATGTTATGACCAAATTACAAAAATTGTCAAATCCTGTTTCTTAGCCAATTTTAGCTCTTCTATGATTTTTTTGGTGGCTTTCATGATATCCAAATGCAGTTTTGATTTTCTATGTCGCATATTGTAACATAAAACTAATATTCCTTGAGTTTTGGGGCACCTAATACTCTATTTTTCTTAGTACAGAACGATGGTTGATTTTTTCAATTATAGAAGAAAACGAAACATTCTAGTATATCAATTATAGCTTTTTCAATATTGTTAGTTTCTTGTGACAACTACATGCATTTTGTAGGTAGTAACCATACCTAGTCATAAGGATCAAATTTGGCTAGATATTGAATAGTTTCTATGGGATTCTACAACTCATAATGTTGAACCCAGTTTTTTCATGTTTGCTGTATTTAGCACTTCGTCTTTGTCCCCAAGATTCCCTTTGGCAAGAGATTTATTATTCTTTTGACATGCTCCATGGCTCCTTATGAACCTAAAGGACAATAGGAAACTAAGAAAACATGCATATATTATTTGTATTGAGCGTGGCTATAGAAACTTTGATTATAGGTTTGCAGAATGGTAAAAATTCACCTTTTTTGTACCTATTTCTTTTGACAAAACAAAAAATAGTGAGTGAGAAGCAATCATATGTTCTGATCACCAACCCATTGAAGTTTACTAGGGAATTTATCTCAAGTCCTACAAAAATCCCTAATCTTATTTTTATGCAACAAAACGTAAGAAATGATTGTTTTGATGAAAATGTACTGGTCCATCAACTTTGGAGGCTTGGTGTGATCAAAAGATGAGAAATTTTACAAGTTTCTTATTTTTTCCATGTGTAGTAGGCCTTGAACTATAACCTCATGAAAGGATTTTACAAAATGAGTGGATCTACTATGGTTTTGGAGGTTTTTTTCAAAACCCTGAAAGGACACTTTTATGTCCTGTTAGGTTACCAACCTAGTGTTAAAGACCATAAAGTTAGTGTTAAAAGTCCTTTGACCATAAGTAAGCTAGGGTTGAGCTTGTCATGGGAACTCACCCCAAGCTTGAGTTGCTTGCTTTGCCTGATGACTAAGGTACTTGTCATGCTTGATGACTAAGGTTCTTGAGGTTCTTCTCATTCTTTCTGACTGAGATGCTTGTGGTGCTTGTGCTTGCCAACAACTAGGGAGCTTGTGGTGCTTGAAGTGAGGTGTTCCACAAAGTAAAAAGGATTTCTACAAGGAGGGGGCGAGCCCTAAAAGAGGGGGTCAGAGAGAACACACACACACCCTCACACAAGGCAACCTTGGTACAAAGAAATCAAATAGGACACTTGTCAAGCTCCTCCTGATGTTGCCCTCATGGTGTGCCTGAAGCCTATTGGTTGGCATCCCAAGGGATCCAATCATAATTTAGTATATTTAATTTATTGTTTTTGCTTTTATCAAGTCCTCTCTCTCAAGGGGGAAAGGGGGACCCTTGCCCCAAGACAACCCTTGTTGCTTCTAATGCATTTAGCATGTGTTTGGCTAGTCTTGTAGGGGGTCACTGAGCTTCAAGATTGAGCTACAAGGGGGGGGTCGACGAAATCAAGAAGGGGACTAGCTTGGGGGGTATACTTTCCCACACACACTCTCCATTGTGTGAAGTGCCAAGTGGAAGAGCTCCATCTCCTTCTCCAAGCGTCTCTATAGTATGTAGAACTAAAGTTAAAAAAAATTATCATGCGTCTCTATCAAAAGGGAAACCAGGCAGAGATAAGGAGATGACAAGCCAGAGCGGGAAAGGGTGTGTGTTTGTGCTCTTTTGCTAGACATGCTAAGTCGATTCTCCTTCTATTCTTTGCCCCCTGCAATGCTTGGTTGTGCTCCACTAGTCTCGGAGTTCAAACTGCAGGCGCTGCATCTCGCTACAGATTGTGTGTGCGTGTGCATGTGCGTGCGTGCGTGTGTGTGTGTGTGTGTGTGTGTGTGTGTGTGTGTGTGTGTGTGTGTGTGTGTTATGCCCTTTTCCAACGTTGCTCGAATTTGCATACACTCAATTCTCTCTCTATCTCATTGTTGCTCACCGATTTGCTATTGCTGCATTCGATTTGCATCTGAGGCTACAATCCCCCCAAGATACTGTGTGTTCGTAGCTCCGAAGCTCATTGATTAGGTTTTCCCCTTGCCGAGACTGTTCACTACCCCAATTGGCTCAATGTCAAACCTCATAAGGTAGCACACCATGTCAAACCTACCCCAATTGACTCAATGCCGTACCTCACAAGGAAGCACACCATGTTGAACCTCTCTCTTCATGGAAATCGAGTGTGACAGTGTGTGTGTGTGAGAGAGAGAGAGAGAGAGCACTACACACATGCCCAGGTTCCTTCTATTCATGCTACTGTGTTGGCTAGTGAGGGATGTTGTTCTTGCATTACCTGTTGCATCTCTCAAATGCATGGGCTTCCTTCATGGCTTCACATGCATCTTGCACCTGTGCAGCTTCCCCTTGTTCTCGCTCTTGCTACTCACGTGTAACCCATTCCTCTACATATGTGGCATCCGCATAATCTTGATAGATTAATTTTGAGTCCACTAATATTGTTGCGTCATTTTGTCAATGCGGGTATTTTGAACTCCTCAGCTAGCGCACTTTCCTCTCTTGACTGGCTATGCACCAAATAATACAATATATTGAATGGCCATTACATAAGGTTTATGCACAGCATAGGGGTTGTAGTTATGTAATTCAAAGTCCTATAGATGAGTGATAATAAGAAAGTAAGTAAAGAAGTTACTTCTTTCAATACAAACATTGCAATGTTCAAGAATTCAACAACATGTATACTTACATTTGACATATCCAAAATTTGGCAAAGTAGGAACATAGCATTTATAAACGTCAGATTGCCACTATTACATTCATCAGTATGTGTGGCCACACTGACCCGTTAGTGTTGAGTGGTAGCACAAAGTTTTTGGCGGCACTAGGGTAAAGGGGCCAATAAAAAACCGGCCCCCTTTAATGGGACTCGTGGACTGCCTAAAATAAAGCCGTTTTGCTCCAAGTTTGAGACACAATCAAGCGGGTGTTGGGTTGGTTAGGGCAAGAGACGATTGAATGCATGCCGTTGGATCTCGAGTTCAAGCCTTGGTGGCTCATTGGCTCAACTTACGCCCCATGGCGTCTCCCTATTCATGGCATTTTTTGTTACACATTGAATTTTGTTCCATCTCGTGTGTCCCCAGCATCAAGGTGAGATTCTTTTACAGTTTGCTTGTAGGTTTGTGTGTATGTGTGTGTAACATAGTATGTGTGTGTGTGTGTGTGTGTGTGTGCACATTTTTGGAGGCTTAAAGACATTTTTAATACTCTTTCTTACTCAAATAGGCCGCATGTGAGTGCTCAAAAGTTTCATGTATTTATATTTAATTTAAAACTATATTGTATATTGACAAAGTAAAATTTTATTCTTTAGGCTTTCAATACTTTGAATTTTTATGCAATTTTAAAATTATGCTTTGACAATTTTTTTTGAAATTATGCTTTGGTTTTGAAATTATGCTATGGGAAATTTTGTTTTGAAATTATGCTTTGGAGGAATTTTTTTTCAAAATCATGTTATGGGGAAATTTTGTTTTGAAATTATGCTACCATCTCATCATCATCATGCGATTGATAAGGTTTAGCTTATAGGTTTCGGTTAGGTTTAGGTTTATGTTATAGGTTAGGTTATACATTAGGCTAGGTTAGGTTATAGATTAGGTTAGATTAGGTTTAGGTTATAGGCTAGGTTAGAGCTAGCAACAAATAGTGGAAAAAATGAAAATAAACTTCAAAAATGACTCGTGTACTTCAAAAAACACGAACGGAGTTCGCTTAGGTTAGGTTTAGATTTTAAGTTAGGTTATAGGTTAGGTTATGTTATAGATTATGCTAAATTAGATTATAGGTTAGATTTAGGTTATAGATTAGGTTAGGTTATAGGTCGGGTTAGAGCTAGTGGCAAATAGTAGAAAAAACGTAAACAGACTTTGAAATGACTCGTGCACTTCAAAAAATACAAACGAACGTTGGTTAGGTTAGGTTATGTTACGTTAGGTTTAGGTTGTAGGTTGTACGTAAAAGGTCACGTTAGGTTAGGTTAGATTGTACATAAAAGGTTAGGTTCGGTTAGGTAAGGTTGTATGTTAGTCTAAGTTTAGGCTATAGGTTAGGTTACGTTAGGTTGTATGTAAAAGGTTAGGTTAGGTTGTTTAGGTTATAGCTTAGGTTAGAGCTAGCAACAAATAGTAGAAAAAACATAAACGAACTTTGAAAATGACTCGTGTACTTCAAAAAACGCAAACGGGATTTGGTTAGGTTAGGTTTAGGTTATAGGTTAGGTTGGAGCTAGCGACAAATTAATAGTAGAAAAAATGAAAATGGACTTCGAAAATGACTCGTGTACTTCAAAAAACGTAAACGGGATTTGGCTAGATTAGGTTTAGGTTATAGGTTAGGTTAGAGGTTAGGTTTAAGTTATAAGTTAGGTTAGATTATGGGTTAGGTCAGAGCTAGCGGCAAATAGTAGAAAAAACGCAAACAGATTTCAAAAATGACTTGTGTACTTCAAAAAACACAAACGAACTTTGGTTAGGTTATGTTATAGCTTAGGTTTAGGTTATAGGTTATAGGTCAAGTTAGTTTAGATTTAGGTTGTAGGTTTCAAAAGTGCAATTGGCCTTCAAATGCGCACACAGACTTCAAAACCACTAATATATAGTCATTGACGAATAAGACGAGCTTACTATCCTATGGTCCAAATCTCCGTGCACCTCTAGACCGAGGCTTGCGAGGATCGGACATGGCTAGAGAATGTGAGGTTGTTAGAGCTAGCGGCAAATAGTTAAAAAAATACAAACAGACTTTGAACATGCCTTTTGTACTTCAAAACGCAAATATACATTGATAAACAAAGTAAAATAATGCAATCAGACTTCAAAAGTGCACACAGACTTCAAAAACTTTAATATATAGTCATTGATAAGAAAAGACAAGATTATTACCCTGCAGTCCTAATCTTCGTGCACCTCTACTCCGAGGTGTGCGAGAATCGGGCATAGCTAGAGAATGTGAGGTGTCATGTATTGTCATCTAGTTAGTAGTGTGTAGTTATAACAAGAGTGTTTTAATTATTTGTTGCATCATTGGTAGATAAAGTATGGATGATAGAATGCGTGTCCTTGTGCGCATTGCAAGCATCAGATCTTTTCAAAACAAAAAATATGCGACCAGAACATACGCAATCACGATCTCTTTCTGATAGAGCAGCTACAAGACCTGCGTTATCGAGCGCATGGTCCAAATACAATAGATCAAACCCCACAAGTAGATATTGCTCAAACTTCATCCCAGAGAGGACAATTTTCAAACGAATAGCCATCGATTGAGTCCTCCCAAGCAATATTTTATGTGGCATTTCAAGAAGTAGAGATGGAGCAGATGTTAAACGCGTTCTTTGACATTGATTCCAGCATAAAAACATAGAGGATGGAAACATTCAAGGAAATACTACCAACCAATCTCAGCCATATTGTCCATATCGATGGAATGATAGTAACGATAAAGAGGGTGAGATGATGCAAACTCTTGCACACATGTCGTTTTACAATGGTGCAAAAATCTCAGTTCTTTGTACCGTGTTGGCAATGCTTAATTTTCAGTTTGATGCCTTCCTCACAGAGCTTTTTAGGTAAATACATTGTATCCTAAGCATGATAAATTACATATTACAAGTCAGTAATGTGATCAAGTGACTGACTTGTTCATGTAACGACAGGTTTCTCATCGACCAAATCTTGCCAGAATGGAATCACATGCCCCCTACCTGTTCGGGCGCTAAAAAGATTCTTACTAATTTGGGCTTGGATTATAAAATATATGCATGTCCTAATGATTTTATACTTTTTTGGAATGAGTTGAAAATTTGGAACAGTGTCCCAATTGTGGATCAAACAGGTATAGAGAGGACACACAACGAAAATTTATCCCTGCAAATGTCCTTTGACACTTTCCTATCATCACAAAAATAAAGAGCACGTTCAGGTGCATGTCTATAGCCGCTTTGATGACATGGCACTCAAATACTAGATTGACAGATGATGTGATACGGGTACCTGCTGACTCTTGTGCATGGAAGCACATAGAGTAAAGTTGGCCTACATTTAAGAATGAGCGTCGATGTCTCCTCCTTGGTCTGACAATGGACGGTGTAAACCCATTTGGATTGTGGAGTTCTTCATGGACCACGTGGCCTATTTGTCTAGTTAATTATAATCTTCCACCATGGCTAGCTATCAAGAAGGGCCATTTGTTGTTGTCACTGATCATGCCAAGAAAGTATAAAGCAAAGAACATGGACTTCTATCTCGCACCACTTATATAAGAGCTCCAAATCTTGTGGACAGAAGTCGATGTGGTTGATATGTCTCAACCAATCAGACCACAGAATGTACATGTGCAAGGAATTCTCATGTGGACCATGCACGGTTGGCTAGGCTTCGGTGAGTGTTCAGGTAAGTGCCTTTGAAACCCTCACACACATGTTATTCCTGGCTATGCCAACACTTTTATGTTTTAATTTTTTGAATTTTCAAGGTTGAGTTACTCGAGCAATCATGCATGTTCAAAATGTGATCCTCAACTTGGCTTCCGCCGCGCTGAGCATTTGATAAAGATATTTTATGAGGAGCATGGTATGACTTATGTTGCATTAAAGAAGGATTTTCTTTAGAAGTTCAAGAAGGTAGAGGACCCAATGGATGTATGGCACTCCATTGAAGGACTTGTGCAATGTGATGGTCAAAGTGTAGATGCCTTTGTCAAGGAGTTCAATGCCTTGTAGAAGAGATGGTGTGTTGCTTTGGGCAGTGATGTTCCTCCTCTTATGCTTAAGAAGTGTATGTTTATGCAAAGTTTGAGGGCTGATTTGAAGTTAAAGGTTGAGCTTAAAAGGCCACTTACATTTGAGAATGCAGTAAAGATTGCAAAGCATAAGGAATGGAAGTTAGAGATAATGCAAGATCTTGGATTGCAGGGTGATATGGAGCCAAAGGTTTCTCTATGCATTGATGTAGGTAAAAAGAGTGCCTCTAATGTAATATTGTATCATGATGGTTCTCTTGGGAAAGAGGAGAAATCATATAATGAGGAGAAAGATGCTAAGATGAAAGTACCCACCATGCCATCCTGGTTGTTTATGCCACTTAATGGTGCTTTACATGCCAATGGTGATGTTTCTACCAATGTGAAAGTTAATGAGAAGGAAAAGTATGCAATTAGTGAAGACTTAAATAACGATCACGATGAGGATCAAGCTGCAGATGACATTGTTTATGTGTCCAATGTGAAAGATGAGCATGTGTGTGATGCAAAAGTGGATGTTGAGTTTGAGAATGATTTATAGGTCAATGAGGATACTCATATGGAAGTGAATGATGTGAATGAAGAGCTCTCTCAAATGATATTGTTGAGTTTTTTCCTATAAATGATGATGCTATTGAGCATGTTGTGGACCTTGCTAATGATGAGATTTTCCATGAGGACTCTCATGCTTGGATCTATGATGATGTATGTAGCCATGCCTTGATCAAGAAGGAGAATTTCGAGGTTTTTGAGGATGTGAAAATCCATAAAAATGTAATATGGATGCCTAATGATGAAATGATTGATGCTTCTTTGCTTGATCCTTATCCTGAGAATAGGAAGCTATGTGTAGAATATGTCTTACATATCAAGCATGTCACAATGGAATTGGATGAATGGTTAATGGAGTGTGGGGATAATGAGATGGATACCCATGACGATCTGCAAATGGATGAGGTAAATATTGAAGGCATTTTGGATGAGACGTTAAAGACTTATTTGCATGCTTTAGTAATGAAAGGGTGTCTCTGTGCGGTATCTATTCAGAGTACTTTATGCTTAACGAGGATTTGGATTCTACACATGGTTTGTGCTTTCATATTAGGAGTGGAAAATTTGATATGGTTCTTCATGCATTTTGTTCTTATGTTGTATGGCCTTTTGATCCAGGTGGGCAAGATTGTTATGCTACTGCTGAGCATGAATGCTGTAGCAGATTGGGGGTTTGGCAAACTATGTTGGGCGCATTTCTGACACCCCGTTTTTTGTAGATTTTTACATACGGACATGAAGACCGATGTCAAAATGGTGTGTGGGCTTTCTTTTTGTGGTTTTTTTAGCTTTCTTTAGCAAGCACATGTACATGCACTACAAGTCGCCAGTCTAGTGACAGCTGTCGGGCTACTGTAAGTGCTTATGAGTGATTTTTCTGAAGGGAGACTTGTATATAACTTAAACTCATGTACAAAATTACAAATTTCAGAAAAACTCCAGAATTTTGTAGGTTTGAGCTCGTTCTAGCTTCTTGATGGTTTTTGTTGCAGTTTTTGCCCTCGCCTTGCCTACTCTAAGTGTAGTCGTACCGGGACAGCTCCCTATTTGCGTCAATTTTACATGTAGCGGCGTGTTGATTCAAATTTTGTAATTTTCATCTTTCTTGACAATCATTTTTCAAGATTTCTCTCAAGCTTTAAAGTGCTCCAATTGGAGTTGTGCTCATCAGGTTACGACTAGTTCTCTGCAGGGTTATGGCTATGGCAGCCTAGTGGCAATTGTGTGAGGACAGATTGGGAGGTCATGTATGTATGAATTGTGGAATTTATGTTGAATTTGTGGGTTTGTGATGTTCAATGGTGAAAGGGGAGGCCCTTGTCTTCATATGCATTGGTCGACGTGTGTTGTAAATCCATGCTTTGGCAGGGTTTTACTCCTATGTGACATAGTCTTTTGGGTGGGCGACGGCCAGTAAATTCCCAAGGGGACTACTTTTGTTGGAGTTCTATTGTTTCAAAAGGATTTTCCAAAGCTTTTGGTGTTGTTGTAGTGTTGTTTCAACACTCTTGGGTGACATCACTATAGAGGTGTTTTAGTTTGCTTGTTTCCCAACAACGCCTCATTGGAGACCACACCAACCAATATACACCTCAACTAAAATGCATTTTCCTAGAAATACGAGAGCAGAAATCAATGAAGAAGTAGAGGATAAGAATCCATTAATCAACAAACCCAACGTGAGATTCATCAAAATCAATGAATACATGAGATTTCTAACGGATTACACTCATGACGTCTTGTATAGATTCATAAATGGCAATCAACATGTCATAAAATCTGATATCTAATATCTAACCCCAAATGATTCTCTCATATTAAACTGATCACTTAGTGTGGGAGAATAAACGGGAACAAGGGTTAAGATATAGACGTGTGCTTATAGATCTATCTCAGCATGGGGCAAATGGTAAAGGGGCCCAAATGAGAGATGGTCTATCAAAGAGCAAGGCTAAAAAATGGAGCATAAGACCTTAGGGTAAGCTTCATTGAAGACCTCCAATAATGTGTGTAAAAGGCCTTTGACCTTAGGTGACCTTGAGGCGCGGAACCCGACCCAGCTTGTCCTTCTTGTCATGCTTGATGACTAACGTGCTTGATGATTGAGGTGCTTGAGATGCTTGAGGTGATTAATTATTGAGATGCTTGAGGTGCTTGACATTCTTGAGATGCTAGGGTTGCACTTGAGGTGAGAACCCAACCCAAGCTTTAAGTGCTTATGAGCCAAGATTGTGGTGGGAACTGGGCCTATGCATGAGGGGCTTGATTTGTCAAAAATTCAAAGATTCAATCCCTACAAGGAGTGGGCGAGCTCTAAATGAGGGGGGATGAGAGAGAACACCCACACACTCACACAAGGCATGCATGGTACAAAGAAAGCAAAAGGGACACTTGTCAAGTTCCTCCTCATGTTGCCCTCATGGTGTGCCTGAAGCCTATTGGTTGGCCACCCAAGGGGTCCAATAATAATTTAGGAGATTTAATTAATAGATTTAGCATTTATCTAGCCCTCTCTCTCAAAGAAGAAAGGGGGACACTTGTCTCAAGGCTACCCTTGCTGCTTGTAATGTCTCCTACTTGTGATTGGCTAGGCCTGGAGGGGTCCAATGAGCTTCAAGAATGATCTACAAGGGGGGTTCGACCCAAGAAAGCTAGGGGGTTGCTTAGGGGGTATACTTACCCGCACACACTCACAAACACTCTCATTGTATTCTATTCAAAGTGCAAGAGCTCCCTCTCCTTCCCCAAGCAAGTAGAGGTTGAGAACCTACACCAACACTCTTGGATATGGAGTGCAAATCCAACCAAGAGCAATGCTTCAATGCTTTATCTTGCCATCTACTTCTTCTTCATTACTATGCTATTATGTATGCTAGCAACAAGAGTTATGATAAGTGAGGAACTAATTCTTTCTCCTACGAAATGTTTCTTCTTCCTCTTCCCTACCCTCATTCCCTGCTAGCTCTCTCCACCTTCGAAGGTGCTTGAGGTCTTGGGACTAAGGCTTGGGATAATTAAATCTTTCTTCAAGTTTATGTTATTTTTGTGATGCATGAAGCTTTCCATCTTCATTGCATCACCTAGGTCACAAGGAACACAAAGATTGTACTGTAACAAGTCTCTCTTAATGGGAGAAATCATAATACAAATGCCTATTGGAGGGGGGACCGGCTCCACATAAATCTGGTCCTCAAATGTTGTCATGTTCTCTAAATTCTCTCTCTTGAAAAAGTATTGTTCATAACAAGTTAACTAATTGCTATGATTATGTTTCTATCTTCAATTATGTTCACCCGCTATGCTCACAAAGTCATTTCTCAAAAGTACTCTCATTAATTTCCGCTACTCTCAAAATAAAATAGGCCAATTTCATTACATTGGTATCAGAGCATTTGGTTTCTCTTTTCTTGCTTAAGAAGAGAGGTCCTTAAGTAGCCTATAAATGGTTGATGTTGTTAATTATATTAGGGTAAGTGGAACTGGGATCTATTATCAGTTTTGTTGAGCCCACTATGTGGGGGATGGTGCACACCTCGGGAGCTTTGGACTTAATAATGGAGTCTTTTTAGACTTGCCTACGACTTTACCATTATTGAGCCATAAGAAGTCGGAAAGGAGCTAGCCCGTGGCAACTCTTCTATGTTATACCTACTCCTCTACTCTCTATAATTAACCACTTTGAGCCATGGGTGCAGATACTAAGAGCTGATTTTCAAAGTCTAAGAGGAGTGGCAACTAAGGTTTTGAATTGCCAAAGCATACACTAAGTACATACATAAATTTTGTTAACATTGCTAACAATAATCAAGAGAGTAGAATGAGCATTGATAGCTTTGATTTTGCACATGAAGGTCCTAATGATGATGCTCCCATGTTTGTGAATTATCTCGTCACTAGGTTGCAGCAAGCTGCTTTGCAAGCCGAAGTTACCCAACAACTTCGTGCTTATGGAATTTCCCTTCCTCTCCAAGAGGAGAGAGAGCTCAGGAGGCCTCTTGAAGAGATCCCCGAAAGAAGACCCTCTCCCATTCGAGAGGAGGAATCCAAAGAGCAAGAAAGCAAAGAAAGTTTAAGTTCCTCTGAAGATGTGGCTCCACGAAGACAGCGGTCTAGACGATCGCCCACTCCTCCCAAGAGGAAAAGATCAACACATAGTCCTTCTCCTCATCACTTTGAAAGGCAAGAGAGGAAACAAAGGAAGAAAAGGGCTAGGAAGAGGTCACCCTCTTCTCCTTCTTCTTCACCTTTCTCCTCTTCCGACGAAAGTTATGGCTATTTGCCTATAGAATACAAGAGGGGAGGACATCGCAAATCATTTCCTGCATGGCGAAGGTCACAAAACATAAAGAAGTTCAAGGAGGGAGGAAAGAGTATCTCTTTTCTCACCTATGATGGCACCTTTGGTGCTACCGACAAAGTGTTGGCCTTCATCCAGCAATTTGATGCAGCCTTTGGAGACGAGGGCTTCACAGAGCCCTCCAAGCTACGCCATGTAGCTATGCACTTCCAAAAATCAGGTCGTCAATGGTGGGCTAGCCTTCGTGGAAATGGTGAAGCCCCAAAGACATGGAAAACTCTACGAGTTTCCATCATGAATCACTTTCTTGCAAGCGATGCAAAAGACAAAGTGCTTACTGAATGGCACAGCCTGAAGCTTCTCTCTCATGAGTCTATCCACAAGTACGTAGAAAAGTTTTGGGATTTACATCTCAAGGCTACTATCTTTCAAAAGATAGACTTTGCCAAGAAAAGGCAGCAATTCTGTGTGGGATTACCTGAAGAGATGGCCGAATACATCAACTCTCAATGGCCTGGTACTATTAGCGAAGTAATCCATCACACCATGGTTTCTTCACGCATCAATTTCCATCAAGGGGCTAGACGTAATGTCAAGCCCATGGAAAACAAAGACAAAAATGATGCAAAGGGGAAAACCAATGTTCAAAATACTTCCCAAGTCACTTCTAGCAACAACAACAACAATCGGTCCAAGGAGAAGGGAGTTTACAAAGGTAAAAACAAACTCTCTCCTGAAGATCTTGAAGCTTTTCGCAAGGACCATAAGTGTTTCAAGTGTGGGGAGCAAGGACATGGCTATCATTTTTGCCCCAAGAAGAATACTCGCAATGAGACTCCTAGGACTTCCACCATCGAAGCTCTAGAAGAGGATGCTCACTGCAAAGGATCATCACTTTCCTATTCATGGGGAAAGGTAAGAGAGCATGATGCCTTCATCTTGTTTGACCCTGGCTCTACTCTCAACTTCATATCAACGGAGTTGGCCACCAAGTTGGGCATTCAAGCTTTTGATATGGGAGATATAGTAGTCGCGGATGCAGCTTTCAAGGGACAATAAGCCTCCGTTACTCCCTTGATTGGGAAGTTGAGGCTTCATGTCCAAAGCTATGTCGACAAAGAAGACTTCTTCATCTCTCCTCTCCAACATGAGGATGTTATCCTAGGGGCACCATGGTTTGATCGCATGGCTGCCAACATGAAGTTCCCTGAAAGGAGAATCTACTTCACCTACAGGGGAAAGAACATGTACATAGATGCTAGTGAGCGTGGTCGCACTATTCCACTTGTAAATCCTCTTGCTTTTGATAAGTCAATGAAGAGCTCAGTTTCTGCGTACATGAGTTTTGTCAAAGAGTCTCTAAAAGATACTAATGTTTCATCAAATGTAAATGGTAGGAATGAAGAAGAGTTAGACTTATCTAATTTTCTAAAAGGATTCCAAGATGTGTTCATTGATGATATCCCTATGAACTTACCTCCAAAACGAGGGGATGATGACCATCGCAATGAGTTCCTTCCTCGAAGCTCACCACCTAACAAGCCTCCTTATCGAATCTCACAAGCTGAGTTCCTCTCACTTTTGTTCTCCAGTCCTTTTAGTGCAAAAGAAACATGGTACATACCGTATGTGTGTGGACTATCGAGCACTAAACCATATCACTATCAAAAACAGATTTCGCGTACCTAGGGTAGAAGATCTGTTTGATAAGCTACAAGGCTCTACCTACTTCCGTAGGATTGACCTTAAGAGTGGCTATCATCAAATGATAGTGGATGAAGATATCTTAAAGACCGCGTTTCACACAACGTTTGGTCTTTATGAATATATAGTCATGCCTTTTGGCTTGACTAATGCACCAGCTACGTTCAATCGTTTGATGGAGAAAATTTTTAGACCATACCACAAATTCACTGGAGTGTTCTTTGATGATATCATCATCTACTCCAAGTCTTTGAAGTAACATAAGCAACATCTCCAAGTGATTTTTCAAGCATTGACGGAGAACAAGCTTTTTCTCAACCAAAAGAAAAGCGAATTATTCCTTCAAGAGATTCAATACCTAGGTCATATTATCTCTAAA
Source organism: Adiantum capillus-veneris (assembly GCF_014529385.1). NCBI lineage: Eukaryota > Viridiplantae > Streptophyta > Polypodiopsida > Polypodiales > Pteridaceae > Adiantum > Adiantum capillus-veneris. The sequence continues at coordinate 129,018,204 of NC_140940.1, read as the reverse complement.
GATGGTATCCGAATGGATCCATCAAAGTTAGAGGTAATAAAAGCATGGCCTAACCCAAGAAATCTACATGAGCTAAGAAGCTTTGTTGGTATGTGCGCATACTATAAACGCTTCATAGCAAAATTCTCTCAAGTAGCTGGACCACTACACGACTTAACTACGACATGGTAAGATTATCCGGCGGTATCTTAACAAGTTAAAAAATTGTCCTTTTGAAGATGCTAGATGGATGCAAGGAATACAGCTTAAGGATAGAATGAACCTTGTCAATGCTTACAATGCTACATCAGAGTAAGAAAATGTACAAATTTCTTTTAAATGACTCATGTTTTAGTCTTATAAGACTAGTCCTCTTTTTAATTGTGCACAAATTTAACTAGTATGCATGCTTAGAATCATGTTTGTGATGACGACGTCTCTCAAACACGAAGTAGAATTTGTCACTCTACTTTGGGAGAATGAAATGGACTAAAGAGCAGACATGCTTGCGGCAGCTATGTCTCCCGAGCACCAAATGGATTAGTCATCCATCTTGGAAAGATGTCGTAGGGTAAAAAGGGATCCTCTACCCGCTAAGTAAAATTGACTAATGACTAAGGCTTTATCTCGTCTACCTCATAGTCGAGGACGACTATGATTTCAAGAGAGAGGTCATGTCATAAAATCAATATCTAATATCTAACAAACCCACATGATTCTCTCATATTAAACTGATCACTTAATGTGGGAGAATAAACGGGAACAAGGGTTAATATATAGACATGTGCTTATACATCTATCTCAGCATGGGGCGAATGGTAAAGGGGCCAAAATCAGAGATGGTCTATCAAAGAGCAAGGCTAGAAAATGGAGCATAAGACCTTAGGGTTAGCTTCATTGAAGACCTCCAATAATGTGTTTAAAAGACCTTTGACCTTACGTAAGCTAGGGTTGAGCTTGAGGCGCGGGAACCCGACCCAGCTCGAGGTGCTTGTCCTGCTTGTCATGCTTGATGACTAAGGTGCTTGAGGTGCTTGATGATTGAGGTGCTTAATTATTGAGATGCTTGAGATGCTAGGGTTGCACTTGAGGTGAGAACCCAACCCAAGCTTAAAGTGCTTATGAGCCAAGCTTGTGGTGGGAACTGGGCCTATGCATGAGGGGCTTGCTTTGTCAAAAATTCAAAGATTCAATCCCTACAAGGAGTGGGCGAGCCCTACATGAGGGGGGATGAGAGAGAACACCCACACACTCACACAAGGCATGCATGGTACAAAGAAAGCAAAAGGGACACTTGTCAAGTTCCTCCTCATGTTGCCCTCATGGTGTGCCTGAAGCCTATTGGTTGGCCACCCAAGGGGTCCAATAATAATTTAGGAGATTTAATTTATTGATTTAGCATTTATCTAGCCCTCTCTCTCAAAGAAGAAAGGGGGACACTTGTCTCAAGGCTACCCTTGCTGCTTGTAATGCCTCCTGCTTGTGATTGGCTAGGGCTGGAGGGGTCCAATGAGCTTCAAGCATGATCTACAAGGGGGGGTTGACCCAAGCAAGCTAGGGGGTTGCTTAGGGGGTATACTTACCCACACACACTCTCATTGTATTCTATTCAAAGTGCAAGAGCTCCCTCTCCTTCCCCAAGCAAGTAGAGGTTGAGAACCTACACCAACACTCTTGGATATGGAGTGCAAATCCAACCAAGAGCCATGCTTCAATGCTTAATCTTGCCATCTCCTTCTTCTTCATTACTATGCTATTATGTATGCTAGCAACAAGAGTTATGATAAGTGAGGAACTAATTCTTTCTCCTACGAAATGTTTCTTCTTCCTCTTCCCTACCCTCATTCCCTGCTAGCTCTCTCCACCTTCGAAGGTGTTTGAGGTCTTGGGATAGTTAAAGCTTTCTTCAAGTTTATGTTGTGTTTGTGATGCATGAAGCTTTCCATCTTCAATGTATCACCTAGGTCACAAGGAACACTAAGATTGTACTGTAACAAGTCTCTCTTAATGGGAGAAATCATAATACAAATGCCTATTGGAGGGGGGACCGGCTCCACATAAATCTGGTCCTCAACTATTGTCATGTTCTCTAAATTCTCTCTCTTGAAAAAGTATTGTTTATGCCAAGTTAACTAATTGCTATGATTATGTTGCTATCTTCAATTATGTTCACCCGCTATGCTCACAAAGTTATTTCTCAAAAGTACTCTCATTAATTTCTGCTACTCTCAAATTAAAAAGGCCAATTTCATTACACAGCATAACTTCTACAAGTGTGTAGAGCCCAATACTAGATAGTTGACAGACCATAAGGACCTCTATGCGATTGCGTAAACAGTGTCCAAGGAGTGCACGTTTTGATGGTAGATAAGTATGGACAAGAGCACAAATTTTTTGATCCAATTGACCTAAAAAGATACACATACAAGGGTACTCCAATATCTTCATACTTTCAAACGAGTGTAAGTGCACAGTGATCTTTGAGACCAAAACACAAGGATTCGGACATAGACTTCCAAAAACGATGTCAGAGCATAAATTAGAGAGGATCTCATCAAGATTTTTTTGGACAAATAAAGAGACCTCAAATTGGCTAGATTGTTGACTAAACCATGACAAATGAGACCATCTCAAGTGGTCAAATGTGTAAAGACAAAGTGCAATGGGTCAAGGTATCCATATGCTCATGTCTCACTCTTCAAACAAGTTTTGAGAGCTGAACAGATGGCAAATTTCCACCTCAATACCAAGGATTAAGGCTAAATTTGAAAGGAACATCCTTAACATGGTTCCAACCTTTAAACAATAGAGATTTCCCAAACATAGAAAAAATCTTGCGTGAAATTGCTGAGGAATTGTGAGAAAGGAGGATCAAGCATGGCATTATGTCCCAAATCTACGCTTTTAAACTAAGAGAGAACGAAAAGGTGAAGGAAGCATTGCTTTGATTCAAACAATACCTTGAAAGATGTCCCACATGAGAGTGATCACAAGATGAGAGGCTGCTAATTCTCTTTATAGAGGGCTTTAAAAATGACTCTTGAAAAGGACCTGCACTTAAAATGATGTACCACCTTCTATAAAAATTGTGAGGGTTGCAAGAAAACACACACACCGTTGAGAAGATGACGAAGATCAAGGCACACAACAGAGAGTGTATTACTTAGTGTGCAATGGAAAGATAAGTTAGCCCTAGAGTGATGGGGGTATATACAATGCATAGGGGAAAAAACCTCCTAGTGAGGGAAAAAATGCCGCAACGGTCCTAAGTGTGTTCACACACATCACTACCATATGTTTATTGTAACAAATCCCCTCTCGGAGTGATGAGGTGAACAAGAGCTAGCACGTAGAGTATAGGAAAGTGCCATGCCCTGAGGACATGATCAGCCCACAAAGGGGAGTAATCCCAAAGCCTTGCGGAAAGCTTTGAACTTCTCACGTTGTCATGCTACTTTGCAGGCATGGTGAGAAAAAGCAATACTAAAAGATATTTGAAAGTTTTTGACCAAATTATGATTTATGCTAGGGTTTGATGATGTCATCAAATCCTTGACATGTATGCTAATTGTGGTTTTCAAAGGCCAGAAAGTCTCTAGGAGGGCCTAAACAAGGTGATGGATAGCAGGTCCCAAAATGTGTATTTTATGAGTGAGATGGTGACTCTTATGCTGGTCCAGACGGCATGACAAAATGAGCTACATACAGAAAGATATGCCAGTTTGAGGTTGGAATGTGTTGCAAATCCTTGGTGGATTGGACAGGTACAAGTGAATCATATGAGCTGATGTTTATGGATAAGGTTGAAGTGCTCAAGTTGTGGATCCTATCGGTCTTTCCGGTTTGCCAATCGGAGTCAAGGTAGCAAGCTATGAGCTGTCAAAGTTGGGACGGGACCAGTTTTAGGCCAGAGTGGTCGGATTGGAAGATGTGCCATTGGAGATTTTTGGGTGCTTACGAATTCTCTTATGAGAAGTATGTCAAGAACGGAGTCAATAGGAGTTGATAGCAGAGATATGGCTTATTGAAATTGGTTGTGATGCATGCAAAATATTGTGCTTGACAATGCCTTTGTCAGCAAGTATATGTGCTACAATTTGGAGAATAATATATGCTTGAGGAGCTTGTCCAAATTGTTGTCTCTTGTAGTTCATTGATCGTCGTGCTTTACCGAGTGTGAAGGAAAGATCTCTGCAAATGCATTTAACTATACTTGCACTTTGGAGACTAGTGGCCATGTGGGAACGGAGGCCAATTATTATTTTTGAACGGCTATATTTATAAAAAAAACCAGTAGCGACGTCGCTACTGGTCGCTGGAGAAGAGGGGAGAGAGGTGGCATGAAAGCGGTAGTGTGTACATGGGGAAAGGCAGGAGGAACGGGCAGTTAGAGGGAGAGAATGAGGAGCCACGTGTGGGGCCGTCCGTGAAGATAGCGCTGCATGGGAGCACAAAGGGAACTCCTCCACCTGCAGGATAGGGACAGCCGAGAGCTGGGGAGCACTGCATGGAGAGGATGAGGATAGCGCTGCCATAAGGGGTGGCAGTCGGAGAAGGTGGTGGGAGCAGTAAAAGGAGGGCTGCCACGGACAAAAGGGGGGGCCTAGGGATCTTCTAGGACAACAGACCACAGGCCGGATGCAGGGTCATCAGTCACCATAAGAGGTGGCGTCACAGGAGGGACCGGGGCCAGTTGAAGACGCCACGAGGAGGCCGTGACCAAGGTGCATCCATCCAGGGCTGTCATGGGCAAAAAAAAAGCAGTCAGGGGAGGCGTCATCTATTGGACAACTAAAGGAGCTTGACAGGGGGCGGATCCATTGCATTGGGGCCAAGTGTAGGGCCTGGAGCAGGTGAGGAGGACGCCATCGGCTTGGAGGGTGAGCAAGGCAGAGAGAAGCAAGGCCAGGAGGAGCCAACGCTGCCCATACCAGTGGGGGGAGGGGGTTCGCAATAAGGAGGAGATCTTCCAAGGAAAGGGGAGGGAAGTGAAGACAAAGCAAGACAATAAGTGGATTTGATATCTCGGTTAATGATTTGGGCAAGCTTTTATCAAAATCGTCAAGATAAGGATTATCCGAGAGGAGGATTCAGCATAGATTTATGCTCGGCAAACAGGTTGCTTTCAATGGCAGGGAATTTCTAATAAGGGGTTGATATTGTCAACGGGGTGGGGTTCTTCAGCTGGGGGGTTTCGGATTAGGGGTTTCAGATCGAGGTGCATACCAACGTTGGCGTATGCGATTGAATTGTAACAAAGTTGTCTGAAATCATGAATATGAAGAATTCTGTTTTTTGCAACATCAAATTATGTTTCGTTTTATTGCTCTCTCGTACTATTAACCATTCATTATGTTCTAATCCTCAGTTATCTCTTGCATTTAGTCTCCAATCATCAATATTCACCTTTGCTACTTCTTAACACACCACTAATTGCGCTCCGTCACTTGGTGGGAACCTACACCGACTTGCTCTCTCACAGCCAGAAGCCCCGCGCTTCCCTAGTCACCCATGGAGAGCCTCACACCCCGACATTTTTGGTGAACCCGACGTGAAACTGACCAAGGTGAGAGAGTATAGATGGAGCCGCAGCAAGGAGTGCAAGAGGTTTTACAGAAACTTTTAAATATAAGCTTGACATACTTCTCTGAAGAAGTACAAAATACACCGGATTATACAAAGTTGATGCAGATGATTGAAGAATTGTCAAGCCAAACAAGGATATAAGCATCAAAGCAAAAGAAATGAGAAGATGTTGTGGACGCTGCGTTGGATGTTGTATATGCAAGGTGCAATATGTACTAGGGCTATGATCCGATGGGATACCTTTTGTGTTACTAGATGGAGATGCACGCCCGTGAAGTTCCAGATGAGCTTATGGTGAACTCATTTGAGCGGTTGGTTATTCCAAGTTTGACTGTACAAGTTGAAGATCTTGCTTGGGAATATGCAGGCTGTTGGGAGTATTTTAAAGAAACAATTTTGCATGCTGATAATGAAATTACGACAGAGGAAATGGGAGACCAAGATGACTAGGTACCAAATTATGAAGAATTTTGCAAACAGGTTTGTGCAAAATTAGAAGCAAAGCAAGATGCTTTGGGAGATGTTGCACATATTCAAGAGCCAAAACTTGAAAATTACCTAAAGCTAATGGCTGTGACACTAGCAACCTAGATGAAGCAAAGGGACATTATGCATGTGGATTATACACAGGTATGTGACAAATCTTTGAATCTAAAAGAGGATGCTTGCCATGATGTGGAAACTACACATGATACCATGGATGTGTCATTTGATACATCTGAACAAGAGCAAGAGTCTAAATTTATTATGGAGGAAGTACGTAGATGTGGTGATGCTGCTGAACAGGATGAGGATGGCATCATTGATGCTTTCCTGTGTGACTTACATGCTTGTGGTTTAGTATGTAGTGATACCCCTTATGAAGGGAATGCCAATTCAGAGGGGGTGCAGGTTTTATAGCAGGAGTATGGGCTTACAGTAGACATTGATCTTTTTGAAGAAGAGCAAGTAGAAGACTTATGCATAGACAAGCCTATGTGTGAGGGTGATGCTCCAAAAATACAGATGTAGAGAATATTAGAGATGTTCCGTGTGATGAAGTGGACGATGAGGGAATGGGGTACCAGTAGGTGCATCAAGATTTTAAAGCTAGCAGAGATGAACATGGTATACCGGATCATCTACCAAGGTGGCAAAAAAATCAAAATTTTCAAAAGATGTTTACAAGGTTTATCAGAGGATATCAATGGTATGGATTTTTTATTTTGTTCCACTTACTAATCATCATGTCAGGGGTCTTATGGTTTCCAAAAGAGGGGAGTAGTTGCTCATGTGTACATGCCAAAGGACAAATTCCGTTCCCAATTACCGATAGGGTTTGGGTGCTTTCACTTGATTATGGACACAGGTTTCCTTGACTTGCAAAGAATACAGGTGCTATGTGCTCAACATGAAGTTCAAACCGAGAGCATCCGGTAAATTTTGGAAGAAGATTCAACATGGTTGCATGCTACTGTGACCAATTTATGGTGTTATGTTATGTGACGCCTTCAGAGTATGCATACAATATGGGTTTTTGAAGCTGCATATTCTGGAAGGGTTTATGAAGCTCTAGTGTGTGGACAATTTCTCCTGATTCCATTGATCCAGGATGACTACCCGATGGCTATGGCTTTGGACAGAGGGATGTCTATGTGTCCTAACACAAGGATTCATGTGCCAACCGAAATAATGCTTGAAGATTTAATAAAGTTGGCACATAACGGAGGATGTGGAGGTTCAGAGGGGGTGGATGTCATGCTGCTTTGCGGGCACGGTGAGAAAAAGAAATACTAAAAGATATTTGGAAGTTTTCACCAAATTCTGATTTATGCTAGGGTTTGATTATGTCATCAGATGCTTGACATGTATGCTAACTGTGGTTTTCAAAGGCCAGAAAGTCTCTAGGAGGGCCTAAACAAGGTGATGGATAGCAGTTTCCAAAATGAAAATTTTATGAGCGAGATGGTGACTCTTAAAGTGCTTTCTATACTGGTCCAGATGGCATGACAAACAGAGCTACATTCAGAAAGATATGCCAGTGTGAGGTTGTAATGCGTTGCCGATCTGCGACGGATTGGACGGGTACAAGTGAATCATATGAGCTGATGGTTATGGATAAAGTTGAAGTGCTCAAGTTGTGGATCCTATTGGTCTTTCCGGTTTGGCAATCGGAGTCCCGGGTAGCAAGCTATGAGCTATCAAAGGTTGGATGGGGGCCGGTTCTAGGGCGGAATGGTCGGATTGGGAGACTCTGACATCAGAGATTTTTGGGTGCTTATCAATGTTCTTATGAGAACTATGTGAATAATGGAGTCAATAGGAGTTGACAGTAGGTCAATCAAGATCTGGAGTGCGGAGATATGGCTTATTGAACTTGAGCGGGATGCATGAAAAATGTGGTGCTCGACAATGCTTTGGTCAACAAGTATATGTGCTACACTTTGGAGAATAATATATGCTTGAAGAGCTTGTCCGAATTGTTGTCTCTTGCAGTTCATTGATCGTTGTGCTTTACCGAGTGTGAAGGGAAGATCTCCTCAAATGCATTCAACTATAGTTCCACTTTGGAGACAAGTGGCCGTGTGGGAACGGAGGCGAATTATTATTTCTGAATGGCTCTATTTTAAGAAAATCAGTACCAGTAGTGACGTCGCTACTGGTTGTTGGAGAAGAGGGGAGAGAGGTGGCATGGAGGTGGCATGAAAGTGGGAGTGTGTGCATGGGGAAAGTCGATAGGAATGGGCAGTTGGAGAGAGAGAGAGAGAGAGAGAGAGAGAGAGATGTGTGTTAGCAGTTGGAATAGGGTCTTGTGTGTGCGGCCTGTGCTAGAGCTTTTCGTGAAGAATGTGTGTGAGTTGGTACACCGAGACGAGTGTGTACAAGTGATTTTGTGCGGATTTTGAAGGTGAATTCTAGTGAATTGGGATGTTGTGTGTATCTTGGGCTATAGAGAGGCACTTGTGTGTGTTCCGGGCATGTACCCTCTTCCCCCTTTCCATCTTTTGGTGCCCCCACAAAGGAGCACATGGATGCTCTTGATTGAAGGTGAAGATGGTGTTTTACTGGTGCTTGAAATGTAAGTGTTGAAGAGCAGGTTTTGTTGAGTATGGCGTGGCCAAAATTTCCAATTTTCACACGTGTCGAAGATGCAAAAACTTGGCTCCAAGACTATGGTTTGTTTTTGTTGGAGAGCAGTGTGTTGAGAGAAGACGGTCCGATGCAAGTGTTCTTGCTACTGATTTGTGGTAAGGCGAAGTGATGGCTCAACGGGATACATGAAGAAATGAAGACCGATCATGAAGTGTTGAAGCGGCTTTTTGAAGCAAGTTTGTGTCGGATTTGTAGCTGGATGAAGTGAAGCCAGAACTCGACGGATTGAAGCAAAGATTGGGGGGTGATTTTAATGTTTTTGAATGGGAGTTTGAAGTCCGTTGGGGAAAGCTTGTGAAGGAGACCGATGTTGAGAATGTCGGTTTTTTGAAGTTGGGTAAGTTTTTAGATTTCTTGCATGAGGAAGTGTGAGACAAAATAGAAATCCATGGTGCGGTGTCATATGAGAAGGAGTGGCTCTAGAGAAAGGGTGAACCAAGAAAATGTTGAAAAAATATAAAGCTGGGCAAGGTTTACCAAATGTTGTGGTGCAAAAACGGGTTGATGCGGTGGTAGTAAGCCAATATTGATGCAAATGGAGGTGCCGATAAGAGAATAACCAAGGTTTCTATGGCTCCAAAAATAAAGGGTGGTTTCTATGCCAAGGATGACAGTTAGGACGGCTCCAACTGTAGAGGAAGTGTGGGTGGTTCCAAGTTGAGCAAAAGATGTGTTGTTGAGTAAAGATATGGTTGTACATACTCGTTTGAAGAGTGATAGAGGTCAAAGTTTGTGGTTTGCAGATGAGTTTGAAGCGCTAAAGCTCGAGGAGATTTGCAAGCTCAAGACAGCGGGTGAGGTTGAGCCAAGTGGGTGCAACTCTAAAAATGCTGCTAGGAGCTGGGAGACCAAGGCGTCTCAATCAAGGTATGAACAGTTTGATCTCTTTTATGTGCATGGAGATGTAGTGAGTGTGTGTGAGGATAAGCGTACGATGCAAGCCGATATGCTAGATGGAAGACAAATGGGGGAGTCCAAGACTACCAGCGATGGTATGCAGGTAGAGGTTGTGTGCAGTGCCATGCTGATGGCCATGTTGGTGAAGGTTGCAATGGAGTATTTCAGGGTAGTGTAGCAGGTATAGAGTCTCACGAGGATGGATATAGTAGCCTTGCCTATGGAAGAAGATGAGAATGATGCGATAGAGAATGGGTTTCTCTCTTCCTTGGCAGAGCATGATGCAGCAATAGAAGAGATGGTGGAAGAGCAGGTAATTGAGGTCGACAAACAAGTGATGCTGTCATGCCAAGGGCAATGCTCCGTGGTCAAAGACTAGGCCCAAGGGGTCGACTGCAAGTCTGGATAGGGAATGAGGCCCAGGGAGCTATATAATGGGAGGTTGGGAGGCTCATTCCAAGCAGTCCCACCAGGGGCATTTCACTGGTATGAGAGCAAGGGGCTATTTTGGGCATGAGGGCATGGAGACACTCTTGCATGTGCATGCAAAGGGAGCCGTGAAAGTGATCTCTTGACATGCGGGGACGAGGACGACGAGGGTAACCCCGTGTGTAGGGCCTCTTGAGGCAAGGGGAGGTGGCGTGTCTCCCGGCTCCAAACCACGCGGTGTAGAGCTTGATGGGAGTGCAATACAGAGCTGAAGGAAACCTGTCACTGTGGCGGGTGCAGTCCAGCAACACAGAGGTGACCCTCCCTCTTTGTCTCTCATGAGGAGATTCTCTTTGTCACCATCGCTACATGTTCTCAGGTTTCATATGCGTTTTAAAGCTTGGGGCGCCTTAATTTGTGCACCCCATTATATGAGGACTATCCCATGAGGTACAACAAATGATAAAGTTCCACTCAAGCAGGGTGAATTGTCGCTTGTAATCCACGAAAGTGGAGGGATTTGGTATGGGTTCTTGGATGGAGGAGCCTGCGGCGGACAGGTCCGGGGATTTTGCACATGCTGTGGCGCACCCGTCTCCAAGCTTGGAGTGGAGGCACGTCTAATGTCCTTGAAGTGGGAAAGTTCCACTCAAGCTGGGAGCTTCGAAGAAGCAAGGCTCATGGAAAAGCTCATCACCAACACGGCTCAGAAAGGGGTTGCATGCATGGATTTCATGTCGATCCTTGAGGGGAAATTATCTATATCAATGTACAAAGTTGAACCTCTTCTATATGCAATAGGAATTGTAGTAATTCGATCAAGGTCGACAATCTTATGGCTAGTCTTTGGCAGTGCAAGACATGCCCTTGAATCTAGACAAGGATTAAAAGCAAGGCTTGCTAGCTACTCATGATGTGGTGATCCACACAAGATGCTTGATTGCAATCTTACTTCTCCTTATTTGGCCATCATGGCAAGACATGTTCGGTAAGGGTGTGACACACAAGGCATGCGCCAAATTGCATCAACACATTTGCAACTGCAGAACTTTCATGCATCCGATGCTACATGTCGCGGTTACCAATTTGACAGCTGCTTCATATCTGATGGAGATGGCAATATAGACGTTTGTGATGGACGATAAGTATAATAAACTTGAAACTAATGTTTCTCATTCATTTCAAGTTTGCAAAAATATTTACATTAGTCAACACAAGCTTTGAGACCATTGCTTATGGTGGAAGGGGAGCTTGTTCCAAGGGATATTTGTCAAGGATAAACGTCTGCCAGGTGTAAATATGACCAACAGTGTGTGCAAACATAGTTGTTTAATATTATATGCATGTACAGGCAAGGCCTGTGGCTTGAACAATAAACCTATGATTGTATGGTCAAAGTACTTCAACAAGGCCGATCATCCACTGCAATTCCAAGACACTGTCAAACAAGTTGCTCCGGCTTGACCTTTAGGACAGTGGAGCAAGGCTCCGTCTACATAACCAAGTCAAGCAGGTCGAATTTCTCTTGTTCTGATAATCTAAATTGGCAAAAATATGTGTTAGCTACGAGCACCATAACAGTGCATGAGTACTCAATGTGGAGCACGGCTTTCCTTACGACATTTGGCATAGCGGTTTGCAACATTTGGAATATGCTAATAGCATACGAGCTTGGGGAAACTTTCCACCATGTCTGTAGGTTTTTAAAATCACACAAAGGATGTGTATATGATACATATGCTAGCTCACTCAAGGTACAAAGCAAATTGCTTTGCCAAACTTATGTGAAGCACAGCTTCTCTTATGTGCCAATGTCTTATCAAATTGAGTACTTCGGAACAATGATAATGGCACAAATGTTTGGCACTATGTGGATATAAGCTCACAGTTTACGCAACGGTGTACTGTGATGTATCCATGCTAGTGTAATCGTGCACGACACGTATACCAATGTCTCACATGTTTGAAACTGTCCTCGAAGCCACGGGCTTATTATTATTTTTTTTTTTTGCTATGTATGCATGGCGTAATAGTCCATTGGAAGTATGACACTCCATCATCATATATGCTTCCGCTATCATACACTCAATACTCTGTCAAGGACAAAGTAATAACTGATATCTTAAAATATATTTTATGTTCTTCACAGGCAAAGTGCCATATTTAAAGCTACCCTGATACGTAATGGCTTCTCTCTACTAAGGTGTATAGATGGAGCAAGCATTTCAACCAGCACGGCTGTTCGCAAAAAACCAAGATTATGGATTTTTGGGTTTAGAGCAGATTCAGTGGTGAATATGATTCGAACTTTGAGTGGATCTTTTATAGCACTAAGAGTGTCTATACAAATACAATTTTGGGGTAAGACCCATCTTATGATTACTCAATCATTTCTTCAAGTGTTGATGATCAATTCTTGGACCCATCACACTTGCATTTTCAAGGAAAGAATTCCACAAACTTCCAAGGGGTGGTGGCAAGGTTTCAACTGCCAATGGAATGTACTGCCACGGGCTACTAACGCAAAGGGGGTCACGAACATAGTCCCAGGGCCGGTTGCTAGTAGAGAAGTTTTCCTGCAAAGTTTAACCACCGGGTCTATATTGCAAGGGCAACACCCCAAGTTACATGTGCAATGTTACTTGCATTTCACTAATTTTCCCTTAGTGTTCCTAGGCCTTTGCTGGTGGGAAAATTTGGAAGGTAACTTTCCATACAGATAAGCAAACACTATGCTCAACCTCTGGGTATGCATCTGATTTGGTTTAGTTCCATTTTTCAATATGCTTTCCTTGAATTTTTAGTCGGGTGACTCATCTTGATTGCTTTCATCCATTTTTGCTTTTTAGCGAGATGACAAGGTCATGTAAGGAGGATCGGACGACACTTGGAGGATTGAGGGCTAGCTCTCTCTCCTTTCTTAGCTGCTATTTCAAGCTGGGTTTCTCTACTCAAGCTCGATCACTATGCAACTCGATTAGATGGTGGGTGTGTGTGAGCGGCCAAGGATTATTATGGATCAATTGCTTGCACACACCAGTATGTAGAAATATAATTTTGAAAAAATTATAATGCTTCTCTATCGAAAGGGCGACCATGCAGAGATGACGAGCGAGAGCGGGCAAGGTTGTGCATGTTTGTGCTCTTTTCCTAGCTATGCTGAGTCGATTCTCCTTCTATTCTTTGCCCCCTGCAATGCTCGGTTGTGCTCGGCTGCTCTTGGAGTTTGAACTGCAGGCTCCGCATCTTGCTACAGACACTATGTGTGTGTGTTTGTGTGTGTGTGTGTTATGCCCTTTGCCAGCGCTGCTCGGATTTTCATACACTCAATTCTCTCTCTATCGCGTTATTGCTCACTGACTTGCTACTACTGCATCCGATTTGCATCAAGGCTAAAATCCCCGCAACGCTATTGTGTGCTTGCAGCTCTCAAGCTCTTTGATAAGCTTTGCCTCCTATCGAGACTGCCCGCTGCCCCAAATGACTCAATGTCAAACCTCACAAGGCAACACACCATTTCGACCTCTGTCTTGAGTGTGTGTGTGTGTGTGTGTGTGAGAGAGAGAGAGAGAGCACCACACACATGTTCGGGTTTCTTCTCTTCATGCTGCTGCCTTGGCTCGCTATTTGCACAATGATTGTGTGCTGGCTCCCCAAATGAGCCTCAAGTTTCAATGCTCTCAATCTCCTCGCTTTTTCTTTCCACACAAGCCTTGCAATTTGGAGCTTCTCTTTGCAGCTTCGTGCGCAAAGCATTTTGAGGCTCCCAAATTGTCCCAAGCTGCTCCAATCCAACTCCAGTGCAAGATCCACAAGCTCCTAAGTTCTGCAAGCTTCCATGGCTGCCAATTTTCCAATCCAATCGCCACCAATGCTGTGATACCAATTGTGGGGGTTGTTGGGCGGAGTGTGTGTGTGAGGAATCCATGCAAGAGAGGGGAGAAGAGAATTGGGGAGGGGATGAAGCACAGATAGGGAGTTAGGTTAGTCAACTTTCTCTCCCTGTATTGATTAGGGAAAGAAAAGAGTAAGGGTGGTTTCCCACGGCCACCTGGCCTACATCCCCATATCAAACCATACAGAAGTAAACTCTGCTTACATCCACAAGGTGTCTTACATTACCCATATCTTATCTTTTTTCTTTTTAAATGCTCATTTGAGCTAGATTTCAATCAACTCCAAAAAATACATGTAAACACTAGCATATCCTTTGCACAGGGGTCTCCACCCAATACAAAGTTTGTTCAATGGGCATGGAATCCTTTATGAAATTCGACACCACTAATCACACCCCAACCCTTACAATATATTTCAAATTATGAGATTCTTGTGATCAATTTCTTCTACTCTTTCTAGAGAAGCTAGCTTTGCTACTTTATTCTACTAAGGATAAGCCACCATCAAGTTTCCAGAACCTCTACTTTGTCCAAAGGATCATACTTCTTCTGAAACAATACTACATCAACTATGCCTTCAAACAAAAAAAAAGGTGTAACAAGATTGTCCTCTAAAGATTTTACATTTTTTTCTAGCAAGGTAGGTTCAAGAAGGTGCCTAGAGTTGGGGTGCTCAAAGCACTGACCTACATTGGGAGCACTCCTACCACCCACAATATTGAGGCCACACGGAGATGGTTGAGGCTGCATAGGCAGGTTTTCACCCTGTTGGGGGGTGCCCAATTGCCCCTCCCGTGAGGGCTGTCCATCCTTGCTTTACGTCCCTTATTTTTGCAGGGGGTGCGAGCACACTACCCATCTCCCCCCCCCCCCTAGAGAAAACAGTGGCTTTGGGACTTTTTGGAAACTTGAGTTTCCTGTAGATGTCATGGCTTGATGTGAGAATGTCTTTCAATGTAAATTTTATATACTTCTCACTCATAATTTTGAGTTTGGCCCAAAAAAAAGAAACGAACCATGTATTCTAAGATTATGCCATTGACATAAAAACTTAATATGCAAAAAGGTAGTAGACAAAACAGCATTTCTAAACCTTATGTTCCAACTGCACTAACTACGCATCAAAAATCTAATACATTCACTGCTATTGTGATCGCCAACTCGACGTCAAAAGCATATGAAAGCGTTCAAATACATTTCCTATGGCGAGGGTACTGAAAGCGGGGAACTCCAACTACCTGTAGTATCACCATGGGTGTCTCAACATTCGAGAACACCCTAGCTCAAAGAAAACCTCATGCTATCAACCCTCCAAATGTTAATGCAGACACAAAAGGACTAGCCACAGTCTCAAACAGGGCTCTTCCGGTCTGAGTCTCAGAAACAACTGAGAAAATTTGCCAAAATAGCAAAAAATGACTCCACATGTAGTACAGTGTGAAGTGTCCGCAACTCAATTCACATGAATGGAGAAACTGATGTCATAATGATTGCCAAATAGCTTGTGAAAGCGTTGTGTCTGGTAATCTAGAGAATCTGTGTGTGATCAGGCTCAAAAGCCCCCTGTAACCTGTAACATGCACATGGGTCAAGAGTCGGAGAGTCGGAGGATCGAACGACACTTGGAGGGCTGAGGGCGAGTTCTCTCTCCTTTCTTTAGTTGCTATTTTAAACTGGGTCTCTCTACTAAGGTTGATCACTGTGCAACTCGATCTGGTGGTGGGTGTGTGTGAGCGGCCGAGGATTATTATGGGATCAATTGCTTTCACAGACCATAGTATGTAGAAATAAAGCTAGAAAATTTTATCGTGCGTCTCTATCAAAAGGGCAAACGGAAGAGATAAGGAGCTGACGAGCCAGAGCGGGTGAGGGTGTGGGTGTTTGTCCTCTTTTGCTAGCCATACTAAGTCAATTCTCCTTCTATTCTTTTCCCCCCCTGCAATGCTCTATTGTGCTTGATTGCTCTCAGAGTTAGAACTGCAGGCTTTGCATCTTGCTACAAACTGTGTTTGTGTGTGTGTGGGTGTGTTATGCCCTTTGCCAACGCTGCTTGAGTTTGCATACACTCAATTCTCTATCTATCTCATTGTTGCTCGCTGATTTGCTATTCCTGCATCCAATTTTCATCCAAGGCTACAATCCCCCCAAGCTACTGTGTGCTCGTAGCTCTCAAGCTCTTCGATTAGCTTTGCCCCCTATCGAGATTGCCCACTGCCCCAATTGGCTCAATGTCAACCTCACAAGGTAGCACACCATGTCAAACTTGCCCCAGTTGACTCAAATTCATACCTCACAAGTCAGCACACCATGTCAAGCCTCTATCTTAGTGGCAATCAAGTGTGTGTGTGTGTGTGTGTGTGTGTGAGAGAGAGAGAGAGAGAGAGTACCACACTCATGCCCGGGTTCCTTCCTCTCTTGACCGGAAATGCACGAGATAATATAATATGTTGAATGGCCATTACATAATTTATGCACATCATAGGGGTTGTAGTTATGTGATTCAAGGTCCTGTAGATGCATGATAATAAGAAAGTAAGCAAAGAAGTTACTTCTTTGAATACAAACATTACAGTGTTCAGGAATTCAACAACACATGTACTTACATTTGAGATATCCAAAATTTGGCAACGAAGGAGCATAGCATTTATACACGTCAGATAGCCACAATTGCATTCATCAATTTGCATGGCCACACTAACCCATTAGTGTTGAGTGGAAGCACCTAGATCATGTTCTAACAAAATGTGCTCTACACAACATACAATTTTTTTGGAGGCACTACATAGATAAGAACTTGCTTCAGTAAGGAATTACAAACATACACTACAAGAAAATGCATAAATAATTTGTTGGGGATAAAGGCCATTAGGCCTATACCATCACAAACTAACCCTAATCTCATTCTTTATTATTGATAATATAGAAAAATAAAGAGCTCACACATAGTGTGAGAAGAAGATCCACCAAAACTCTCTCTCTCTCTCTCTCTCTCTCTCTCTCTCTCTCTCTCTCTCAATCCTAATATGTCAACCCTTGCATCCCTTCCACGCTGCGTGTCATAAAATCTAATATCAGACTAGTCAAATGATTTACTCATATTAAACTGATCATTTAATGCGGGATAATAAATGGGAACAAGGGTAGAATATAGGTATGTTCTTTAGATGCATCACAGTACGGGACCAAATGTAATGGGTCCAAATGGGAGATGGTCTATCAAAGAGCAATGCTAATGGATATTAACACTAGGTTGGTAATGGGACACTTTTATGTCCTGTTAAGTGACCATTTTCCTTGAATTATGTCAAGAGTTTCAAAATGGATTTTGAGGTGCTATCTGTCTAGAAAGTTGTCTAATGAGCTGAAAAAAACTCGAAATTTTTTAAGAATATCAATTCCATTTTTAACCTTGTCCTTGCACAACATTTCACAACCTAAACTGTGTGAAAAAACGGGTCTTGTTTTTGCCTTTTTTCAACTTTTTGCAACTATACCACTCTAGAATTCATGTTTGTGAGGTCTATAATTCTAGAGAACTATATTTAGTAGTCTTCAACATGTCCTAATGCTTCTAGGGAGAAATAAATGTTAAAGTTGTATGTTATGACCAAATTACAAAAATTGTCAAATCCTGTTTCTTAGCCAATTTTAGCTCTTCTGTGATTTTTTTGGTGGCTTTCATGATATCCAAATGCAGTTTTGATTTTCTATGTCGCATATTGTAACATAAAACTAATATTCCTTGAGTTTTGGGGCTCCTAGTACCCTATTTTTCTTAGTACAGAACGATGGTTGATTTTTTCAATTATAGAAGAAAACGAAACATTCTAGTATATCAAGTATAGCTTTTTCAGTATTGTTAGTTTCTTGTGACAACTACATGCATTTTGTAGGTAGTAACCATATCTAGTCATAAGGATCAAATTTGGCTAGATATTGAATAGTTTCTATGGGATTCTACAACTCATAATGTTGAACCCAGTTTTTTCATGTTTGCTGTATTTAGCACTTCGTCTTTGTCCCCAAGATTCCCCTTGGTAAGAGATTTAATATTCTTTTGACATGCTCCATGGCTCCTTATGAACCTAAAGGACAATAGGAAACTAAGAAAACATGCATATATTATTTGTATTGAGCGTGGCTATAGAAACTTTGATGATAGGTTTGCAGAATGGTAAAAATTCACCTTTTTTGTACCTATTTCTTTTGGCAAAACAAAAAATAGTGAGTGAGAAGAAATCATATGTTCTGATCACCAACCCATTGAAGTTTACTAGGGAATTTATCTCAAGTCCTACAAAAATCCCTAATCTTATTTTTATGCAACAAAACGTAAGAAATGATTGTTTTGATGAAAATGTATTGGTCCATCAACTTTGAAGGCTTGGTGTGATCAATAGATGAGAAATTTTACAAGTTTCTTATTTTTTCCATGTGTAGTAGGCCTTGAACTATAACCTCATGAAAGGATTTTACAAAATGAGTGGATCTACTATGGTTTTGGAGGTTTTTTTCAAAACCCTGAAAGGACACTTTTATGTCCTGTTAGGTTACCAACCTAGTGTTAAAGACCATAAAGTTAGTGTTAAAAGTCCTTTGACCATAAGTAAGCTAGGGTTGAGCTTGTCATGGGAACTCACCCCAAGCTTGAGTTGCTTGCTTTGCCTGATGACTAAGGTACTTGTCATGCTTGATGACTAAGGTTCTTGAGGTTCTTCTCATTCTTTCTGACTGAGATGCTTGTGGTGCTTGTGCTTGCCAACAACTAGGGAGCTTGCGGTGCTTGAAGTGAGGTGTTCCACAAAGTAAAAAAGATTGCTACAAGGAGGGGCGAGCCCTAAAAGAGGGGGTACAGAGAGAACACACACACACCCTCACACAAGGCAACCTTGGTACAAAGAAATCAAATAGGACACTTGTCAAGCTCCTCCTGATGTTGCCCTCATGGTGTGCCTGAAGCCTGTTGGTTGGCATCCCAAGGGATCCAATGATAATTTAGTATATTTAATTTATTGTTTTTTCTTTTATGAAGTCCTCTCTCTCAAGGGGGAAAGGGGGACCCTTGCCCCAAGACAACCCTTGTTGCTTCTAATGCATTTAGCATGTGTTTGGCTAGTCGTGTAGGGGTTCACTGAGCTTCAAGATTGAGCTACAAGGGGGGGTCGACGAAATCAAGAAGGGGACTAGCTTGGGGGTTATACTTTCCCACACACACTCTCCATTGTGTGAAGTGCCAAGTGGAAGAGCTCCATCTCCTTCTCCAAGCGTCTCTATAGTATGTAGAACTAAAGTTTTAAAAAATTATCATGCGTCTCTATCAAAAGGGAAACCAGGCAGAGATAAGGAGATGACAAGCCAGAGCGGGAAAGGGTGTGTGTTTGTGCTCTTTTGCTAGCCATGCTAAGTCGATTCTCCTTCTATTCTTTGCCCCCTGCAATGCTTGGTTGTGCTCCACTAGTCTCGGAGTTCGAACTGCAGGCGCTGCATCTCGCTACAGATTGTGTGTGTGTGTGCATGCGCGTGCGTGTGTGTGTGTGTGTGTGCGTGTGTGTTATGCCCTTTTCCAACGTTGCTCGAATTTGCATACACTCAATTCTCTCTCTATCTCATTGTTGCTCACCGATTTGCTATTGCTGCATTCGATTTTCATCTGAGGCTACAATCCCCCCAAGATACTGTGTGTTCGTAGCTCCGAAGCTCTTTGATTAGGTTTTCCCCTTGCCGAGACTGTTCACTACCCCAATTGGCTCAATGTCCAACCTCATAAGGTAGCACACCATGTCAAACCTACCCCAATTGACTCAATGCCGTACCTCACAAGGAAGCACACCATGTCGAACCTCTGTCTTCATGGAAATCGAGTGTGACAGTGTGTGTGTATGTGAGAGAGAGAGAGCACTACACACATGCCCAGGTTCCTTCTATTCACGCTACTGTGTTGGCTAGCGAGGGATGTTGTTCTTGCATTACCTGTTGCATCTCTCAAATGCATGGGCTTCCTTCATGGCTTCACATGCATCTTGCACCTGTGCAGCTTCCCCTTGTTCTCGCTCTTGCTGCTCACGTGTAACCCATTCCTCTACATATGTGGAATCCGCATAATCTTGATAGATTAATTTTGAGTCCACTAATATTGTTGCGTCATTTTGTCAATGCGGGTATTTTGAACTCCTCAGCTAGCGCACTTTCCTCTCTTGACTGGCTATGCACCAAATAATACAATATATTGAATGGCCATTACATAAGGTTTATGCACAGCATAGGGGTTGTAGTTATGTAATTCAAAGTCCTATAGATGAGTGATAATAAGAAAGTAAGTAAAGAAGTTACTTCTTTCAATACAAACATTGCAATGTTCAAGAATTCAACAACATGTATACTTACATTTGACATATCCAAAATTTGGCAAAGTAGGAACATAGCATTTATAAACGTCAGATTGCCACTATTACATTCATCAATATGTGTGGCCACACTAACCCGTTAGTGTTGAGTGGTAGCACATAGGAGTAAAAAAATGTTCTCTAAACAACATACAAAGTTTTTGGCGGCACTAGGGTAAAGGGGCCAATAAAAAACCGGCCCCCTTTAATGGGACTCGTGGACTGCCTAAAATAAAGTCGTTTTGCTCCAAGTTTGAGACACAATCAAGCGGGTGTTGGGTTGGTTAGGGCAAGTGACGATCGGATGCATGCCGTTGGATCTCGAGTTCAAGCCTTGGTGGCTCATTGGCTCAACTTACGCCCCATGGCGTCTCCCTATTCATGGCATTTTTTGTTACACATGGAATTTTGTTCCATCTCGTGTGTCCTGCAGCCTTTAGTGTTCGCGACATCGCTTCTACAGCTAATAGCCCTTGCGCTCAGCTTTTGATTGCACCCTCCCAAGCTGAAAACATTGCATCAGACTGGTTGCAATTCATCGCCTTTCTTAGGTGGCCTTAAGTTGGGTGTTTTACCCTACTGACATAAGCACTCGCTTCAGTAAGGAATTACAAACATACACTACAAGAAAACGCATAAATATTTTGTTGGGGATAAAGGCCATTAGGCCTATACCATCACAAACTAACCCCTCACTAACCCTAATCTCATTCTTTCTTATTGATAATATAGAAAAATAAAGAGCTCACACATAGTGTGAGAAGAAGATCCACCAAAACTCTCTCTCTCTCTCTCTCTCTCTCTCTCTCTCTCTCTCTCTCTCTCTCTCTCTCTCTCTCTCTCTCTCTCAATCCTAATCTGTCAGCCCTTGCATCCCTTCCACGCTTTGTGTCATAAAATCTAATATCAAACCACTCAAATGATTTTCTCATATTAAACTGATCATTTAATGCAGGAGAATAAATGGGAACAAGGGTTAGAATATAGGTATGTTCTTTAGATGCATCGCAGCACGGGACCAAAGGTAATGGGTCCAAACGGGAGATGGTCTATCAAAGAGCAATGCTAATGGATATTAAAGACCCAAAGGTTAGTGTTAAAAGTCCTTTGATCGTAAGTAAGCTAGGGTTGAGCTTGTCATGGGAACCCGGTCCAAGCTTGAGCTGCTTGCCGTAATTGACGACTAAGGTGCATGAGGTGCTTGTCATGCTTGATGACTAAGATTCTTGAGGTGCTTGTCATGCTTGCTGACTAAGATTCTTGAGGTGCTTGTCATTCTTTCCGACAACTAGGGAACTTGGGGTGCTTGAAGGTGAGGTGTTCCACAAAGTCAAAAATATTTCTACAAGGAGGGGGCGAGCCCTAAGAGAGGGGGCTAGAGAGAGAACACACACACACCCTCACAAAAAGCAGCCTTGGTACAAAGAAAGAAAATAGGACACTTGTAAAGCTCCTCCTCATATTTCCCTCATGGTGTGCCTAAAGCCTATTGGTTGGCCTCCCAAGGGATCCGATGATGATTTAGTAGATTTGATTAATTGTTTTTGAAATTATGAAGTCCTCTCTCTCAAAGGAGAAAGGGGTACACTTGTCCCAAGACAACCCTTGTTGATTGTAATGAATCCTACATGTGTTTGGCTAGTCTTGCAGGGGTTCACTGAGCTTCAAGCTTGAGCTACAAGGGGGGGTTGAACAAAGCAAGAAGGGAACTAGATTGGGGGGTATACTCTCCCACACACACTCACACACACTCATTGTGGGAAGTGCCAAGTGGAAGAGCTGCATCTTCTTCTCCAAGCTAGTAGAGAAGTTGAGAGACTACACCAACACTCTTGGCTATGGAAGGCAAATCCAACCAAGATCCATGCTTCAATGATTAAGCTTGCCATCTTCTCCATCTTCATTACTATGCTATTATGTATGCTAGCAAGAAGAGTGATGATAAATGACAAACTAATTCTTTCTCCTATGAAATGTTTCTTCTTCCTCTTCCCTACCCTCATTCCCCGCTAGCTCTCTCCACCTTCAAAGGTGTTTGAGGCCTTGTGACTGAGGCTTGGGATAGTTAATTCTTTTGATACATTTGATGTTATGCTTGTGATGCATAAGTCTTTCCATCTTCATTGCATCACCTAGGTCACAAGGAACACAAATATTGCCCGCTTCAATTCCGGCGTCAAATTACCAGCATCAATGACCGGTTTCGGTATATGTGTAGGTAAATCTGGAGGGAGATAAACTTTTTTTTAACTTTGTTTTTTATTTTTTGACGACTATACCGGCAAGTATTTCGGCGCCTGTATGGATTTGTTTTTTATATCTCTACTGGCGCCTATACTGGCGGACCTTGCAAAAAAGGAACCTGCGGCTCTTCCCTACGTATTTCCCTCATTCTCTGCCTCTTCTCTTGCCCTCAACTATTGCAAATTTGTTGCCCAACGAGTTGCCGGAGGTGAGATTCTTGCTTGTGGACTACTCCCCAGCATCAAGGTGAGATTCTTTTACAGTTTGCTTGTAGGTTTGTGTGTATGTGTGTGTAACATAGTATGTGTGTGTGTGTGTGTGTGTGTGCGCACATTTTTGCAGGTTTAAAGACGTTTTTAATACTCTTTCTTACTCAAATAGGCCGCATGTGAGTGCTCAAAAGTTTCATGTATTTATATTTAATTTAAAACTATATTGTATATTGACAAAGTAAAATTTTATTCTTTAGGCTTTCAATACTTTGAATTTTTATGCAATTTTAAAATTATGCTTTGACAATTTTTTTTGAAATTATGCTTTGGTTTTGAAATTATGCTATGGGAAATTTTGTTTTGAAATTATGCTTTGGAGGAATTTTGTTTCGAAATCATGTTATGGGGAAATTTTGTTTTGAAATTATGCTACCATCTCATCATCATCATGCGATTGATAAGGTTTAGGTTATAGGTTTCGGTTAGGTTTAGGTTTATGTTATAGGTTAGGTTAGGCTATAGCTTATAGGTTATAGGTTAGGTTATACGTTAGGCTAGGTTAGGTTATAGATTATGTTAGATTAGGTTTAGGTTATAGGCTAGGTTAGAGCTAGCAACAAATAGTGGAAAAAATGAAAATAAACTTCAAAAATGACTCGTGTACTTCAAAAAACACGAACGGAGTTCGCTTAGGTTAGGTTTAGGTTTTAAGTTAGGTTATAGGTTAGGTTATGTTAGATTAGATTTAGGTTATAGATTACGTTAGGTTATAGGTCGGGTTAGAGCTAGTGGCAAATAGTAGAAAAAACGTAAACAGACTTTGAAATGACTCGTGCACTTCAAAAAATACAAACGGACGTCGGTTAGGTTAGGTTATGTTACGTTAGGTTTAGGTTGTAGGTTGTACGTAAAAGGTCACGTTAGGTTAGGTTAGATTGTACATAAAAGGCTAGGTTAGGTTAGGTAAGGTTGTATGTTAGTCTAAGTTTAGGCTATAGGTTAGGTTACGTTAGGTTGTATGTAAAAGGTTAGGTTAGGTTGTTTAGGTTATAGCTTAGGTTAGAGCTAGCGACAAATAGTAGAAAAAACGTAAACGAACTTTGAAAATGACTCGTGTACTTCAAAAAACGCAAACGGGATTTGGTTAGGTTAGGTTTATGTTATAGGTTAGGTTAGAGCTAGCGACAAATTAATAGTAGAAAAAATGCAAATGGACTTCGAAAATGACTCGTGTACTTCAAAAAACGTAAATGGGATTTGGCTAGATTAGGTTTAGGTTATAGGTTAGGTTAGAGGTTAGGTTTAAGTTATAAGTTAGGTTAGATTATGGGTTAGGTTAGAGCTAGCGGCAAATAGTAGAAAAAACGCAAGCAGACTTCAAAAATGACTTGTGTACTTCAAAAAACACAAACAAACTTTGGTTAGGTTATGTTATAGGTTAGGTTTAGGTTATAGGTTATAGGTCAAGTTAGTTTAGATTTAGGTTGTAGGTTTCAAAAGTGCAATTGGACTTCAAATGCGCACACAGACTTCAAAACCACTAATATATAGTCATTGACGAATAAGACGAGCTTACTATCCTATGGTCCAAGTCTCCGTGCACCTCTAGACCGAGGCTTGCGAGGATCGGACATGGCTAGAGAATGTGAGGTTGTTAGAGCTAGAGGCAAATAGTTAAAAAAATACAAACGGACTTTGAACATGCCTTTTGTACTTCAAAACGCAAATAGACATTGATAAACAAAGTAAAATAATGCAATCAGACTTCAAAAGTGCACACAGACTTCAAAAACTTTAATATTTAGTCATTGATAACAAAAGACAAGATTATTACCCTGCAGTCCTAATCTTCGTGCACCTCTACTCCAAGGTGTGCGAGAATCGGGCGTAGCTAGAGAATGTGAGGTGTCATGTATTGTCATCTAGTTAGTAGTGTGTAGTTATAACAAGAGTGTTTTAATTATTTGTTGCATCATTGGTAGATAAAGTATGGACGATAGAATGTGTGTCCTTATGCGCATTGCAAGCATCAGATCTTTTCAAAACAAAAAATCTGCGACAAGAACATACGCAATCACGATCTCCTTCTGATAGAGCAGCTACAAGACCTGCGTTATCGAGCGCATGGTCCAAATACAATAGATCAAACCCCACAAGTAGATATTGCTCCAACTTCATCCCAGAGAGGACAATTTTCAAATGAATAGCCATCGATTGAGTCCTCCCAAGCAATATTTTATGTGGCATTTCAAGAAGTAGAGATGGAGCAGATGTTAGACGCGTTCTTTGACATGGATTCCATCATGAAAACATAGAGGATGGAAACATTCAAGGAAATACTACCAACCAATCTCAACCATATCGTCCATATCGATGGAATGATAGTAACGATAAAGAGGGTGAGATGATGCAAACTCTTGCACGCATGTCGTTTTACAATGGTGCAAAAATCTCAGTTCTTTGTACCGTGTTGGCAATGCTTAATTTTCAGTTTGATGCCTTCCTCACAGAGCTTTTTAGGTAAATACACTGTATCCTAAGCATGATAAATTACATATTACAAGTCAGTAATGTGATCAAGTGACTGACTTGTTCATGTAACAACAGGTTTCTCATCGACCAAATCTTGCCAGAATGGAATCACATGCCCCCTACCTGTCCAGGCGCTAAAAAGATTCTTACTAATTTGGGCTTGGATTATCACAAAATATATGCATGTCCTAATGATTTTATACTTTTTTGGAATGAGTTGAAAATTTGGAACAGTGTCCCAATTGTGGATCAAACAGGTATAGAGAGGACACACAAGGAAAATTTATCCCTGCAAATGTCCTTTGACACTTTCCTATCATCACAAGAATAAAGAGCACGTTCAGGTGCACGTCTATAGCCGCTTTGATGACATGGCACTCAAATACTAGATTGACAGATGATGTGATACGGGTACCTGCTGACTCTCGTGCATGGAAGCACATAGAGTAAAGTTGGCCTACATTTAAGAATGAGCGTCGATGTATCCTCTTTGGTCTGACAATGGATGGTGTAAACCCATTTGGATTGTGGAGTTCTTCATGGACCACGTGGCATGTTTGTCTAGTTAATTATAATCTTCCACCATGGCTAGCTATCAAGAAGGGCCATTTGTTGTTGTCACTGATCATGCCAAGAAAGTATAAAGCAAAGAACATAGACTTCTATCTCGCACCACTTATATAAGAGCTCCAAATCTTGTGGACAGAAGGCGATGTGGTTGATATGTCTCAACCAATCAGACGACAGAATGTACATGTGCAAGGAATTCTCATGTGGACCATGCACGGTTGGCTAGGCTTCGGTGAGTGTTCAGGTAAGTGCCTTTGAAACCCTCACACACATGTTATTCCTGGCTATGCCAACACTTTTATATTTTAATTTTTTGATTTTTCAAGGTCATGCATGTTCAAAATGTGATCCTCAACTTGGCTTCCGCCGCTCTGAGCATTTGATAAAGATATTTTATGAGGAGCATGGTAGATTTTTGCTTGAAGGACATGAGTGATGTGGACCAAACATATGAAAACATGACATGCATCCACTAAAAGCGAGCAATTGGAAAAACATGTGGCGGGAGAGGGGAGATTTCATGCCACCTGGAATGAAAAGATTTAGATTTTCCATGAACTCCCGTACTGGAGTGACATGCTAATTAACCATCTGCTCGACCCAATGCACATCTTCAAGAATGTGGGGGAGATCATATGGAAAACCATCACTAGAAAAAGGGAGAGCAAAGTCCAAAGAGATGACCTGCAGGCTGTGTGGGTCGAATGCTAGAGATGTGACCTCAACTTAAACTCAATGGAAAGTTTGTTATACCAAAAGGTCCATGGGTTTTGAGTTGTGCAAAAGAGCAAAAAGTGAAGAAGACTATATCTTCATTCAAGACTCCCACTGGGTGCATGCAATGTTTGAAAACAGCTTTTACAAGAGATGACAATCTTAATGGTCTTAAGTCCCACGATTGGCACAAATTTTTACAGTTTATCTTACCAATTGAAATAAGGGTTTGTTTAACAGATAACATTATAAGAACAATCTACAAATCAGTGAGTTGGTATGCTACATTAGTTCAAAAGTGATAAGAGATGACATTATCGATGCATCACACTTAAATTCTAACAAAGCAGTGTGCATGGTGAAGAAGTAATTTCAAAAAAACATTCTTACCATCCAAATGCATGTACTTGTGCATATGTTTGATGAAGTTGTAGTTGCTGGGGTAGTCCATAACATTCTTCTTGGAGAGATTTATGAAGACTTTAAAGGGGTTCATTTGTCAAAGGGCTCGCCCCATGGGTAGCATGGCTGAAGGATGGCTTGTACAAGATTCTCTTGTCCTCATCAGTGAATTGTTTGGCTCAATTGATCCAGAGATACCTCGAATGTGGAATACTGAGTTCAACCTCAAGGTGACTGGGGAGGAGGCATCATTAAAAAGATGGAAATCACAATGTGAGAAAAGGTTATGAGATTTTTCCTTCTCAACTCAGACATCATGCAAAAGTGGATAGAGAGTTACAAAGGAGAAAAGCAACAAGCTTGACAAATTTCCTGGATTTCAAGTGCAACAGTGCCACTAAAAAACTTTCTTTTCCAGATCATCTTCAAAAATTGCCCAACTTTCCAGTTGGGTGGTGGTTAGCTGTGACAATCTCAGAGGCAAAGAAGAATAGAGTGTTGATTATTGAAGAGGAAGAGGAGATGTCAAGGGGTTGCGATTGGCATGTATATTTTCACAACTTTCTTTTTGAGCTCCACATGATCACATTACTTTAATAACTTTAAGTTTGTTTCAATTTTGTTGCTGCAGTATCACAAATATGGAGCTTTGTGGTCACATGGGAAACACGTCAGAGTGAAACGAATCGACGAACAAAGGGTAACTTTCGGCAGTGGTGTTAGGGCAAGCTTTGTCCAAGAAAATAGGAGTAGTGGCATGGATGAGAACATAGAGACTAGGCAACTTGAATTGAATGTGGCAGGTAAAGTAGAGCAAGATGCTCTAATTCTCTCATTAGACAATGTGTCTAATTCCTGGATAGTAGATTCTGGGGCTTCATTCCATGCGACACCACACAAGCAAATTTCCAAGACTACACCAAAGGTAATTTTGGGTATGTATACTTGGGAGATAATGAAGCTTGTGAGATTTTCGGTAAAGGTACAGTTTCTATCAAAACTGCTAACAGAAATGAATGGAAGCTTAAAGATGTTAGGCATGTTCCTTCTCTTCACAAAAATTTGATCTCTACAGGACAATTGGACGATGAAGGTCACAACATTGCATTCGGAACAAACGGTGGAAGATCTCAAAGGGGTCTTTGGTGGTTTCCAAGGGAGAAAAAGTCGGTACACTTTACTTGTGTACTGTTAGCACGCGACCTTCAGCTTGTGCAGCAAGTACAGAAGTTGATAGTGCGGTGTGGCACTACCGACTTGGGCATATGAGTTCCAAAGGAATGCGAATCCTTCAAACAAAGAAGCTTCTACCAGGTTTGAAAGAAGTGGACTTAGAGTTCTGTGAAGATTGTGTTTATGGTAAACAAAAAAAGGTAAAATTTCAAAAATCAAGAAATGACAGAAAAAATAAAAAACTTGAGTTGGTTCATTCTGATGTTTGGGGTCCTGCAAGTACACCATCACTTGGTGGCTCATTATACTATGTAGCATTCATCGACGATGCGACTAGAAAAACATGCGTTTATGTCATGAAGAATACATCCGATGTATTTTCCATATTTCAAAGGTGGAAAGCCTTTGTGGACAATGAAACAGGTACCAAGGTTAAATGCCTCAGATCTGACAATGGAGGCGAATATTGCAGCCAAGCTTTTGAAAGATTTTGTGCTAGCAATGGAATTTGGAGGCAAAGGACAACCCCAAGGACACCTCAACAAAATGGGATTTTGGAAAGGATGAACAGGACAATCATGGAGCGAGCACAAAGCATGCGGCTACATGCAGGCCTATCACTTGAGCTTTGGGCAGAAGTTGTAACTACGTCTGTGTACTTAATCAATCGGTCACCTTTAACGGCATTGGATGGGGGAGTTCCAAAAGAGGCATGGACAGGTAAACCGGTGAACTATGCATTTCTCAAAGTGTTTGGGTGTGAGGCTTTCATGCACATAGATAGAAGCCTAAGATCAAAGCTAGATGCAAAGTCCAAAAAGTGTTTCTTCATTGGCTATGGAGAAGGTGACTTTGGGTATAGCCTATGGAATCCTGAAGATGGTAAAATCTTAAGGAGTAGGGATGTAGTTTTTAACGAAACAAAATATGTACAAAGATTACTTGGAAAGAAAACAAACAAAAGAAACAGGTGATGAGTACATGGAGCTTGAGGACGGTGAAGACTCAAGGACTGCAAACGGTGACAATGTGCAACAACGTCAAGCAAATGAGGAGCCTCAACCTATTCTCCGAAGATCTACAAGAGAAACTAGACCTCCAGAAAGGTTTGTTCCTTCCTTCAACCATCTCTTGATCTCAGATTCTGGAGAGCCAGAATCATATGAAGAAGCTATGCAACATGAATCCAAAGAAGAATGGACGAAGAGCATGCAAGTGGAGATGGACTCACTACATCGCAACCAAACATGGGAGTTGGTTGAGTTGCCTAAAGGTAAGTGGGCACTTCAAAACAAATGGGTGTACAAGCTGAAGGAAGAAGAAGGTGGGAAGAAAAGGTACAAGTCTAGGCTTGTGGTAAAAGGGTTTTCTCAAAAGAAAGGTATTGAATTCAATGAAATATTTTCTCCTGTTGTAAAAATGAACTCAATTAAGCTTGTCTTAAGCCTTGTGGCTTCTCATGATCTAAATCTCGAGCAAATGGATGTAAATACGGCATTCCCTCACGGTGACTTAGAGGAGGAAATCTACATGCTTCAACCAAAGGGGTATGAAGTAAAAGGTAAGGAGAAAATGGTTTGCAGATTAAAGAAGATCTTGTATGGTTTAAAGCAAGCATCAAGAGAATGGTACTTGAAGTTTGATTGATGGATGTTGGATCATGGTTCACAAGATGCAACTCGGATCACTGCGTCTACACGAAGAATTTGGGAGATGGGAAATTCATCATCCTAATGTTGTATGTTGATGACATGTTGATTGCAAGTGCTAGCATGCAGGACATCAAAGACCTAAAAGAGGAGCTGTCTAAATATTTTTCAATGAAAGATTTAGGTGTTGCAAAGAGGATACTTGGTATGAAAATATCAAGGGACAGGACGAAGAAGACAATAAAGCTATCTCAAGAAGATTACATCAAGAAGGTACTACAAAGGTTTGCAATGCAAAATGCAAAACCAGTTTCTACACCTTTGGTTGGTCATTTTAAACTAACGAAGGATATGTGTCCAAAGACACAGGAGGAGATAGCCTATATGTCTAAAGTTCCATATGCTGCAGCGGTAGGTTCTCTAATGTATGCTATGCTCTGGACAAGGCCAGACATTGCACATGCAGTGGGAGTTGTGAGTAGGTTCATGGACAACCCAGGTAAAGAGCATTGGCAAGCTGTGAAGTGGATACTTAGGTATCTAAAAGGGACAACAACAAATGCTTTGTATTTTGGAGGAACTGATATTTTTTTAGAAGGTTATGCTGATGCAGATATGGCAGGTGACAAAGATACTCGAAGGAGCACTACTAGCTATGTGTTCACGGTTGGAGGCACAGTAGTAAGCTGGGCTTCAAAGCTGCACAAAGTGGTTTCACTTTCTACCACGGAAGCAGAGTATGTAGCAATGATGGAGGCAAGCAAAGAAATTCTGTGGCTTCACAGATTCTTAGAAGAGCTTGGATTCAAACAAGACAATTGTGTCTTGTACAGTGATAGCCAAAGTGCTATCCATCTTGCGAAGAACTCAGCCTTTCATTCAAGGACAAAGCACATTGAGGTGAGATATCACTTCATACGCACTCTTTTGGAAGAGGGACATTTAAAGCTAGGAAAGGTGCATACAAGTGAAAATCTTGCAGACATGTTTAAAAAGGTGGTCAACAAGGAGAAATTGAGCTTTTTCTCATCTTCAATCGGCATTAAAGGATAAGAAGCCAGAATGGAAAGCAGTCACACAGGTTTGGTTTGAAGATCGGTCTCCAAGTGGGAGATTGTTAAGTATGGAGCCTGATTTACCCTTGTAATTTTCTGTGGTAAAAGCCCACATTTGTAAGGCCCCCATTATGAGGAGAATCCATCGTGCGTGAAGGAAAATCACTTGTCGGAAACCAAAATTTTCACGGCCAAAAATCAGGGGCAATTTTTTTTTCCCTCGCCGGAATATTATGGCCGGACGGCGGCCGGAAAGTGGTCAAAAAACAACCTTCAATTGGCCGGTGGCCGGTAGTCAATGGCTAGTGGTCGGTGGTCGGAAGTCAATGGCCAGTGGCCGGTGGCCGAATTCAAAAGCGGACTTGTCTTCTGAAGGGTGGCCACACATGGGCGGATTGGAGGGTCCGATTTGGACTTATCTACACAAGGGCGGCTACACATGGGAGAGGGAAGCCCTTTTGGACTATCAAAGGAGACCATTTCTACACACATTTCATAGTGTGAAGTTGATGCAACAAGGTGAGTGTGAGGTGGTGAGAGTGAAGCAAGGCGGGAGCTCCATTAAGGGTATAATCCCTTTGTAAACTACTTCTTGTTTTAAAGTACTAAATCCATTGAGTGGTTGCTTTCCTGTGGACGTAGCTCACATTGGGTGAACCACGTATATCGTGTGTACTCTCTCTCTCTCTCTCTCTATCTCTCTATCTCTACTCTATAATCTCATGTATGTAAATCTGTCTCTCTCCATTAAGTAATCTACTCAATTATCTATTTGGCTACGTCTTATTTCCTAACATTCAGAGCCTCGGTGCAGTCGAGTTGCCGGTCCTGTTTGCCTTGGTCGACCACCTTGGTCATGTGTTGTGCAAGGCGTAGATGCGGCGGTCGCAGCCGGATGTCGTTGTCTATCCACGCACTGTGCAAAGGAAAAAATGTCTGTCTTCTTTTGCTGCATAGCAAAGACACTGGTGTCTGTAGAACGTGAGAGAGAAGCAGAGCATCCCACACATGCAAGCCGCTTTTAGCCTCCTCCCAAAAATAGATCGGATACCGCTGAAAGGGTGGTGGTAATGTGGGGGCTAGTCTCCAACCAACCGTGCTATCTGATAGCCTCCCCCTAGCGTACACAATGTCCGACTGTGCCGGTGACCTTGCCCATAGGACACATGTCCTTACATCTACCCTCATTCCCCACTATCTCTCTCCACCTTTGAATGTGTTTGAGGCCTTGGGACTAAAGCCAAGCATGGTTAATGCTTTCTACAAGGTCTATGTTATGCTCGTGATGCATGAAGCTTTCCATCTTCATTGCATCACCTAGATCACAAGAAACACAAAGATTGTATTGTACCAAGTCGCTCTTGATGGGAGAATATAATACAAAAGCCTATTGGAGGGGGGACCGAATCCACATAGATCCAGCCCTCACCTGTTTTCAAGTTCTCTAAACTCTGTCTCTTGCAAAAGTATTGTTCATACCAAGTTAATTAAGTACTATGGTTATGTTGCTATCGATAATCCAGTTCACTCTCTCTGTTCTCAAAGTAGCCTCACAAAAATGCTCACTCTGATTCTATTAATTGCGCTATTCTCAAAGATCATAGGCCATTTCCATTACACTAAGGATAGATACACAACTGGAATGGACAGACCATGAATTCTCTTCAAGAGTAGATGACCTTGAAAAGCTAGATGAACTCCGCTTGAAAGCTGCAACTTCATTCTATGACCAGAAAAGAAGGCAAAAGAAGTTTTTTGATAAGCGTATGCGCTCAAAAGAATGTAAAATAGGCGTTTATGTCCTGGTTTATTCATTAAAACAACATGCCAAGAAACTTAAAAGTAAGGGATGGGATCCTTTGTGATCAAAGATCTATCACCAAGTGGAGTTGTCAAGCTTGCTACATCAGTTAGTGAAGAAATGCCAAATTGGATTAGTGGATGTAGACTGCAAATTTATCATTTTCCACTAACCGATGACATGCTCCAAGAAATCCATGAGTAGAAGAAAAGGAGGAAAGAAAAACATCAAATAATCAAAGAAGCTCAAGCGAAAGCAAAGGAACGAATGGCAAAGAGAAAGATTCTATTGAAAGGGGAGCGGCTAGGACTACCACTACGGATCAATGCACTCAAAGTAGCACAATTTGATGAAAAAGATATGGTGGATCCCACTATGAAAGTTAAGGTTGGAAGTACCAAGTGGGAGCAAGTGCACTTCTAGATTCAGGAGGTCAAGGAAATCTTATTTCCTACAACTTATACAAGCAACTTGCACTTGAGTAAAATCTCCAACTCACACAAGAGGACATTCAAAGCATTCAATCAAGGCTATAGTATGGACAATCATACTTTTGCAAATTAACCAGTATGTCTATCCACATAAGTTTTATGTGGTAGAAGATAAACCAATACAACATCCAGTGTTGCTTGTTCTGTCATGGTAGAGAAAGTAAAATGTATAGAATGATTGAAGTTCTGACACAATCACCATTCAACATGCAAAGGAAATCAAAGTGGTTCCATTTGCTACACACACAGCTGACAAACCATCGATAGTTGAGTCAAGAGATAAGGGAAAACAACCCTTCCTTACAATGGTTGAACAATGGATACCAAAGACGACTTATAAAGAGATCACTTTTGCAAATTTCCAACCCAAAATGACAGTGCACATGTCAAGAAAACCCACCAAGCAAAGGCATCTATCACATCCTACCACAACACATAAGAAGGATGAAGTCGAATGGTTTTGGCACACGAGGCTCAAAGCCACCTCTCCAGTGACATATGATACTCCCCAAAACTAAACCCAGCGTATATCACAAAAGTATGGGTGCCAAAGAAGTTGCTTATAGTCCAAGCCAATCAAGAAGAGCCCTAGATTCCAAAGAGACAGAATAGGGAACTCCCTTTAGTACAAGCACCTAAGATTCAACCAAGACCAAAGCCTAGAAAACCAAAGCAAAATAGAAAGAATATTTGGTTACCTAGGATCCTATGGCAAGCACAAAAGAGACATCCTTAGATATGGATTCCTAAACAAAACACCAAGCATACAACATATTCTGTCTTTGGATTCACACAAGTGTACAACCACATGACGGCAGATAGATCGGAAAAAAAAGAGCATCCAATGTCAATTCAACAAAGAGGAGCAGAATTAGAATTCTTGTTATTTCACCACTCCAATATAGGTAATGCCAAAATAGTAAACCTGAACATCGAATACTAGAAAGCATATTGGTTATATCCTCCTCTGGCACAACATTAATTTTTCCATGCATTGACTGAGTATGCATATAGGGCTACACTACACGGCCTGCATTAGCACAATGTTGATATCCATGTATAGCACATACCCTATGACAACACACCATCATCCAAGAGGACTCCAACTAGGAGGGGGGGGAAGCATTGCCAATGTGGACCCACGACAAACATAAAAGAGTGCAAAAAAGGGCAGCGTTTTTTATGATTTTGGTTTTTTTGTGTTTGATTGCAAAACATTTAGGTAAACCCAAGTACTTATGCCCTTATCTAACATGATTTTACACATATATGAGAACAAATGGCAAAACTAAGCCTTTAGATGTGTACGTGTGTGTGTGTGTAAAAATAGCCTTTAGATGTGTGTGTGTGTGTGTAAAAATAGGAATTTTTTGAGCTAAAATATGATAAAACGAAGCAATCCGACCAAACATATTACAAATAAACATACATAGCATCTTATCGTGCTGTTTTTTGAATCACTTTGGTTTATTGCCAATTTTTGGATTTAATTTTCTATTTTTATTTTATTTATACAAATTTTTGTTAAAAAAACGAAGAAAATTAGAAAAAGTAGGTAAGATGTTGATGCAATGACAAAAGGAAAATATGGGGTTGATGATTAAGTCAAGGAAAACATATGGTGAACTGAGGGTGCAATTATGAAAATGTTACAAAACGTCCAATTTGATTAGTTTTGACAAAAATGACTTTTTTTTTAAAAAATGGGCAAACGGAGTCCAAATTGATAAATTTTTAAGCTTATATTGCATGTTTGCGACAAGATAGAGGCACATGTCAAATGTTGAGCCCCAATATAAGAAATGTTGAGCCCACTTACTAGTTCATTTTCACTATTCACGTTTAGAGAGAGCTTGAGAGACCTAGAGCGTGTGGATCTTCTACGGATTTGTACAGTGCCCACAACACACCGATTGATGCCAAATATGAGAGGCATGCTTACTACCATGTTCTCTTCATGTTCATTGCTAAATTCAATACAAAAAGCTAACAGAAGCAGTAATGTAGCATCGGCGAGTTAAAAGCAAGTAGCTCAATGATCACAAACCCGATAGCTACAAGACTTGATAGGGGGTTGACCCTAGGCTAAATGAGCATGACTATGACCTTCCATACCATTTTAGATCATAAATAAAAACCCTAACATTCTCGGGCCTTGCATAAGACCATCTAAGACAAGTTGCCAAAATTGCACGAGACTTCATTGGTAGATGCCTCTCGAGGTTGTCTATCAGCCTTGATGAATCTACCAAAATTGGATCAAAATGTCAATCTCAGCTTCGAACATGCAAAGCATCATTTGGCTCTCACAGCCAGATGGAGCATTCGTTTTCCAAACTTCATGAGCTACATTGACATACCTTCAACAAACAAGACATGTGGTCAAACCGCAAGAAAAGTTGCCACCGAGCCATCACTCAACTAAGGGACGCTTTTAGAGTGACAAATCATAAAAAAGGACATTTGTAAGGCCAAAGTCTACACCGATGGCATGGAAGGTTCCACATAGCATCTACAAGCTTAGGTGATCAAGCTCAAGTGAAATCATCCCAAAAAATTCTCTCCAAGAGCGGAAATTGACTTCAAAGTCCAAAGTAGCAAACATGGATTTTTAAAGCTAAACTAATATATATTTAAAGTTGAACCATAGTGAAAAGGGCTTACGGCACTAGAACAAATCTTTCCAATGCATTGAAACCATAAAAATTGCATCTCAGACATCATATGTGTACAATGTCTAGTGGACCTTTTTACACCTGCACATGGTGCATTGTCAATACCAATCTTTTTATCATGTCTGTGATAGCTCACATACCAAGTCTCATGCAAACTGGACCACATAAAGCCCCTAGTTGGTCAAAAACTTCTAGGTTATAGTCCCCAAGCAAAATGTTGTCTTATCCATAGAAATAATGCTCCAAACTTAGGGAAACTTGACACAAGGCATGCACATAGAATATATATCCTAACCCCATGTTCACATTTCATTTTCCAAGAATAGACATCATATGCATATGATGTAAAGACTTGCAAAATAGTGACTCTGCCAGCATTTTGATTATCCAAAATTCATCATGATGTCATATATAGCCTCTACACCATGTTTGGGCATTTATTGGTCATTATACACCTCATTTTACATATTCAAGTGCCAAAAACACATTTTATGGCCTTGGGCACATGAGAACTTGTCCAAATTTAATTCTAAACACATCAGAATGAAGCACACATCATGTGAGCAAGCTATACATCAAGTTTGAGCCAAAAAATCCAACATAGACATCATACGTGTATGATGTCTAAATCCCTTAATTTGACATGCTACAATAATTTTGACAACCCCATCACTTTTATCATGTCTTTATTAGCTTGCTTGAGAAATTTCACCATATATGGATATTATTTGACCTATTTTGTGACCCATATAATGGAAATCTAAGGGTACAAATCCCATTTTTGGCTTTTGGCATCCAATTACAAGCTCAAGTTCAATTCCGAAGCTATAGACATTGTACACATGTTATGGACATCCTATCATATGAGTTTCAAGTCATTTGGGCCCAAAAGACATCATACGTGTATGACGTCTCAAAGTGTCAAATTTCCAATCTAAGGTGGTTTTGACCTATCCAATGCTCTTACCATATGCTCATGAGTCCATGCCGCAAGCTTCAAGCCATTTGAACCCCATATACCTCAATTATATCCATTTTACCATTTCAGAGCCTTAAAAGAGCTTATAAGCCAAAATGATGCTCATGACATGTTCAAATCTCATCCCAAGCATACCTGTGTGATATATATACATGCTATGAGCTATGCCTGTATGAAATCTCACCCCATTCAGAACACATAGACCACGTATGATGTCTCACAACATAAAATGAGCATAAAAAATGCACTTTTGTCAACTTCCATAGCATCCTTAGGCCCTAATTAGCATGTGTTCAATTTGAAATCATTTGAATAGCTAGAAGTTGAACAATTGCTAGAATTAGTTAAAGATGCTAAATTTTGGACTTGGAGTGCACATAGGATCAGTGGAAGCTGGTAAATCATCAGTAAAGAAGAAAAGGCTTGCCTTGAAAGATATCATTGCAGCAGCAAAGCCATTCACAATAAATCACCAGTAAAGAAGAAAAGGCTTGCCTTGAAAGATATCATTGCAACAACATAGCCATTCACAATTCCCAATGAGACATTAAAGCTAACCAAAGGATGGATGGCTGAAGCCGCTCTAGAGGCGGAGGGCATAAAGCTATACCAATGGACATTTTAGGATCCACAAGGTAATATTGTGGATGTTTCAATGATTCCAAGAGAACTCATTGATTATGTAAGCAAATAAGGCATTATCAATCACCTAGAAAGAGTAGATCTACATGGATTCTTTACAAGTGTGTCAGTCGGAGATGATTTCTAAGGAGTCTATAAGCTGACCACTACAATCAAGAAAGATGGCAAAGCAGTCATCACTACACTTCATGGAAAAAGTAAAGAAGTGACCATTACAGCTCAAATTATTACAGATGCCTTGGGGTTACATAATGATGGCAACTCAGTCAGAGAAAGAAGAGACGCAATGGACGTGTACTCTCAAAAGAAAACAAACCCAATTTTTCAAGACATGGTGGACGCAAGAGCTATCATAATCTGCAAACTGTACAACCAATTTTTCCACATTTGCAAAAACAAGCGGCCACAAAAGTAAACTACACCACCCCATTCTATTGCCACCAACTTTACTTGGGCACTGAGAAGTAGTGTGTGTACCAAAAGATGTGGACTATGCCTAGTATATACATGAATAGGTAGTGGGCTTGGGAATTGATAAGCCCAAATACATTGGTGGAGCAAAAATCTTAACCAAAATTGCATATGAATCTATCAGAGCAAGAGGGAAGTGCATACCCACCAACTTAAAATGAGTGGCTAAGGATGAAAGAGGATGTAGAAGATGAACCTCCAGTGGCATTGACTGTCTCCAGAAGGCTCCAAAAAAAGCTAGAGATAGTGCCAGAGAAGAAAAGTCTTAAGAGACACCAAAGAAAAAAGGAAAAAAAGTCATGACCAGGGAGAAGAAGCCACAAAGAGACCACCAGCTAAAATGCGGCTCGCATGAGATATTGATCAAGCAATTTTAAGGAGAAACAAGAATTAAAGGGAGATTTTGAGGAGTATTGGGTACTAGACCAAAAGAAAAAATGTGCAGTAGTTTCTCTCAAACCTTAAAGGATCCGCTTGATCACTACATTAGGGCATATGAAGAGTTCAAGAGGGTGATATAACATCAAAATCTCAAGCCCTTCACTACTAAGGAAGCGCACAATACCAAGAGAAAGTTGCAAGAGCAACCTAAAGTACAAGGAGAAGAAGAAAAAGAGTCCATGGAGGAGGGACGTAGTATAACACCACCAACATCTCCGTGGATTACACACAACAACCTCCAAGCGTGACACCACCCAACATCCCAACAAAAGGATCTGCCAAAGAAGAAATCAAAAGCTGAGACAATACCGAAGGAAAAAGAAAAGACCAAAAGATGCACCTAGAATATCTCCTCAAAGTGGGATAGAAGGAGAGAATAAGTGGGACCTATATGTTGAAAACCCTAACGAACACCATTAAGCTCTTTATGGGCTCTCCTGATTTGAGGCGTGTGATGCGAAGGAAGATCTGCAAAACACTGCTAGCCTATATCGAGGTGTTCATGCCGCATAAAGCTGCAGACTCAAGTCTACTATCAATGAGTGACACTCTCATCAAATTGTCTTACGACCTCTCCACTCAGCTCTCGCCACAAGTGCTACATCATTTCTATCAACAATTGATGTTTTTACTGAGCTTCCACATGCAATCCTTTGAAGAGGATTTCTACACGGGGG
Source organism: Adiantum capillus-veneris (assembly GCF_014529385.1). Taxonomy (NCBI): domain Eukaryota; kingdom Viridiplantae; phylum Streptophyta; class Polypodiopsida; order Polypodiales; family Pteridaceae; genus Adiantum; species Adiantum capillus-veneris. The sequence goes on along the minus strand of NC_140940.1, from coordinate 128,979,174 downwards.
TTTTCACATATGACATCAAGAATTTTGGACCAATGGTGAGCATCCGCAATTTCAGATATTAATAATACTTAAAGATAATTAAGCCACAAGGGTACTATTGAGCAAAGAAACGGACAAAGGACCAGACAAAGACATGGACCAGCGATGTCAACGATGGTATGGATGCAAAAGGGGGGAGTGTTGACGAATGGAACACTAAGAAGGATCACCCGATCACCCACTTTTTGTAACATCTTAATTTTGATAGATTGGAGAAATTATTTCTGATGGAAATGTGCCTCTCCAGAGGAATGTATATAAGCCAAAGTTTTCTAACCCTAGGGAGAATTTTGAATTAATCAAACTATTGCGTTTACTATGCCGTGTGATTGAGTGAGAGTGACAAAGGGAGATCTTATCTCTTTGCTACGCATACTACGATGCAATCATTGCAAAGCCGACACCACCAACGAGTTAGAAATTGCAAGGGCTAGGCACTAATGCCAAGCTTGTGACATTTTTCTTCACAAGGATATAGGGTTAGGTTCAATACGTGTCATACCGAGGGTAGCGCCGGCGGGCATGGGCAGGATCGACATGCAGTCAAGGGATCCCGATGTTTAGCAGGCCAAGGGCCTCTATAGGGCATGGTTGGGTGGTGATGAGCATACTCCAGTCCCCTCTGTCTTACCTTGGTATCAAAGCCTATGGAGGAGATCTATTGAGGAGGGGGGAAGATAGCCTTGCATCTCTCTCTCTCTCTCTCTCTCTCTCTCTCTCTCTCTCTCTCTCTCTCTCTCTCTCTCTCTCTCTCTCTCTCTCTCTCTCTCTCTCTCTCTCTCTCTCTCTCTCTCTCTCTCTCTCTCTCTCTCTCTCTCTCTCTCTCTCTCTCTCTCTCTCTCTCTCTCGCTCCCCGATCGTGGACAAGTCCTATTGCAAGGGTGGAGTTGAAGGCCATGGGTAAGCGCCCTAAGTAGGAGATGAAGGGGCTGTGAAGGCCGCAAGGATAATCGCCCTTGGATACACAAAGTTCGATCAAGGAGTGTTAGAAAGAGATGGCCGTGGGAGCGGTTGTCTACACAGGAGAGATAATATTTTTGACATTCTGCATCTCTCTCTCCGATCGTGGACAAGTCCTATTGCAAGGGTGGAGTTGAAGGCCATGGGTAAGCACCCTAAGTAGGAGATGAAGGGGCTGTGAAGGCCGTAAGGATAATCGCCCTTGGATACACAAAGTTCGATCAAGGAGTGTTAGAAAGGCCGTGGGAGCTGTTGTCTACACACGAAAGATAATATTTTTGACATTCTGCAAACTGCACAATTTTTTCGTCGATGGGATTGCCATGGCATGGGGAGAGGAAATTGTCTCTACATTGGGTCCATCTGCGGCCTGTGGCACCTTGTAACAACTTGACAAATTCGGGTCTGTCGCGTTCTCCATCGCTCAGGAATTGAGAGATTTCACATTTATGTTTTTTTTAAAAATCAAAAAGGCCAGATCATGTACCTTTCAAGGCGGATCAGAGAAGTAATTTTAATTTAGTAATTTTACTTCTACATTTTAACACTTTTTGAAAAACTATCCTAAGTAAATCATGATATTAAGAGAGTGTCAATGCAAGTAGTCTATTCTTTAAACACCTGAAAAAATCTAGCATGAATATTTTTCTTTGGCGGTATTTGACATCTTTCTCCTTGATTAATAGAGGGAGACAATTCTGTCATAGCTTAGTTGTGGATAAGGTTCCAACTACAGAAGATTTGTTCCTTAGCTGCAACATTGATTATGTTTCTAATAGTGGTTTTGTCAGGAGTATGACTCAGCTAATACACAATCACCCATAAGTGTTAATGGTCAATTCCTGGAACCTTCACACTTGCACTTTCAAGGAAAGAAGTCCACAAGGTTCCAAGTGGTAGTGGAGAATTTCAACTTTTAGAGTAGTGTAATGCCAAGGGAAAACCCAACACGGACAGTGGCCAAGGGCCATCGGCTGCTAGTTAAGGACTTTTCTTGCAAAGTTTAACCAAGGGGTTTGGATTGCAAAGGCAACACCAAAGGTTACATGTGCAGTACTACTTGCATTTCACTAATTTTCAATTAGTGTTCTAGGCCTTTGCTGGTGGGAAATTTAGGCAAGTGACTTTCAACGAATAAGTGAACACTATGTTCAACCTCCAGGTACGCATCTCATTTGGTTTTGTTTGAAGGTTTTTGTTTCCTTTTCCAAGTAGGATGCATAAACTTCTACGTTTCCATCCATTGTTTCTCTTCAGCGAGATGACAAGTTCATGTAAGAGCCAAGAAATTTGGGATGTGGTGTCCAAAATAAATTTTTTTGCATTATGCAGTTATGGATCCACTTGTAGGGTTTGATTTGGCACATGTTGTCACATGGGATACAACATGGTCTAAGAACTCAAGGAGTTTGGTTTAGCCAATGCGGAGCATCGACAATCAGGGACCCCCTCATGCATGTCGCATGTGTGTTTATAGTTACCTCCACACCCAAGTACATCTAGTACTTGAAGGATGTTCTTTTTTCAAACATCCTTACCTCAGACATATTCCACATGTGGAGAATATGAGTCTCTGGGACTAGCAGTGGTGTCGCTACTTCAATTATGTGTCGTGATGATGTCTCTAGGTGCTAGTCAAATCCGATTTCTAGACCATTTTCAGCACGTCGTATCAGGAACAACTTTAGTGGCAAAAAATTGTCAGATATGCAGAACGACTTGTTAAGGTTGCAAGTGCAGCTAAACAAAATTAATGGATGGTTGTTTATGCATATAGCAAGGCTATGAGTTGTTAGTCAGAAGGTTTCATTGTTTGTACCTAGAATTGATTAATGTTTCACCTTCTATTATGATTCAAACATTTCAGCAGCGCTTGCAAATGATTGCAACAGAAAGCACTTGGTTTCTTTTTAGAATTGTTTACACTCCTCTTTAATGTGTGCTAGGAGCATCACATTATCCATAAGTTTTGGCAATTCAGATCAGCATGCATCTCAATGCTGAAGTTGACAATGCAACGAATGCAGAAAAGAAATGACAGTCAGCTTTATTTGGTGGATCCATACAAAGCCCGACTTCTTGCCAAAGCCACAGTCAATGAAATTTTCCATTGGCAACAAGCTGCTAGGAAGACCCGTGGCTTCAAGCAAGTCCAACGCATTTTGGCTTTGTGTTTGTGTGTGTGTGTGTGTGTGTGTGTGGGTGGGTGTCAACACATCATTGAGCCAACAAAGATTTTTTAAGTATTTTAACTTGATTACTCTAATTGTTACACCTCTGAATCCTTTGAGATTCTTGAGAGCGTAAATAGTGGCCGAGGAACATGATTGAATGTATTCGATGACTTGTATCTACTTAATCAAAGTTTACAACTAGTAATTTTGAAATGAAAGAATGGTTTGTTAAAAAAATTATATTAGTCTTTGCAAACAAATTATTAGCAATGTACTATGATTGGAACTTGTACTAGCATATTATCGGGTTACCCTCTACCATGTGTCACATGGATTTCTACACAGTTTGATATCAGTTTGAAATCTAAAAGAGTTCATCCATGTCATATAATCTCTCTCTCTCTCTCTCTCTCTCTCTCTCTCTCTCTCTCTCTCTCTCTCTCTCTCTCTCTCTCTCTCTCTCTCTCTCTCTCTCTCTCTCGCTCCCCCCATGTCGTGGATAGATCTTTCAGGCGCCAGATAGTTTCCTACGATGTTAAAATACTCTTCTTCTTCTTCTTCTTCTTCTTCTTCTTCTTCTTCTTCTTCTTCTTCTGTGTGTGTGTGTGTGTGTGTGTGTGTGTGTGTGTGTGTGTGTGCCAACACATGATTGAGCCAACAAAGATGTTTAAAGTATTTTAACTTGAGTACTCTAATTGTGACACCTCTGAATCCTTTGAGATTCTTGGGAGTGTAAATAGTGGCCTAGGGACATGATTGCATGTATTCAATGACTTGCATCTACTTAATCAAAGTTTACAACTAGTAAGTTTGAAATGAAAGAATGCTATGTTAAAAAATTTATATTAGAGTGTTTTGAAACAAATTATTAGCAATGTACTATGGTTGGAACTTGTACTAGCATGTTATCAGGTTACCCTCTACCATGTGTCACATGGATTTCTACACAGTTTGATAGAAGTTTGAAATCTAAAAGAGTTCATCTATGTCATATCATCTCTCTCTCTCTCTCTCTCTCTCTCTCTCTCTCTCTCTCTCTCTCTCTCTCTCTCTCTCTGTCTCTCTCTCGGAGTTAAGAGTGTGACACCGATAACATAATATATACTAAGTTCCTAAAAGGTAAGAGTCTTAACATGTTTGATATAAGCTATATCATTATGGTTGGTTTTCAACCATGTAAAAATCCTCTATCTAGAATTAGGGTGCCACAAGTTTTGAAACTCAGATGTCACGTCTCACTATAAGTGGTACTCATAAAACTTGAGCAAGAAAGACCATTGATGGCATCCAAGAAATAAATATGATTATGGGAAGCTAAATATGATAGTACTTATTCATTAACAATGGTAGCTCTATGCTTCAAGGTTATTTTCACAAAATTCAAGATACAAGATTAATAAGACAATTGCCAAGCTTAATTATTGCATCTTCTTCTTGCTAAGAATGTGAACTTAAGAGTCATCACATGCATCTTTTAAGATCTTAACATCTTTCAAGATTTTTTTTTGCATTCCTATCTATGAAGGTTGATGAAGTTGAAGGTGCATTCAAAGCTTCTATCACAATTCTTGTTTGGAAAGCATTTATAATGAACTGTTTCTTTGGGTGTACTAGTTCAATAAAAGAAAAACTCCTATCTCTAGATTACTCATAAACGAATGGCTTTAATTAGTAGTCCTACTATTTTTAGTGATGTGACTCCCAATTATTTCATCTCTATATGCTCTAAAAATTTATGAGTAGTTTTCATGTTCCTAAGAAGTTCACAAAAGTTTCACCATGTTGCCTTTCCTTCCCCCATTTCTCTTTCTATTCGTGTGTGTGTGTGTGTGTGTGTGTGTGTGTGTGTGTGTGTGTGTGTGTGTGTGTGTGTGTGTGTGTTTCTTCATTCGAAATAATCGCTCGCTCAAAAATAGTTGTGCACCCCAATTTGCAATGCAATGATTTCACTTGCTAATTTGTAGCTTGCACGATCACTCTAGTTAGTCTGTGTTTGTTGACCGAAGTGCAATGCTCTATCCCAAATTGGGCTCGACCAAAGATGTTTCCTATCCGAAGGGGTTAAGACCGAGTGAAAGGGTTAAACCAAAGTACACCTAAAAGTTTTTAGAATGGCTGACAATAATAAAGAGAGTGAAATTAATGTTAATAGCTTTGATTTTGCTAATGATCAGGCTACTAATGAAGCCCCTATGCTTGTTACCTACCTTGGTTCTAGGCTTCAACACACCATGTACAATCCATTCCTTCAAAGTGAAGTGCAACGGCAGTTACGTGCTCATGGGATTCTCCAGGCTCCCCACCATGAAGAGAGAGTGCCTAGGAATCCTCCTTCTGAAACTTCCAAAATAGGCCTCTCTCCGATTCGGGAAGAAGAAGAGGACCCATACAAAAGGCTCCAAAAATTTACTTCTTGATGACGCATCTCCTTCCGAAAGGAGAACTCAAGAGCCCCCACCAAAGGAATGAAAAATAAGTGAGTCTCTCGCAACCTCGGCGGAGATGGCTCCACGAAGAGGGTGGGCTAAATGCTCTCCTTCACCTCCTAAACAGAGAAGACCATTGCACACTTCTCCACACCATAATTCAAAGAGGGATAACAAAAAGAAAGAGAAGAAAAAGGTGAGAAAGAGGTCACTCTCTTCTCCATCTTCTTCATCCTCTTCCTCTTATGAAGAAAGTGATGGTGCGGAAAAAGAGAACCAAGGCAAGAAAAAGGTGAGAAAGAGGTCACCCTCTTCTCCATCTTCCTCAAATTCTTCATCTTCTGAAGAAAGCCATGGTGCAACTTTTGAACCATAAAAAAAAGGGGGCCATAGGAAATCCTATGCCGCGTGGAAGAGGTCGTCCAAGTTGAAGAAGTTCAAAGAGGGAGGAAAGAGCATCTCTTTCCTTACCTACAATGGCACCTTTGGTGCCACGAACTAAGTCTTGGCCTTTATCCAACAATTCGATGCGGCGCTTGGAGATGAGGGCTTCACGGAATCCTCTAAGCTACGCCATGTAGCCAGGAAATGGTGGTTTAGCCTACGGGCAAACGGTGAAACTCCATGAAGATGGAAAGCTTTAAGAGCTTCTATTATGAAGCAGTTTTTGGCCACTGATGCTGAAGACAAAGTACTCACCGAATGACGAAGCTTGAAGCTCTCTCCCTATGAATCCATTCACAAATATATAGACAAGATTTGGGATTTACATCTCAAAGTCACTGTCTTCAAGAAGATGGATTTTGGAGAGCAATTACAAAAATTAGTGTGCGGGCTTAACTAAAGAAATGGTGGAGTATGTCAACTCCCAAAGGCCACCCACCATATTTGCAGTTTTACACCATGCTATGGTGTCTCCTCGGATCAATTTCCAAATAGGGGCTAAGAGAAATTCTAAGCCCACAAAAAACAAGGGCTCCAATGAGCCTAAGGGGAAGGACAATGTCCAAAAGTCTCCTAAGGGAAATTTCAATAACAACAAAGCTAAGGAGAAGGGAGTTTACAAAGGTAAAAACAAATTCTCTCCTGAAGATCTTGAGCATTATCCCAAAGATAACCGTTGTTTCAAGTGTGGCAAGCAAGGGCATGCGTATGGCGCTTGTCCCCAAAAGGACACCTGCCATGAGCCTCCTAGAGCTACCTTGGTTGAAATCCAAGAAGAGAAAGCTCACCACACAGGATCTCCTCTATTCCATGCTTGGGAAAAGGTAGGAGAACATGATGCTTTTATTCTCTTTGATCCTGGTTCTACTCAAAAATTTTATATCCACAAAGTTGGCCACCAAGCTAGGCACCCAAGCCTATGAGATGGTAGATGTCCTACCCACAGATGGTGCTTTCAAGGGTCAAGAAGCTTCAATCACTCCCTTAATTGGGAAATTGAGACTCCATGTCCAAATCTATGTGTACAAAGAGGACTTATTTATCTCTCCTCTCAAGCACGAGGATATAACCCTAGGGGCACCATATTCTGATCGCATGGCTGCCAATGTTAAATTCCCTGAAAGGAGAATCTACTTTAGGTTCAGGGAAAAAGATATGTACATAGATGCTAAGGAAATGGATAACACCATACCCATTGTACATAAGCAAGCTTTCAATAAGTCAATAAAGAGCTCTATTTTTGTGTACATGATTTTTGTTAAAGATTCTCAAAATGAAGCTAATGCTTTAGTAAAATAAAATATAAACAACCACAAGGAATTAGAGTTATCCAATTTTCTCAAGGGGTTTCAAGATGACAACATCCCTTGTGAACTACCTCCTAAACAACGCAATGATGACCATGCAATTGAACTCCTTCCAGGACGTTCTCCACCTAACAAGCCTCCTTATAGAGTTTCTGAAGCTCGGCAAGAGGAGATTATGCAGAAAGTGCATGAGTTAGTTTGAGAAGGGCATGGTTAGGCCTGGCTCATCTCCATTTTGCTCACCCGTGTTACTAGTGCAAAAGAAAGATGGCACATATCGTATGTGAGTCAAGTATAGAGCACTAAATAGGATCACTATAAAAAATAGGTTTCCTGTTCCACGGGTAGAAGACCTATTTGATAAGCTACAAGCGTCCACCTAAAAAGTGGCTACCATAAAATAAGGATAGTTGATCAAGATATTGTAAAGACCGCATTTTGCACTACGTTTTGTCTTTACAAATACATTGTCATGCCTTTTGGCTTGACCAATGCACCAGACACATTCAACCGCTTGTTGATGGAGAAGCTATTGAAGCCTCACCGAACCTTTACTGGAGTGTTCACCTCTTCAAATTCAACTTCTCCTCTCTTCACATATACCTTTCATCGAGGGCACCATACCTTCTTAAGTGATATTATCATCTACTCTAATTCACTAGATGAACACAATCCACACCTCCAGGTAATATTTCAAGTCTTAAGAGACAATAAAATTTATATTAATCGAAAGAAAAGTGAGTTTTTCTTATAAGAGATTCAGTATTTAGGTCACATTATCTCTCAAGATGGCATCCAAATGGATCCATCAAAGTTAGTAGTAATAAAAGGATGGCCTAAACCAAGGAATCTTCATGAACTAATAATCTTTATAGATATGTGTGCATTATATAGATGCTTGATACAAAAGTTCTCACTAATGGTCTACCAAGGAGAACAATGCTTTCAAAAAGCTCAAAGAAAACCTTATCTCTCAACCTGTGCTTACACTGTCGGATCTCTCAAAGCCATTTGAGGTCCAATGTCACGCTTGTGGTGATTGCCTTGGAGCTGTTTTTCTCCAAGAAGGGCACACCATAGCTTATGAAATTCAAAGGCTTGACCCTGTTAAGCAATCTCTAGACATATATGAAAAGGAACTCCTCGTAGTTCTACATGCCTTAAACTCATGGAACCACTATTTATTGGGGACTCCTTTCATTCTGTGGATGGATCACCAAAGCCTTAAGTACTTAATGATGTAGACCAAGCTCTCCGACAAACAAATGAGGTGGGCAATTTTCTTTGGCAATTTCATTTTCATATTGCTCACATTACTGGAAAGCATAATCAAGTAGCCGATGCACTCTCAAGACGGTCGAGAGTGAATGCGGTTTTCATAGAAACTCACAATGATCTATCTTCTATGATAATATGAGTATGCTATTGATCCCAATTTTAGAGATGCGATTTCAGCCCTTGCACTAGGGAAGGCACACAAATCCTATTGGATGGCCATGGAGGTCGATCAATGAGAATTAGGCTATTCTAATTTAATTAGTTTAAAAACACTTAATAAAAGAACCCATAAGAATTAAGCTCTCTAGAAGACTATTGGACAATCTCCCAAGGGGTCCAATGAGCATTCAACATCCCAATGGCTATTGGCCAAAAGACAAAGGGGTCCAATGAGAGTTTAGTTGCATTAATTAATGGGGGATGTCAAAAGGCTATCACTTATTCTACTTAATTCTCCTTGACTAAGCTCGGAGAGGTCCAATGAGGTTTCAGCATGAGTAATTTGCATGAGGGTCGACCAACAGAGAGAGGGGGCTGAAGTCCTCAAGGAATTATTCCACACACTCACACTAGCTCATGTGCGAAGCAAGAATACTCTCTCTCTCCTTCTTAAGCTTCAATGGAAAGCTTATCACCTACTCCAAGCTTGTGATAAGGGAGGCCTTACCAACAACTCTTGGCTTTGTGATGCAAATCCAACCAAGAGCCAAGCTTCAATGCATGATCATCTCCTCTACCATGCTAATTACTAAGCTATGATATGCTAATATGAGTGATTATGTGAGGAGATGTACATCTTTCTCGTAAGACTACTCCTTCCTCTCAGTCTACTCTCATACCCCGCTAGCTCTCACCATCTTGGAAGGTGTGTGAGGTCTTGGGTTTGAGACCGTGAGGTCTCTTGATGGGGGAAACCTATAATACAAAGCCTTTTGGAGAGGGGACCAACTCCATGTAAACTCAGTCCTCAACTGTTGTCAATAGCTTAATTTCTCTCTCTTTTGAAGTATTGTTCATGCCTAGCTAACTAGGTGTTCGTGGCTAGATTATGGTATTCATTACCAAATCTTATGGTCTTACCCTCTCCAACGGCTTTCCCCTCCTAGTCTAACTAGCAAGATAGTCTAACTAGCAAATTGTTAAATCTCCAAATCCCCTACCCTATCCCACTCTCTCTCTCCTTGAATAGGAAAATCAATAAGCTCCCCCTCCTACCTTATATAATCAGGGGTATCCATCACCAAAAAACACAATCTCACCGAGGTACAAGCTCTAAATAGCGGAGGTTATCATGAGAACTTAAGGTGTAAGCACCATGCCTCCACACTCTAGCATAGTTAGAAGTTTTAGTCTATGCAAAAGGTCTTCGGAGTCACTATCCACGGCATCACACCACAAAGGAAAGGGATAACTATTCACTGACACATTTGATACACGCATATCCCATATGCACCAAATTGTTCAAGCGCTTCACACTTCATATGCAATGAGGTTGTCACCTTCATGATGGCCACTATTTATGGAGGCATTCATGATTCATTAAATGCTTGGGCGACATCTTTGTTGACCCCCATTGGGAGATTTGTTTGGTTAATTTCTTTGGTCCGATATGCCGCTTCCTTTTAGGTAAAGGTGTCCTTGCTATAGATTACCCCGCTCTTATATTGTAAACCATTGCTGTGTACTTCTTGCGGAGGGATTGCTCTCATCATCTCTTTGTGGAGCTTGATGTGGTTCAATCCACAGTAATCAACTTTTGTGACTCATAAGTTTTGATCGTGTTGTTATTAGATGGTGAATACTATGCTATGTTTCTCCCATTTTCTCTCCTCTTATTAAAAGTGTAGTTAAGTCTTTTCTAGAGTTGTGCATCACGATCTATTCTATCCACCTCACCTAAAAGCGTAGAGGTGATGAGGTATCTAGGTAGGGGAGGTGTTAAGGCGATCACTCCCTACTTGTGATTTCCCTATATCAATTGAAGAGTCAATTTTAATTTTTTGCTTTAAACTAACTTTTAGTAATTCTCTCTCTCTCTCTCTCTCTCTCTCTCTCTCTCTCTCTCTCTCTCTCATAGGACTATTTTGTACAATGTTAAAATCTCTCCTCATGTGTGTGTGTGTGTGTGTGTGTGTGTGTGTGTGTGTGTGTGTGTGTGTGTTTGTGTGTGTGTGTGTGTGTGTGTGTGAATAAGTAGAGGAAATTGGAATAACCTATCAATTTGTTCTTGAGTATCGAGTCTTGAGCCCCAAGGCTTGGTGGATAGATCTTTTCACCTCTAAAATTTAAATTTGAAGGTGAGAAACCCTATAGAATTTAGAGAGAGTTAGTATAAATTCTTGTTGGGGTAGTCCACTTACATATGTTTTCCACGTTTTTGCAAAAATGATTTTTTTCTTCTTCTTCTCCTCTCTCTCTCTCTCTCTCTCTCTCAGTAATGATAATGATGTTCTCTCCCTCAAGATTTTCTCTTACGCATGAAGTTAGCTTTTCCATTTCGGTGGTTTGCATACTATAAAGGCAGTTGCCTTTGACATAGCGGGGGCACATGACACCAAAAGTGTGAGAGAGGGGATCATTCAACGAGCAACAATAGCAGAATTATAAGGAGATGAGGTGATGCCTACTTAGCATGATGGCATGGATGGTGGTGGCAGTGTGTGGCTCTTCTGGTGATTGGGTATGGGGTGTAGTGTGCCTCATCTCGACAGCTACTACTTGTACAAGCCCAAACCGGCCCTGCTTCTTTCAATCCTCCTCCTCTAGCTCGGGGGATATTTCTATGCGAGCAGATTCCTAAAAAGGTTCTCTCTTCCTCCTTCTCTATCTCTCTCGTGCAATTTTGCTAGTCTCCACTCCTTTTTCTTCTCTCTATCTCAGAGAGAGAGAGAGAGAGAGAGAGAGAGAGAGAGAGAGAGAGAGAGAGAGAGAGAGAGAGAGAGAGAGAGAGAGAGAGAGAGGGGGGGGGGGGGGGGGGGGTAGAGATAGGCAATGAGGTATTGAGGAGGTTGAGACATAGAAAAAGATATGCCACAAAACAACGGAGACAAGGGTACTTGAAAGAAGAACATCCATTAATCATAGAAAGTTACATTTTATTGCACTTGCATTACATACTCAAGAAGCATTTACCTTCTGGAAGGCCCGGTTTTAGGAGTAGTTGTGCTACCCTCGAGTGGCAAAAGAAGATTCACCACGTTCCCTAGCTGCTGCATCATTCTCTCCTCATCCTCCCTTGTCATGAGTTCTATGCAGCAATGATAGAGGCGATACACATTGATTGCTACCTTCAGAGCCTCCCTAAACCAGCCAGCTCCATGCAATGCCTCTCCGTTGGGAATGGCTTCCATGGCATCCCACATAGACTTGATTTTATTCTCAAGATCGTCGGACATCTTGAAAAGTAAGAGAAGTGCACTACGGTAGCTAGTGGATGCTTTCACAGAAATAATTCAAGCAATGCCAATTTATAGCAATTGTGGGAATACTATATTATTTCTTTATTAACAATGTGACACATAAACAGCCACTTTCCAAATTTGAAAAAAATTGCAAAACAATGTACCAAAATGTGGCCATCATAAGATAAAATTAGAAGCTGGTAGAGTTGACATACAAAAAGTGATAAGCGACAAACGCTATGCATCCATGCCTCTATAGGTCCTCGGCTCAGTACCCTGAAGATATCAACACATGCCAGGATTGGTTGATGGATAAACATGTTCTCATTTTGGCTTAACCCTAGCACACGCATATAAATAAAATACAAATGTTTACATGCAAGATACAGTTTTTTCTTTGACACCCGTTCCATGAAGTCTGGACATGTGCACGATGGCTAGTTGCAAATGCACACATTGTACAACCCAACATGACCATCTTCACTTTTGGTCTCTACTTTGAAGACCTCATTAACACCATATGTTGTACATATCTCTTCTATGACCTTGGCATTCAATGCTAGTGCTAAACTGACCTTATCAGCAACGTCATCGGAAATGGAAGTCCGATATTGTACACGCACACCATCTTGCATTGTGGCTCGTGCACTGCCTTGAGGAGTGTATGTATCTTTTGACTTGAAAGGAGAGTTGGTCATATTTTGTGCAGGAACAATGGGAGTTACATTAGTGATTCCTTGTTTCCTGAACTCCACTTGATACCCCCTTTGCACTTCATCCGCAGATAGGTTGGTGCCCACATGCACAGGCCAAGTGTGTGGTGGATGATCAGGCTATGGTTCAATGTTCTGGTCTACTATATGGCAATGCAAGACATGATCTAGACAAAACCAAAACCACTGGCACACCACACCATTCGGATGCTTTTGATATTCTTCATAAGATGGGGCCGGTATACCAAGGCTTGAACCTGCAGTACTGATTACACACCTTCGTCCTCCTCTTGGCGTGCCGCTACATGTGACTCTACTACCTTGTGGAGTTCAACGTATGGCCCACATTGCCTCATTGACCTTGCGTTCCACTACATACTGCCCACCCGAGCCTATACTTTGTTTTGGGGTTTGTGATATCCCTTGTTGTGCAAAGTTGATCTTACAGGATCTTCCACACTTCTTGCGATCTTTGGTGACCGAGTTGTACTCAGGCCTATGTGATGCATCATCTTCCACATTGATGCTGGGGGAAATCGTAGCATAGCCTAATCAACCCAAGGCCAAAAAAATTATCAATCCTAGGATCGGCAACCCGGCTAGGACATGGAAGCACGAACATCGGATGTATGGAATGAGAGGATTCAAGAGTATGCTCATCTAATGCAATAGAGATTAGCCATGAATCACTAACTCTAAAAACATCATCAATCAAGCATCTACTACACACATTAAGCCCACCAAAGTACAACTTATTATAGACTAGAATCCCAAAGCACACTAATGACAAGCACACACTAGCTGCATTGGTATTGGCCTCTCCAATCACCACATGCTAATCAAGGCACTTCATCAAAAGCTACACGCACAAGGTGAATGGTGCTCGAGTTTCATAAAACCCATCCACACACAAGAAAACAATAGGGCACATACACTAATTACAAGATTAAGAACCAACTTAATCAACCTAATTATAGATGTTAAATGTCACAAATGGAATTCTCATAGACGGATAGGAGTGGTTAATAAGTAATAATTCATCACCACACTCAAATCTAGAATAATAAGAACGGTGAAACTACCTCATGACATAATGGAATAGAAGAATTAAGACTAATGAAAAAGTAGGGATTAGATAAATAATAGCTTCTCTAGCTATAATGGATTAGCACTAGCCTCTTAAGCATGGGCATTAAGCTCAAGGCTAGGCCATCCATAGAATGAACACTCAAGAGAGAGAAAGAGAGCTCTCAAAAATGGATACTCGAGAATGAAGCTTCCTTGTATAAAGGCTTCCTTATAAAGGCTTGCACCACAATCCCTTCTACTATGGGTTTAAGTTTGAGCCCTCTAGCTAGAATATACAACTTTGGAACTCCCAATGAGCCCAAGACCTTATACACATGTGGATAGGAAATGTTATGCACAACCATAGCATAATCGATGTAGCCTCTGCTAGCTGCTACTAATAATTGATAACCTCATTTGGATTGTGATTTTTCCTTGATGTCTCCTTATCTCCTATCAATGGAGTTGGTTGTTTATACATTGAAGTGCCCTCAATAGCCTCGTTCGCTGCTCTTATTACTTGATTGGGATGTTTTTCATGGCGTTCCGCAAGCTTTTGTATCGATGGACCCTTCCCAATGTGTTTTACATGATTGTATGAAATGGCCTTTGGGCTCTGTAAGATGGAATTTGCAAGGTCGGTTGTACATGCTTCAGATACTGAAATGCGTTTATGAAAACCCTCCCCGGCTAGCCAGTTTCCATGCTTGCTCTTTGCAAGGTTTGTGTGTGGAGTGTTTGGTCCATCAGATCTTCTTTCTACGCATGTCATAATGCCACCCCAATGTGCAATACGAATTTCCCACCAATTAAGCTATGAATCCATGTATGGAATGTTACAGTCTATGTAATGACCGTTACACCACCATTGGTGGATCAGACGAGCCTTTGCTGCTGCAGCCTCTTTTGTTGGTGTTTGCCTCCACTTCTCACACATTTCTTTGTGTATGTGTTGAGAAGCTTTCACCACATTCTTCATTGTGTGTTCATTCAAGCTTTGCTTCTAATGGAAAAGACAAGAATGCTCTCGACCGCTCATTGTATTGGTCTTGTCGCCACCATTGAAAACAATTCGAACTACATTCCAATTTGCTTGAGCTTCATCTGCCATGAAGACAAAGAAATTAGCTTGGTCACACCCACATGATTGCATCACATCATTGAGGCACTCCCAAAACAGACATTGTGTTTCCATGTCTTCCTGTTTCATTTCACAAGTTGCAATAGTCAAAAGGTCCTACATGTTGTAAACAAATTGTTAGAGAGAGAGTCAAAGGCAACCCACAATGCTGTCAAGGTGCACCATGTACCTTGGATCATAGACATGACAGGCCATAGTCACCCAATCATTAACATGTCTAGTGTGATCAAACTGGATCAACGCACATCGAAGATCGCCATCCATGTCTCGTCTCATTCGGTTCACCAGGTCCACACCGGATGCTGGACCAATTGTGGACATTTTGAAGACATAACATTTCTCCCCCTTAGTACCTTGACCAGGAAACCTGCTTCCATCAAAAAAGTCAAATGTGCAATATCGCTTCAACTTTAGGAGTGCATCAATGCCAAAAGATTCTTTGTCAACCCCTCTTCACATAAACTATATATTGACCTTCGAAACCTAACAAGGTTCATAGTGTTCAGAGAAAAAATAATTTAGCATAGAGTTTTGCATTGAAATAAGAATCTAGGAAGTGCACATACCACTTGTCTTGCACCAATGGCCCCAACTCCTCAATGATTGCAAATAGCTATGGCTCGCCTAAAATTCCTTTGTTGGTGTTGTTGTGAAGAAGTGTTGTACTTATAATTTCTTTTGCCAAACACATTTGAACCTTCCTGGCTCGTGCATGTGGGTCAACCACCCAAATCCTTTGCACCATCACCTTGGTGTTGTCTGTTAGTGTTTTGGATGTGTTGCTGCACACATCATGTCTATGTGTGCCACGATGAATCATGATTCTGGTGGCAGTCTCATCGGATGGCATGACATAGTATACTACACAATCACATGTTGCAATACAAAAAGAAATTGCCTTGCAAAAGTGGCATTTAAGGCTCTTATACCCAATCTTGCAATATTGTCTGGGTGTAGTTTCCTTTTGTATGTACCTGTTGAAATGAATTATATTGGGAATATGATAATCAGCCAAGCAGGCACATTGTTCATTCATGCACTTCAAAGATCCTATACAATGACTAACATGCACTACACCCGGGAAAACTATATTGAAAGTTTGTGGCTTCGACCACAAATGAGGATCATACTTATGCTCCATTGCATCCATATGGTGCAACCTCCCCATGGTAGGTGGAAATTCTAAAACAATATCACCATTTTAAGCCCTTGGAATCTCTATAACTTGTTCCACTTGTTGTATTTGCATTAAAAGCTTTGTCAGTGTGCCCTTCTTTTCGGCCTACAAAGGTTTTTGTCTTGTACTCCTTTTGAAGCTATTTGGAAGCAAAACTCGAGGTGGGGTGCAAAGATCTACTAACTCCTTCTGAGCAAAGCGCACCTCTGACAGACTATCCACAATGGCAATGGGAGTCGTGCTAGGTGCGCCTGCATAGTGTGCTCGATGGGACACGTTGAATTTTTATTTACATGAATATTGTTCATCTAGTACATAGATGAATTCACCCAAATTGTTGAGCGTCCTTTCAAGAGGCAAATTCATCTCAATATCACCAACTTTGATCACTGCATCTAAAGTTGTAAACTGCATTAGAGAAATTATTTCTAAAAGAAATGATTCAGATATTATAAATTTATCATTGTAAAAAGGATCAGAAAGCTCTTTATGAAGGAAAAATAAAGGGCAAGCCATAATAATAAGTTAAACAAATAATTAAGCATAAGATCACATTATATAAACTAACAAATTGTTTATATACTCACATCTAATAATATAGCCCTTGTAAATTTAAATTTAATAATATTTTAATAATTTAATAAATTTATTTAAAAACAATATTAAAAATATATAATTTTAAAAAACATTGTTTTTAAAAATTATACATAATATAATTTTTGTGTGCGACTCTGTGCGCACGCGAATATGTGTGTGTGACAAGCATACACATTCGGTGTGAGGTGTGTGTATGTGGGGGAGAGGGGGGGTGGCATGCATGGACCACACCATTGCCAAAAATGTGGCGTGTTGCCGCTTCCCAATGTGCCAAGGGCTGATGGCAGCGTGTGTTTGTGTGGTAGAGGGGGCGGCGTGTTGGCACCCGGTTGTGTGGACTGTCGGGGGTGGACCCGGGTGTGGAGCGGGGGGGTGTGTGGGAGGCCTAGGGGGACGCCCGATGTGGAGGGGGGGGTGTGGGAAGGGGGGAAGGCAGCATGCGGAGGCCACACGCTACCACGTCGCGACGTCTGTCCCCACGTGGCCAAGGGTCTTATGGTGGTGCATAGCCCAAGGTCCATGCGTCACCTAGTGGAAGACCATGTGGCCACAGAGCGGCCACACACGCTGCCTCATAGCAGCGTGGTTTTCCATGTGTATCTTTGTCAGTCTCCACATTGGCAGCGTGGTCTATCACGTCGACGGCCTCGTGGCCAGGTGCCATGCCACGTGTACTATCGCAGGGTGACAATACACGTGGCATCTTTTTGGTGCCACGTGTTATGCCATGTGTACTATCGCCTAGCGACAGTACATGTGACATGCCACCTTGTCATAGTGCTGCTAACGTGGCAGACGATGTGGCTAGCGTGGCATGCCACATGTACCGTCGAGTGTTGACGGTACACGTGGCAAACCACTTGGCCACGAGGCAACATACGTGGCCGCTCCTTGGCCACATGGTCTACCAGTGGGCAATGTGTGGCCCTTGGGCTATGCGTCGGTCAGTGACCCTTGGCGCATGGGGAGCATGTCCCCATGCACCAAGTGTTGGGGCCACGTGGGGACACATGCTACGGCGTGGCAGCTGTGGCCCTTACCCACCCCACGCACGCACACACGCACTAAGATGTGTGTGTGTGTGTGTGTTGTTGCACATACACACTCCAGCATGGGGTGTGTGTGTGTGTTGTCACACACACACACCCTAGTGTATGTGTTGAATCACACCCACCCTATGGGTGTGTGTATGTGTGTGTGGACGCACATCCACCATAAACATATACATACACAATCACCACACACAGACCACGTGTCCACCACACATACTAACACAGACACGCGCACCCACCTCCCACACAAACACATATCTCGAATATTAAAAAATAATTTATTTATTTTTTAATTTGAAAACTTTATAAAGAGCTTTAAAAGCTCTTTTTCATATCATTCTCAACTCTTAGCTCTTCATATTTCTCCTCATCTATACTTTCATATCTTACAATAATTTCTTTGTCAAGCTTTTCTTTGATCCCAATTTCTTTCTCTCAAGCTCTTAACTTCAATTTCTTATAAGCCATACCTTTATCCGTTTTCTCTAATTCTTTAGCTAAACCATGAGAACAAGAAATCAATCCAGAAACAATGGTGCCATGGATAAATTTTATGTTACTACGTTGCAAGAAGTCCCTCCGTGATGCACTCAAGAGAACGAACAATCTCAAGCCTTAAGCTCTCTAGATTGGATTGTGTTCTTCGTAACGGATGTGGGTGGAACAATGCAATCAAGCGGAGAATTTAGCCATCGTGTGGAAACTGCTACCACAATAGAAGACATAGAAAATGAAGCGTTTGGAAATCTTCTCGACAAGAATATTTCTTTGGGTTGGGTGGATTCTCACAAAGACCCCTATGCTGGCAAACTTCCACGCTTACCTCTATGCAGACTTCTTTCAAACCCCGCCATCCGCACGCATGATGACCATGTGGTGGGTTTGCAACTCTCCATTGCAAATAAAAGCTACCAACGAACCATGGCAAGATTTATTGTAAGTGAGCGGATTCTTGGGGATGATCATAAGCAATTCTCTCGTCGTGGTCACACTTCGAGAGACCTTGGAATGTCATATGACTTGGACGGGGAGCTTCATCTAATCCTCGAGCTTAGTCACATGGTCGAGAGGTTACACTTTGTAGTTTGTGATGGAAATCAAAGATTGGAGGCATGGTTGGGGTGGATGAACAAGAACGACATCCCAATTGAGAAGGCACCAAGGTGGAGTGCATGCTTGTCGATTTTCAACCCCATGAACTTCTATTGGTTTTGGGAATGATAAACAGATAAATCCAACTGTTTTTTGCAAATATAAATGCATCTTTTTTTTTTGACAATGTGTCATACATCCGAGTGTTAAAAAGGGCCACAAGGGTTTCAAATCCTCACACCACTATGCATGATATATTCATGATAAGAAAGCTAGGGTTGGCAGACCCAACTTCACTCCTACAAAAATTTTTGAAAAGAGAACGCCTGGCAACAGAGAGGGCTTTGAACTTTAGGAGTCCAAACAAATCAAAGTGGCTAAAATTGCCAATTTTAGAGAGAGAAAGAGAGCTTCAAAAATATATATCATTTATAGGGTGGGACAAGAAGACCGCCAAAATGACACCCTCTAGAGTGCCAGAGGTTGACTGTGCACGCATTAGCCCAAAAGAGTAAGTAAATGTCATCTAAGTCTTTTGATATCTTTCTCTTTTTATTATGTCACAATGAAAAAAAAAGACTCCCTTTTCCTTTGCTAGGAAGTGCCGCTTAATTGACTTGCTCCAAGGTGGTGATGCAACCGTGAAAGAGAATGACATAGGGTTAACAGGGAAGGCATGGATCCAGTGGCTTTGATATCACGTGTTTTGGTGGAAATTGGAAAGGTGGATCAAGTGATTATGTCCTTGAACCAATTGGTTGGTGATCTAACTTGTTTCATATTATTTGCTGCAGGAAAGTGCTTGAGATGGCCGAGAAAATGAAGGGTGAGAATCAACACGTTGCCATCCAACACGAGAAGGCTGAAGAGAAGCATGGTTGCACACTCGCAGACACATTGCAGAAATACAGACAGAACCACTTTGACAAAGCCTTCAAGAAGTGGAGTGCACGGATCAAATCCACACAAGATTCTGAAGAGCAACCCAACTTTGCTTGCACAGCACGACGCATGTTGTGCAGGTTGGACATCTTCGATTGACACATTAAGCATGTTGTAGGTTACACTAATTTTGTCATGGTGGCTCAAAACATTATTTGTTGTCTTGTAGATGGTGGAGCGATGATTTAGTCTTTCCCATTATCGAGCACCCCAGTGATGCATGGTGCAAGTCGGAGAGAGAGTAGACAGGCTTATATGCGGACGTGGATAGATGACTTGCGGCCAAAGGAAACGTGGCTCAAGTGTCCTTGGTGGTTGGATTACCCAAACAAGGAGTACCGACACAAAGCCTTCAAGAAGTGGAGTGCACGGATCAAATCCACACAAGATTCTGAAGAGCAACCCAACTTTGCTTGTACGACACGACGCATGTTGTGAAAGTTGAACATCTTTGATTGACACATTAAGCATGTTGTAGGTTACACTACTTTTGTCATGGTGGCTCAAAACATTATTTGTTGTCTTGTGGATGGTGGAGCAATGATTTAGTCTTTCCCATTGTCGAGCACTCCAGTGATGCATGGTGCAGGTCGGAGAGAGAGTAGACAGTCTTATATGCGGACGTGGATAGATGACTTGCAGCCAAAGGGAACGTGGCTCAAGTGTCCTTGGTGGTTGGATTACCCGAACAAGGAGTACCGACACAAAGCCTTCAAGAAGTGGAGTGCACGGATCAAATCCACACAAGATTCTGAAGAGCAACCCAACTTTGCTTGCACGGTACGACACATGTTGTGCAGGTTGGACATCTTCGATTGACACATTAAGCATGTTGTAGGTTACACTTATTTTGTCATGGTGGCTCAAAACATTATTTGTTCTCTTGTAGATGGTGGAGCGATGATTTAGTCTTTCCCATTGTCGAGCACCCCAGTGATGCATGGTGCAGGTCGGAGAGAGAGTAGACAGGCTTATATGCGGACGTGGATAGATGACTTGCGGCCAAAGGGAACGTGGCTCAAGTGTCCTTGGTGGTTGGATTACCTGAACAAGGAGTACCGACCCGAAGAGGAAGTACTTATGTAGATTCTTCCTTTTCCATGCAATACAACATGGGCATAATAACTTTCTTTTTTTAATCACTAGTGGAGTTTACTGCTTCAGGGAAGAAAGCCATATGCATTGCACTAGAGGATGCACTCTATCTGAACACAACAAAGAAGTCGGCCTCAAAGAAACCGGACTCAAAGAAACCGGCCTCAAAGAAAGACACAAAGATTGGCTCCAGATCGGCCCCGCAAGCACCCTTGTTTGATCGACAACGTGGGAAGAGAAGGAAGAGAGATCTTGCCTCGAATGATAGTGAGAGCGAGCATGTGGTTGAGGAGTATTCTATGGAAGTCAGCAATAGTGGTAAGAGCCTTGGTGCTATGAGCCACAGTGTACCAACACTTTTCTTCACTCCGAAACCAATAGAGGCACCCAGGAGTCCACCCCATGTTCACCATCACAGGACAGGGCTGCAGAGGACCTATCGGACATGGCTAGAGTGGTCGAAGAAAACCCTCAAGGCATGTGAAAATACTTAATGTTGCATTGTTCTCTTTAGCATTGCATGCTAGATATATTTGATCTTATGTTGAAAATACAGATATGCATGTAGAGCCACGCCACCTTGCAGTGCATGCCAGTGTCAAGTGCTTGGCAAAAGCTATATCCAGATGTGTTGTGCAATGACAGGTAAGCCAAGCTTTTTTGCCTTCATAGTTATGTCCACAATTTTAGTGCTAACAAAGATTGTGCTTAGTTCTATGCAATCACTATGTAGATTCTTGGGCTCTCTAGCCAAAGGGAAAATGAATCCCAACTTGAGATTGGGTGGTGTACGTTTGATGTACATGGCCTTTCCCTTACACACTAGGCCACATGCAGCTAGCATGGGTGGAGTTCCTTTATGGAACCAATGGGATAGCGAGCTTGTGGATGTTGCATTCCTTCTCGCAACCAAGTATCTTTTGGTTGATGGCATGGTTGTGGCGACATGTCATGCAAAACATCTGTCCATTGTCACTTCAAAGGTAGAGGGCGCTCATTTCCAATTGTTGCATTCCTTCTCGCAACCAAGTTTCTTTCGGTTGATGGCATGGTTGTGGCGACATGTCGTGCAGAACATCTGTCCATTGTCACTTCAAAGGTAGAGGGCGCTCATTTCCAATTGTTGAGGATATTGTAAATACGGCTGTCGGGAGTGTAGCTGCACAACTGTTCAGGACTATGTAGAGGGGGTATGTTGTTTTTGTTTTGATATTGATCCGTATCTTTGTTGTTCACATTTCAAAATATGTACGTTTTGATGTCATTTGTAGGTTGGTACTTTGTTGCTAGTCATTTTTTCACCCCCTAGAACCGTTGGGTGTCGGCTTCAGAGTAGGGATTTAAAATTCACGTAATCACTCAAAATGACAGTAGAGTGAACATCTAGTTGGTAAGGTGAATCTTTTGTTAACATTGACAAAGTCATGCATTTATACTACTGGATGACTGGGCAAGAAACCAATTTTGAAAAACTCCAATTTATATGGTTGTTAACGTTAATTCACACTTTGTGATTACGTTAAGTTTTTGAGTGATCACCTAAATATTAAATGCCTGCTTCCGAGGTATGATCGGGTGGATGGAGAGATTGCAGCAAATGTACGTGGCTTCTCTACAGATGAAGACATGTTGTGGGAGAAGCTACCAAGTACAGATCCCACACAGTGGACTCTTGATCGTATGGGAAGGCCTTATCGTAGAGGTGTTGAGAGGAGTCCGGCGTTTGCTAGGTGCTAGAAACTTATTGGATGTTTTTACTTCATGTTCCTAAAAAATTGGAGGTATAACAAATCTAAGGATTTTTGTTGTTTTGTAGGTGGCTACTAGGTACCTTCACACACATGGGAGATGCTGTGTTAGACTGTTTTGCAAGAGTGGGGACATTGGCAGCACAATCTTTACAGCTACACAGGCATTGCATCAATTGTGAGAAGGCGTTAGGAAGAGAATGGGGTCTAGGAGGGCCTCTTTATTTGACAGTTTAAGGGAGTCAAAGCTCTAGTATTAAGAAAGCAATTAAAGGACAACTTTTGAATTCAAACAGGCCAAACAACTAGTTTATTGAATTCAAATTTTCCCCCCAAAATGAAATTAAAAATCTAGTAGGCAAAACTATATCATGTAACATATCTATAGAAAGAGCTCCGCAAGTAGATTATAGATCATATGTAGGAAATATGGAAGGCCGAAAATCATAAAGTGGTCCCTCCCCTTTTTGGGGGGAAAAAGTGCATCCTTGACCATTCTTACACATCCACCATTCTTGCACACATGGCATGCACCTATTCGTCAAAATGTTAATCACCTCCATAATCTCATGGAAAATAAAGAGGCCCTCCTAGACCTCATCCTCTTCCTAATGATTGGTTAGTTTTCAGTGCTTGTCTAGCGCCTACCTTCCAATTTAGGCTCAACATTGATGTTTCATAGGAGTGACAAAGTTCATGTAACTGAGCATCCAAAGCAGGTGACAGGGCAGATTCATATGTTGGAGCCACCTTTGTTGACACCACTCAGCAAAATCGGGGGGGACAATAGGAGCTCCACATACTACTTTCACGGCCCCAGTGCTAGCATGGCATGCAATTGGACCATCCATTGGTGCATTCACTGCCTCCACATCTAAGGCCTCGCCCGGAGTTGATCCATTGCCTCTTTCACTACCATTTGGAGGAGTTCCCCCACCATTTGGTGCATTGCCCCCATTGGCACAACCTTTGTTTCCTCCAAGAGCATATGGCCCCCCACCGCCCTTCTTTCATCCACCTCACCCATGATGTATATCCCCCCCCTCCCATGTATTTACTTTTGATGCAATGGAACACATAGATTTGGGGTTTGCTATATCAAATAGAGCATAATTGTGTGTAAGGAACTTCTCTTTGTTTTATCAATAGTGTATTGAATGCATCCATGGTGGTAAATCATGTTTTTGTTTGAATGTAAGTTGGCACCGAACGTGCAATCTTCAATGTTATATTTTAGTTGAAAAGAGAGAGAGAGAGAGAGAGAGAGAGAGAAACCAAAAAATAAAAAGGGAGAGAGTGAGAGAGATACAGGAACCAAAAAATAAAAAGGGATAGAGAGAGAGAGAGAGAGAGAGAGAGAGAGAGAGAGAGAGAGGTAGCTAAAGGATCTTTTGGGAATCCGCTTGCGGATTCTTCAAAAGCGCTCTCCAAAAATTGCTCGCCTGAAAATTGCACCCCTCTAGCTCCTACAACCTCGACTCCTCCAAGCGAAGCCACCCGGCCTAGCTACTCTTGCTGGTGCTACTATAACTGGTGCACAGTTATCAGGACCCATGGCTCGCCAATCCATATGGCTCTACAAGGATCGGTGGTCTCATCCGTCCTCCTCGTAATCAATGCACGTCCCTGTCATCTCACACTCTCATACTTTCTATTGTTATCATTTATGATGAGTACTTAAACATGCCCCCCTTTTGCCACACTCGTTCCTCGATAACCGTCAAGGTTGGGAGTCGAGGGACGTGAAGTGTCCATCGTCCATCAACACGACTTTCTTGCACGAAATCCAATGTTGCAGTCGTCAGATTTGCAACACATTAGCACCACGCAGAATCCACAGGTTGTGCCCACAATCAGAAACTCATAGGTTAGCAGTCGGAATGGGGTTGAGGTGGTGACACCTCAGTAGTCGCAATAATGTGTGCATTTGTTCTCGCCAAACTCCTGTAATTTCTCGTCAATGCACATTGCAACTCCTGCAAATTTTTGCATATGACAGCCCCTGTCGACTCTTGACGGTCGAGAAAGGACACTCAGTGTCCTTTAGGCTTTCTCTCTAAATACAGATCCTGCCATGGCTCGCGGCCTCCCTGGTGCTTGGCATGGGGTTGCCAGTTTTCCAAGGAAAGGACATTGAGTGTCCTTTTCCTACACCATATCTACTTGTGTAGTACTAATCATGTGTTGTTTTCCCTCAAGAGGTTGTCTCATAAAATGCTCGCTCGCTTTTCTCAAAACTTGTCAGTTAGATCTATGTGGTCCCTCATGGTTGTTTCTATAGGATCCGAAAATCTTTCATCTCTCTCTCTCTCTCTCTCTCTCTCTCTCTCATTGTTCCTATGCCATAATGCTTGAAAAAAAAAAACTTTCCCAGAAACTTGGCAAACCTACATATGAGAAATGGTTGAGGTAAATTGAGTAAATTTGAAGTTTTTTACATTAAAGCAGACTAAATTTTGTAAGTTTTTTCACTTTTAAAATTAAAATTCGGTGGTAAATCTCAAGGTGGTTCTCTCTCTCTCTCTCTCTCTCTCTCTCTCTCTCTCTCTCTCTGGGCTTTTCGGGATGTTTCCTAAAAAGCACGCGTATGTGCTTTAATCTACTCGCGTGCTTTTCGCGGGGCGGGCTATTATAACAGGGCTCTTCACTCATATCCAGCGTGCAGAAACCGCGACGGCAAACGAAAATCGAGTCGATGGGGCGGCGTAGCGTGATAGCATGGATGGTGGCAGCGTGGTGCGTGGCACTTCTGTTGATCATGGGGGCTGCGCAGGGGGTGCAGGCCTCATCTCGACAGCTACTACCAGTGCAGGCCCAAACCGGCCCTCCCAGTCCTCCTCCTCCGGCTCCTGCAGCTTCGACTCCTCGGCCTCCAAGCAGAGCCACCGAGCCTAACTACTCCTCCACCTGGCCTAACTACTCCTGGTGGCGCTACTCCAACTAGTCCAGTTACGTGCAGTTAGAAAGGTGGTGATTAATTTTGTCCAACTTTTCCCTGATCATTTCTCACGCATTCCTAGCCTCTGACTAATGCCCTATTTTTTTCAACTGATTTCAGTTGGTACCCGCTACTGGGTTCGTTGTAAAAGTCATTTTGAAGAGAAATATTGAGAAGGCAAAAATATGAAAGTGTACTCTCTTTGTTGTTTTTGGTGGAATAAGATATGAAGGTTTTGTGTGTCTCTCTCCATAACTCAAAATAAGGCTCTCTCTCTCTCTCTCTCTCTCTCTCTCTCTCATACACACACACACACAAAATAAGAGGGTGAGAGTTGGGAGGATTTCAAAATTTCAATTAAGGCAACAAAAACTAGGTAGGCCTTGTGATGTTATCACCTGTTTACAGTAATTTTGAGTTTGCAAATTTTGTGTCCCATGGTGACCACATTAATCCCAAGCATACCTTTGCCTTTGTAGCTTCATGAAAGGGTACGCACATACGGCTAAACTCTCCCTGCAGCGGTAAGAAATGATGATATGGCAAGAATCTTCACCCGCTTGCGGCAAACCAATCAAAGTAGGGTTTGGCACGTAGCTAGCCGCTATGGCCCACCATTATCGCTTAGAAGCAAAGGGAGGAGAGAGTGTTTCGATGGAGAATACACAGCTTGGGTGCTTGTGTGCACGAAGAGGGCTTGTGTATCAATATCGACAATTCCTTTCAAGCTAAATTTGCGCTTGTATTTATTATTTCATGATCTCATTTACATAACCCTTTTTCCTTATAAAAAGACTATTAAGTGGTATATTTTTCTAAGTATAGAAGCTCATTTTCCCATTGCTTAACTCCTTCTTTTCTTAATGTACTGAAGTGGCCAATGGCCTGTGACTATACAAATCTAACTAGTGTGATTTACTTTTGTTTTCTTGCAAACGAGCCTTACCAAAGAATGACTCATGGTATGAATTCTTGTAGATTATGATAATTTTACTTGTTATTACTTTGCTCACAATTCCAATTCCTAGGTAACAAGAAGGATAGAGAGCTCAAAGTCATGTGTCTAGCTACTCATATATATCGGCGGATTGCTATTTACCTGGCAGCCCATGCTTTGATATGTCTAGCCAATCGCTGACCCCATGCACATTGAATGTCTAGCATACATTTGAGATTTTATTGTTTCGTAGCCTTACATGACATGTATTGTATTTTATTGCTATAGAAATGAGAATGCCAACTTGAACCTTTACCTTGTTGTAGAGTGTTGAACATGGGAATTTGCCCAATCACAACAATATACATTGAGCGGGACTCTATGCAAATGGGTATCAAGAGCATCTAAAGCTAGACCACTAGTATCTAAAACCTAAAATGGAGTTGTGGTCATTGTGGTGAAATGTGTACACGTGCATGTTTGTGTGTGTGTGTGTGTGTGTGTGTGAACGCGCAAGCGTGTGCATGGATCTTTCATACAAGAGCGACAATACTCTATTCTACTCTTTAAATCAAAAAATTTACATCGCTACATCAAATGAGATTGTCACTCTGACATCTATTCCAGGTTGGAACTTCAGAGTCAAATGTCAAATCGAATCAGATATGATAGACAAATTCATGCCTTAGATGAACATAAGGAAACCAAGTAATGAACTGACTGAAAGAACAAAGCCAGATATCGAACACAAGACACTGGATTCAGGTAATGAGCCAGAAGTACAACTAAGCACTGAGTGTTGGATTAGAATAGAGCTTGGTTACAACTAGAGCAGTAGCTTGTCAACTAAAAAGGACTAGAGAAATGACCCACTAGTGATAGACCGATAGAGTCACAGGGTCTGCAAAATGAAAGTAGCAGATGCTATTTATAGGTGCTCATATTGGGTTCTGAGCTGACTATCCATTGGTATATTTTTCTAAGTAAAAAATCTCATTTTCCCATTGCTTAAATCTTTCTTTTCTTAATGTATTGAAGTGGCCAATGGCATGTGACTATACAAATCTAGCTAGTGTGATTTACTTTTGTTTTCTTGCAATGAGCCTTGCCCAAGAATGACTCATGGTATGAATTATTGTAGACTATGATAATGTTACTTGTTATTACTTTGCTCAAAATTCCAATTACTAGGTAACAAGAAGGATAGAGAGCTCAAAGTCAAGTGTCTAGCTTCTCATATATAGCGGCGGATTGCTATTCACCTGGGAGTCCAAGTGAATAACTATTGGCCCATGCTTTGATATGTCTAGCCAATATCTGAACACATGCACATTAAATACATGGCATACATTTGAGATTTTATTGTTTCGCAGCCTTACATGACTTGCATTTTATTTTATTGCTATAGAAATGACATTGCCAACTTGAACCTTTGCCTTCTTTTACAGTGTTGAACATGGGAGTCTGTTCAATCACAACAATATACATTGAGCGGGTCTCTATGCAAATGGGTATGAAGAGCATCTAAAGCTAGACCACTAGTATCTAAAACCTAAAATTGAGTTGTGGTCATTGTGGTGAAATGTGTACACGTGCATGTGTGTGTGTGTGTGTGTGTGTGTGAGTGCGCGGGCTTGTGTATCAATCAAATGATTCCAACATTTGGGTTCAAGTTAAGCTCAAAAACATACTCAAATCAAGAAAATTGGAAAAAAACAGTTAAAGCTAGTCCATTTGACCAATATTTTGGTAAAATTCAACTTTTTGTGATCCAAATCCAAAAGTATTTTAGGGATAGCTTAGAAATACCTTCATTTATAAGTGGTTCAAATTTGGGGTCAAAAGCTCTCTAAACATGGATCATAACCTAGCCACTTTGATCTGCATGTTATTTCTAGCATATAATCCCAAAGTTTCATCTCATTTGGGCATCAAAACCCAAATCAAAATCCCAAAATTATCCAAGTACTTTGAGAATGCACAAAAATTGACCTAATTTCGAATCTAGAGATTCAAATCCAAAAAGTTCGATACCATAGCATCTAGTAATCATGATGATCCTAATGATGCCAAGAAAAATTCAATTTGGCCTCCAAACATGGATTGTGACCCATGGTATCAGCTTTATCTAAAATTTTCCTAGATTGTAGTGCATATATAAGGAAACATATCCCCAAGTCCAATTTAGAAAAAAAAAATGAGCAAATTGGGTTAAAAGACATCAAAATACAAGACAAGACTCAAAACCGTAGGGTAGACCTAGGGTTTGGCATTTAACCTATCAAAACAACTCCAGATTCAAAAAGATTTGAGATATACCTTGTAGACATTGAGTGTAACAAGTGGGCTTGTCAAAGAATATCTTGAGAATATTGAGTGAGCCTTAACCATTACAAATCATCCACCACCAGGGTTTTCTACTCAACTCAAAGATGCAAACAGCAAGAAATGTTTCAATACCTTCGATAGTGGGACTAAGAGAGAACATAGAGATGTATCAAACATACAACATCACACCGAAAGGCATGGCTCATGGATCTTTGCCAAGTCAATATATACACGCTGTTGGGCGCATTTTTGAAACACCATTTTTTGTAAATTTGTAGATATGGACATGAAGCCCAATGTCAAAAGGGTGTGTGGGATTTCTTTTTGTGGGTTCTTTAGTTTTCTTTAGCAAGCACATGTACATGCTACAACTCGCTAGTCTAGTGACAGTTGTCAAGCTGGTGTAAGTGCCCATGAGTGAGTTTTTTGAAGGGAGACTTGTATATAACTTAAACTCATGTAAAAACTTAAAAAGGTTCAGCCAAACTCTATAATTTTGCAGGTTCTGATCTCTTTCTGGCTTCTTGATGGTTTTTGTTGCAGCTTTTGCCCCCGCCTTGCCTACTCTACGTGTAGTCGTACCGGGACAGCTCCCTGTTCGTGTCAATTTTGCATGTAGCGGCGTGTAGATTCAAATTTTCCAGTCAGTTTTCAATCTTCCTCTCAAGATTTAAATTGCCCCAATTGGAGTTATTCTCATAAGGTTACGACTAGTTCTCTGCAAGGTTATGGCTATGGTAGCCTAGTGGCAAATTGTGTGAGGACAGATTGGGAGGGCATGTATGTATGAATTGTGGAATTTATGTTGAAGTTGTGGGTTTGTGATGCTCAATGGTGAAAGGGGAGGCCCTTGTCTTCATATGCATTGGTTGGCGTGTGTTGTAAATCCATGCTTTGGCAAGGTTTTGCTCCTATGTGACATAGTCTCTTGGGTGGGCGACGGTCAGTAAATTCCCAAGGGGACTACTCTTGTTGGAGTTGTGTAGTTTCAAAAAGATTTTCCAAAGCTTTTGGTGTTGTTGTAGTGCTCTTTCGACGTTCTTGGGTGACATCGCTATAGAGGTGTTTTAGTTTTCTGGTTTCCCAACAGTGTTTTGGTGCCCACCACCGAGGATCTGCTGCAAGTGACCTTCAGTTGACAAATTTGATGAATATGATGACAGAGCTTCCAAGGTCCTATGGCTATGTAGGTGAGGATGCTGATGCATTCATTGAAAAGATGGAGTTTTCTCGTTTGATGGCAAATAAGCAAGATCCAATGATTATGCTCAAGATTTTGTTCTTTTGCTTGAAAGAGGATGCAAGGACATGGTATGATGAGTATGACTCTTGTTGAAATCGTCACAACCTCCACAAGTGATGACTTATGTTGCATTAAAGAAGGATTTTCTTTAGAAGTTCAAGAAGGTAGAGGACCCAATGGATCTATGGCACTCCATTGAAGGACTTGTGCAATGTGATGGTCAAAGTGTATATGCCTTTGTCAAGGAGTTCAATGCCTTGTAGAAGAGATGGTGTGTTGCTTTGGGCAGTAATGTTCCTCCTCTTATGCTTAAGAAGTGTATGTTTATGAAAAGTTTGAGGGCTGATTTGAAGTTAAAGGTTGAGCTTAAAAGGCCACTTACATTTGAGAATGCAGTAAAGATTGCAAAGCATAAGGAATGGAAGTTAGAGAGAATGCAAGATCTTGGATTGCAGGGTGATATGGAGCCAAAGGTTTCTCTATGCATTGATGTAGGTAAAAAGAGTGCCTCTAATGTAATATTGTATCATGATGGTTCTCTTGGGAAAGAGGAGAAATCATATAATGAGGAGAAAGATGCTAAGATGAAAGTACCCACCATGCCATCCTGGTTGTTTATGCCACTTAATGGTGCTTTACATGCCAATGGTGATGTTTCTACCAATGTGAAAGTTAATGAGAAGGAAAAGTATGCAATTAGTGAAGAATTAAATAATGATCACGATGAGGATCAAGCTGCAGATGACATTGTTTATGTGTCCAATGTGAAAGATGAGCATGTGTGTGATGCAAAAGTGGATGTTGAGTTTGAGAATGATTTATAGGTCAATGAGGATACTCATATGGAAGTGAATGATGTGAATGAAGAGCTCTCTCAAATGATATTGTTGAGTTTTTTCCTATAAATGATGATGCTATTGAGCATGTTGTGGACCTTGCTAATGATGAGATTTTCCATGAGGACTCTCATGCTTGGATCTATGATGATGTATGTAGCCATGCCTTGATCAAGAAGGAGAATTTGGAGGTTTTTGAGGATGTGAAAATCCATAAAAATGTAAGATGGATGCCTAATGATGAAATGATTGATGCTTCTTTGCTTGATCCTTATCTTGAGAATAGGAAGCTATGTGTAGAATATGTCTTACATATCAAGCATGTCACAATGGAATTGGATGAATGGTTAATGGAGTGTGGGGATAATGAGATGGATACCCATGACGATCTGCAAATGGATGAGGTATATATTGAAGGCATTTTGGATGAGACGTTAAAGACTTATTTGCATGCTTTAGTAATGAAAGGGTGTCTCTGTGCGGTATCTATTCAGAGTACTTTATGCTTAACGAGGATTTGGATTCTACACATGGTTTGTGCTTTCATATTAGGAGTGGAAAAATTGATATGGTTCTTCATGCATTTTGTTCTTATGTTGTATGGCCTTTTGATCCAGGTGGGCAAGATTGTTATGCTACTGCTGAGCATGAATGCTGTAGCAGATTGGGGGTTTGGCAAACTATGTTGGGCGCATTTCTGACACCCCGTTTTTTGTAGATTTTTACATACGGACATGAAGACCGATGTCAAAATGGTGTGTGGGCTTTCTTTTTGTGGTTTTTTTAGCTTTCTTTAGCAAGCACATGTACATGCACTACAAGTCGCCAGTCTAGTGACAGTTGTCGGGCTACTGTAAGTGCTTATGAGTGATTTTTCTGAAGGGAGACTTGTATATAACTTAAACTCATGTACAAAATTAAAAATTTCAGAAAAACTCCAGAATTTTGTAGGTTTGAGCTCGTTCTAGCTTCTTGATGGTTTTTGTTGCAGTTTTTGCCCTCGCCTTGCCTACTCTAAGTGTAGTCGTACCGGGACAGCTCCCTATTTGCGTCAATTTTACATGTAGCGGTGTGTTGATTCAAATTTTGTAATTTTCATCTTTCTTGCAAATCATTTTTCAAGATTTCTCTCAAGCTTTAAAGTGCTCCAATTGGAGTTGTGCTCATCAGGTTACGACTAGTTCTCTGCAGGGTTATGGCTATGGCAGCCTAGTGGCAAATTGTGTGAGGACAGATTGGGAGGTCATGTATGTATGAATTGTGGAATTTATGTTGAATTTGTGGGTTTGTGATGTTCAATGGTGAAAGGGGAGGCCCTTGTCTTCATATGCATCGGTCGACGTGTGTTGTAAATCCATGCTTTGGCAGGGTTTTACTCCTATGTGACATAGTCTTTTGGGTGGCCGATGGCCAGTAAATTCCCAAGGGGACTACTTTTGTTGGAGTTTTGTTGTTTCAAAAGGATTTTCCAAAGCTTTTGGTGTTGTTGTAGTGTTGTTTCAACACTCTTGGGTGACATCACTATAGAGGTGTTTTAGTTTCCTTGTTTCCCAACAACGCCTCATTGGAGACCACACCAACCAATATACACCTCAACTAAAATGCATTTTCCTAGAAATACGAGAGCAGAAATCAATGAAGAAGTAGAGGATAAGAATCCATTAATCAACAAACCCAATGTGAGATTCATCAAAATCAATGAATACATGAGATTTCTAACGGATTACACTCATGACGTCTTGTATAGATTCATAAATGGCAATCAACATGTCATAAAATCTGATATCTACTATCTAACCCCAAATGATTCTCTCATATTAAACTGATCACTTAGTGTGAAAGAATAAACGGGAACAAGGGTTAAGATATAGACGTGTGCTTATAGATCTATCTCAGCATGGGGCAAATGGTAAAGGGGCCCAAATGAGAGATGGTCTATCAAAGAGCAAGGCTAAAAAATGGAGCATAAGACCTTAGGGTTAGCTTCATTGAAGACCTCCAATAATGTGTGTAAAAGGCCTTTGACCTTAGGTGACCTTGAGGCGCGGAACCCGACCCAGCTTGTCCTTCTTGTCATGCTTGATGACTAAGGTGCTTGATGATTGAGGTGCTTGAGATGCTTGAGGTGATTAATTATTGAGATGCTTGAGGTGCTTGACATGCTTGAGATGCTAGGGTTGCACTTGAGGTGAGAACCCAGCCCAAGATTGTGGTGGGAACTGGGCCTATGCATGAGGGGCTTGAGGTGTCAAAAAGTCAAAGATTCAATCCCTAGAAGGAGGGGGCGAGCCCTACATGAGGGGGGATGAGAGAGAACACCCACACACTCACACAAGGCATGCATGGTACAAAGAAAGCAAAAGGGACATGCAGTCAAGTTCCTCCTCATGTTGCCCTCATGGTGTGCCTGAAGCCTATTGGTTGGCCACCCAAGGGGTCCAATAATAATTTAGGAGATTTAATTAATTGATTAAGCGTTTATCTAGCCCTCTCTCTCAAAGAAGAAAGGGGGACACTTGTCTCAAGGCTACCCTTGCTGCTTGTAATGTCTCCTGCTTGTGATTGGCTAGGCCTGGAGGGGTCCAATGAGCTTCAAGCATGATCTACAAGGGGGGTTCGACCCAAGAAAGCTAGGGGGTTGCTTAGGGGGTATACTTACCCACACACACTCACAAACACTCTCATTGTATTCTATTCAAAGTGCAAGAGCTCCCTCTCCTTCCCCAAGCAAGTAGAGGTTGAGAACCTACACCAAAACTCTTGGATATGGAGTGCAAATCCAACCAAGAGCAATGCTTCAATGCTTTATCTTGCCATCTCCTTCTTCTTCATTACTATGCTATTGTGTATGCTAGCAACAAGAGTTATGATAAGTGAGGAACTAATTCTTTCTCCTACAAAATGTGTCTTCTTCCTCTTCCCTACCCTCATTCCCTGCTAGCTCTCTCCACCTTCGAAGGTGTTTGAGGTCTTTGGACTAAGGCTTGGGATAGTTAAATCTTTCTTCAAGTTTATGTTATTTTTGTGATGCATGAAGCTTTC
This sequence comes from Adiantum capillus-veneris, assembly GCF_014529385.1. NCBI lineage: Eukaryota > Viridiplantae > Streptophyta > Polypodiopsida > Polypodiales > Pteridaceae > Adiantum > Adiantum capillus-veneris. The sequence continues at coordinate 128,945,196 of NC_140940.1, read as the reverse complement.
CATCTTCATTGCATCACCTAGGTCACAAGGAACACAAAGATTGTATTGAAACAAGTCTCTCTTAATGGGAGAAATCATAATACAAATGCCTATTGGAGGGGGGACCGGCTCCACATAAATCTGGTCCTCAACTGTTGTCATGTTCTCTAAATTCTCTCTCTTGAAAAAGTACTGTTCATGTCAAGTTAACTAATTGCTATGATTATGTTTCTATCTTCAATTATGTTCACCCGCTATGCTCACAAAGTCATTTCTCAAAAGTACTCTCATTAATTTCCGCTACTCTCAAAATTAAATAGGCCAATTTCATTACATTGGTATCAGAGCATTTGGTTTCTCTTTTCTTGCTTAGGAAGAGAGGTCCTTAAGTAGCCTATAAATGGTTGATGTTGTTAGTTATATTAGGGTAAGTGGAACTAGGATCTATTATCGGTTTTGTTGAGCCCACTATGTGGGGGATGGTGCACACCTCGGGAGCTTTGGACTTAATAATGGATGCTTTTTAGACTTGCCTACGGCTTCACCATTATTGAGCCATAAGAAGTCGGAAAGGAGCTAGCCCTTGGCAACTCTCCTATGTTATACCTACTCCTCTACTCTCTATAATTAACCACTTTGAGCCGTGGGTGTAGATACTAAGAGCTGATTTTCAAAGTCTAAGAGGAGTGGCAACTAAGGTTTTGAATTGCCAAAGCATACACTAAGTACATACATAAGTTTTGTTAACATTGCTGACAATAATCAAGAGAAGAGAATGAGAATTGATAGCTTTGATTTTGAACATGAAGGTCCTAATGATGATGCTCCCATGTTTGTGAATTATCTCGTCCTAGGTTGCAGCAAGCTGCTTTGCAAGCCGAAGTTACTCAACAACTTCGTGCTTATGGAATTTCCCTTCCTCTCCAAGAGGAGAGAGAGCTCAGGAGGCCTCTTGAAGAGATCCCCAAAAGAAGACCCTCTCCCATTCGAGAGGAGGAATCCAAAGAGCAAGAAAGAAATCAAAGTTTAAGTTCCTCTGAAGATGTGGCTCCACGAAGACAGCGGTCTAGACGATCGCCCACTCCTCCCAAGAGGAAAAGATCAACACATAGTCCTTCTCCTCATCACTTTGAAAGGCAAGAGAGGAAACAAAGGAAGAAAAGGGCTAGGAAGAGGTCACCCTCTTCTCCTTCTTCTTCACCTTTCTCCTCTTCAGACGAAAGTTATGGCTATTTGCCTATAGAATACAAGACGGGAGGACATCGCAAATCATTTCTTGCATGGCGAGGTCACAAAACATAACGAAGTTCAAGGAGGGAGGAAAGAGTATCTCTTTTCTCACCTATGATGGCACCTTTGGTGCTACCGACAAAGTATTGGCCTTCATCCAGCAATTTGATGCGGCCTTTGGAGACGAGGGCTTCACAGAGCCCTCCAAGCTACGCCATGTAGCTATGCACTTCCAAAAATCAACTCGTCAATGGTGGGCTAGCCTTCGTGGAAATGGTGAAGCCCCAAAGACATGGAAAACTCTACGAGTTTCCATCATGAATCACATTCTTGCAAGCGATGCAAAAGACAAAGTGCTTACTGAATGGCACAGCCTGAAGCTTCTCTCTCATGAGTCTATCCACAAGTACGTAGAAAAGTTTTGGGATTTACATCTCAAGGCTACTGTCTTTCAAAAGATAGACTTTGCCAAGAAAAGGCAGCAATTCTGTGTGGGATTACCTGAAGAGATGGCCGAATACATCAACTCTCAATGGCCTGGTACTATTAGCGAAGTAATCCATCACACCATGGTTTCTTCACGCATCAATTTCCATCAAGGGGCTAGACGTAATGTCAAGCCCATGGAAAACAAAGACAAAAACGATGCAAAGGGTAAAACCAATGTTCAAAATACTTCCCAAGTCACTTCTAGCAACAACAACAACAATCGGTCCAAGGAGAAGGGAGTTTACAAAGGTAAAAACAAACTCTCTCCTGAAGAGCTTGAAGCTTTTCGCAAGGACCATAAGTGTTTCAAGTGTGGGGAGCAAGGACATGGCTATCATTCTTGCCCCAAGAAGAATACTCGCAATGAGACTCCTAGGACTTCCACCATCGAAGCTCCAGAAGAGGATGGTCACTGCAAAGGATCATCACTTTCCTATTCTTGGGGAAAGGTAAGAGAGCATGATGCCTTCATCTTGTTTGACCCTGGCTCTACTCTCAACTTCATATCAACGGAGTTGGCCACCAAGTTGGGCATTCAAGCTTTTGATATGGGAGATATAGTAGTCGCGGATGCAGCTTTCAAGGGACAATAAGCCTCCGTTACTCCCTTGATTGGGAAGTTGAGGCTTCATGTCCAAAGCTATGTCAACAAAGAAGACTTCGTCATCTGTCCTCTCCAACATGAGGATGTTATCCTAGGGGCACCATGGTTTGATCGCATGGCTGCCAACATGAAGTTCCCTGAAAGGAGAATCTACTTCACCTACAGGGGAAAGAACATGTACATAGATGCTAGTGAGTGTGGTCGCACTATTCCACTTGTAAATCCTCTTGCTTTTGATAAGTCAATGAAGAGCTCAGTTTCTGCGTACATGAGTTTTGTCAAAGAGTCTCTAAAAGATACTAATGTTTCATCAAATGTAAATGGTAGGAATGAAGAAGAGTTAGACTTATCTAATTTTCTAAAAGGATTCCAAGATGTGTTCATTGATGATATCCCTATGAACTTACCTCCAAAACGAGGGGATGATGACCATCGCAATGAGCTCCTTCCTGGAAGCTCACCACCTAACAAGCCTCCTTATCGAATCTCACAAGCTGAGTTCCTCTCACTTTTGTTCTCCAGTCCTTTTAGTGCAAAAGAAACATGGTACATACCGTATGTGTGTGGACTATCGAGCACTAAACCATATCACTATCAAAAACAGATTTCGCGTACCTAGGGTAGAAGATCTGTTTGATAAGCTACAAGGCTCTACCTACTTCAGTAGGATTGACCTTAAGAGTGGCTATCATCAAATGATAGTGGATGAAGATATCTTAAAGACCGCGTTTCACACAACGTTTGCTCTTTATGAATATATAGTCATGCCTTTTGGCTTGACTAATGCACCAGCTACGTTCAATTGTTTGATGGAGAAACTTTTTAGACCATACCACAAATTCACTGGAGTGTTCTTTGATGATATCATCATCTACTCCAAGTCTTTGAAGTAACATAAGCAACATCTCCAAGTGATTTTTCAAGCATTCACGGAGAACAAGCTTTTTCTCAACCAAAAGAAAAGCGAATTATTCCTTCAAGAGATTCAATACCTAGGTCATATTATCTCTAAAGATGGTATCCGAATGGATCCATCAAAGTTAGAGGTAATAAAAGCATGGCCTAACCCAAGAAATCTACATGAGCTAAGAAGCTTTGTTGGTATGTGCGCATACTATAAACGCTTCATAGCAAAATTCTCTCAAGTAGCAGGACCACTACACGACTTAACTACGACATGGTAAGATTATCCGACGGTATCTTAATAAGTTCAAAAATTGTCCTTTTGATAATGCTAGATGGATGCAAGGAATACAACTTAAGGATAGAATGAACCTTGTCAATGCCTACAATGCTACATCAGAGTAAGAAAATGTACAAATTTCTTTTAAATGACTCATGTTTTAGTCTTATAAGACTAGTCCTCTTTTTAATTGTGCACAAATTTAACTAGTATGAATGCTTAGAATCATGTTTGTGATGACGACGTCTCTCAAACACCAAGTAGAATTTGTCACTCTACTTTGGGAGAATGAAATGGTTAAAGAGGAGACATGCTTGCGGCAGCTATGTCTCCCTAGCACCAAATGGATTAGTCATCCATCTTGGAAAGATGTCGTAGGGTAAAAAGGGATCCTCTACCCGCTAAGTAAAATTGACTAATGACTAAGGCTTTATCTCGTCTACCTCATAGTCGAGGACGAATATGATTTCAAGAGAGAGGTCATGTCATAAAATCAATATCTAATATCTAACAAACCCAAATGATTCTCTCATATTAAACTGATCACTTAATGTGGGAGAATAAACGGGAACAAGGGGTAATATATAGACATGTGCTTATAGATCTATCTCAGCATGGGGCGAATGGTAAAGGGGCCGAAATCAGAGATGGTCTATCAAAGAGCAAGGCTAAGAAATGGAGCATAAGATCTTAGGGTTAGCTTCATTGAAGACCTCTAATAATGTGTGTAAAAGACCTTTGACCTTACGTAAGCTAGGGTTGAGCTTGAGGCGCGGGAACCCGGCCCAGCTCGAGGTGCTTGTCCTACTTGTCATGCTTGATGACTAAGGTGCTTGAGGTGCTTGATGATTGAGGTGCTTGACTATTGAGATGCTTGAGGTGCTTGACATGCTTGAGATGCTAGGGTTGCACTTGAGGTGAGAACCCAACCCAAGCTTAAAGTGCTTATGAGCCAAGCTTGTGGTGGGAACTGGGCCTATGCATGAGGGGCTTGATTTGTCAAAAATTCAAAGATTCAATCCCTACAAGGAGTGGGCGAGCCCTAAATGAGGGGGGATGAGAGAGAACACCCACACACTCACACAAGGCATGCATGGTACAAAGAAAGCAAAAGGGACACTTGTCAATTTCCTTCTCATGTTGCCCTCATGGTGTGCCTAAAGCCTATTGGTTGGCCACCCAAGGGGTCCAATAATAATTAATTGAGGTGATTAATTATTGAGATGCTTGAGGTGCTTGACATGCTTGAGATGCTAGGGTTGCACTTGAGGTGAGAACCCAGCCCAAGATTAAAGTGCTTATGAGCCAAGATTGTGGTGGGAACTGGGCCTATGCATGAGGGGCTTGAGGTGTCAAAAAGTCAAAGATTCAATCCCTAGAAGGAGGGGGCGAGCCCTACATGAGGGGGGATGAGAGAGAACACCCACACACTCACACAAGGCATGCATGGTACAAAGAAAGCAAAAGGGACATGCACTCATGTTCCTCCTCATGTTGCCCTCATGGTGTGCCTGAAGCCTATTGGTTGGCCACCCAAGGGGTCCAATAATAATTAAGGAGATTTAATTAATTGATTAAGCGTTTATCTAGCCCTCTCTCTCAAAGAAGAAAGGGGGACACTTGTCTCAAGGCTACCCTTGCTGCTTGTAATGTCTCCTGCTTGTGATTGGCTAGGCCTGGAGGGGTCCAATGAGCTTCAAGCATGATCTACAAGGGGGGTTCGACCCAAGAAAGCTAGGGGGTTGCTTAGGGGGTATACTTACCCACACACACTCACAAACACTCTCATTGTATTCTATTCAAAGTGCAAGAGCTCCCTCTCCTTCCCCAAGCAAGTAGAGGTTGAGAACCTACACCAACACTTTTGGATATGGAGTGCAAATCCAACCAGGGGCCATGCTTCAATGCTTTATCTTGCCATCTCCTTCTTATTCATTACTATGCTATTATGTATGCTAGCAACAAGAGTTATGATAAGTGAGGAACTAATTCTTTCTCTTACGAAACGTTTCTTCTTCCTCTTCCCTACCCTCATTCCCTGCTAGCTCTCTCCACCTTCGAAGGTGTTTGAGGTCTTGGGACTAAGGCTTGGGATAGTTAAATCTTTCTTCAAGTTTATGTTAATTTTGTGATGCATGAAGCTTTGCATCTTCATTGCATCACCTAGGTCACAAGGAACACAAAGATTGTATTGAAACAAGTCTCTCTTAATGGGAGAAATCATAATACAAATGCCTATTGGAGGGGGGACCGGCTCCACATAAATCTGGTCCTCAACTGTTGTCATGTTCTCTAAATTCTCTCTCTTGAAAAAGTACTGTTCATGTCAAGTTAACTAATTGCTATGATTATGTTTCTATCTTCAATTATGTTCACCCGCTATGCTCACAAAGTCATTTCTCAAAAGTACTCTCATTAATTTCCGCTACTCTCAAAATTAAATAGGCCAATTTCATTACATTGGTATCAGAGCATTTGGTTTCTCTTTTCTTGCTTAGGAAGAGAGGTCCTTAAGTAGCCTATAAATGGTTGATGTTGTTAGTTATATTAGGGTAAGTGGAACTAGGATCTATTATCGGTTTTGTTGAGCCCACTATGTGGGGGATGGTGCACACCTCGGGAGCTTTGGACTTAATAATGGATGCTTTTTAGACTTGCCTACGGCTTCACCATTATTGAGCCATAAGAAGTCGGAAAGGAGCTAGCCCTTGGCAACTCTCCTATGTTATACCTACTCCTCTACTCTCTATAATTAACCACTTTGAGCCGTGGGTGTAGATACTAAGAGCTGATTTTCAAAGTCTAAGAGGAGTGGCAACTAAGGTTTTGAATTGCCAAAGCATACACTAAGTACATACATAAGTTTTGTTAACATTGCTGACAATAATCAAGAGAAGAGAATGAGAATTGATAGCTTTGATTTTGAACATGAAGGTCCTAATGATGATGCTCCCATGTTTGTGAATTATCTCGTCCCTAGGTTGCAGCAAGCTGCTTTGCAAGCCGAAGTTACTCAACAACTTCGTGCTTATGGAATTTCCCTTCCTCTCCAAGAGGAGAGAGAGCTCAGGAGGCCTCTTGAAGAGATCCCCAAAAGAAGACCCTCTCCCATTCGAGAGGAGGAATCCAAAGAGCAAGAAAGAAATCAAAGTTTAAGTTCCTCTGAAGATGTGGCTCCACGAAGACAGCGGTCTAGACGATCGCCCACTCCTCCCAAGAGGAAAAGATCAACACATAGTCCTTCTCCTCATCACTTTGAAAGGCAAGAGAGGAAACAAAGGAAGAAAAGGGCTAGGAAGAGGTCACCCTCTTCTCCTTCTTCTTCACCTTTCTCCTCTTCAGACGAAAGTTATGGCTATTTGCCTATAGAATACAAGACGGGAGGACATCGCAAATCATTTCTTGCATGGCGAGGTCACAAAACATAACGAAGTTCAAGGAGGGAGGAAAGAGTATCTCTTTTCTCACCTATGATGGCACCTTTGGTGCTACCGACAAAGTATTGGCCTTCATCCAGCAATTTGATGCGGCCTTTGGAGACGAGGGCTTCACAGAGCCCTCCAAGCTACGCCATGTAGCTATGCACTTCCAAAAATCAGCTCGTCAATGCTGGGCTAGCCTTCGTGGAAATGGTGAAGCCCCAAAGACATGGAAAACTCTACGGGTTTCCATCATGAATCACTTTCTTGCAAGCAATGCAAAAGACAAAGTGCTTACTGAATGGCACAGCCTGAAGCTTCTCTCTCATGAGTCTATCCACAAATACGTAGAAAAGTTTTGGGATTTACATCTCAAGGATACTGTCTTTCAAAAGATAGACTTTGCCAAGCAAAGGCAGCAATTCTGTGTGGGATTACCTGAAGAGATGGCCGAATACATCAACTCTCAATGGCCTGGTACTATTAGCGAAGTAATCCATCACACCATGGTTTCTTCACGCATCAATTTCCATCAAGGGGCTAGACGTAATGTCAAGCCCATGGAAAACAAAGACAAAAATGATGCAAAGGGGAAAACCAATGTTCAAAATACTTCCTAAGTCGCTTCTAGCAACAACAACAACAATCGGTCCAAGGAGAAGGGAGTTTACAAAGGTAAAAACAAACTCTCTCCTGAAGAGCTTGAAGTTTTTCGCAAGGACCATAAGTGTTTCAAGTGTGGGGAGCAAGGACATGGCTATCATTCTTGCCCCAAGAAGAATACTCGCAATGAGACTCCTAGGACTTCCACCATCGAAGCTCCAAAAGAGGATGCTCACTGCAAAGGATCATCACTTTCCTATGCTTGGGGAAAGGTAAGAGAGCATGATGCCTTCATCTTGTTTGACCCTGGCTCTACTCTCAACTTCATATCAACGGAGTTGGACACCAATTTGGGCATTCAAGCTTTTGATATGGGAGATATAGTAGTCGCGGATGCAGCTTTCAAGGGACAATAAGCCTCCGTTACTCCCTTGATTGGGAAGTTGAGGCTTCATGTCCAAAGCTATGTCGACAAAGGAGACTTCTTCATCTCTCCTCTCCAACATGAGGATGTTATGCTAGGGGCACCATGGTTTGATCGCAGGGCTGCCAACATGAAGTTCCCTGAAAGGAGAATCTACTTCACCTACAGGGGAAAGAACATGTACATAGATTCTAGTGAGCGTGGTCGCACTATTCCACTTGTAAATCCTCTTGCTTTTGATAAGTCAATGAAGAGCTCAGTTTCTGCGTACATGAGTTTTGTCAAAGAGTCTCTAAAAGATACTAATGTTTCGTCAAATGTAAATGGTAGGAATGAAGAAGAGTTAGACTTATCTAATTTTCTAAAAGGATTCCAAGATGTGTTCATTGATGATATCCCTATGAACTTACCTCCAAAACGAGGGGATGATGACCATCGCACTGAGCTCCTTCCTGGAAGCTCACCACCTAACAAGCCTCCTTATCGAATCTCACAAGCTCAGTTCCTCTCACTTTTGTTCTCCAGTCCTTTTAGTGCAAAAGAAACATGGTACATACCGTATGTGTGTGGACTATCGAGCACTAAACCATATCACTATCAAAAATAGATTTCGCGTACCTAGGGTAGAAGATCTGTTTGATAAGCTACAAGGCTCTAAAAACCTCCTTCAGTAGGATTGACCTTAAGAGTGGCTATCATCAAATGATAGTGGATGAAGATATCTTAAAGACCGCGTTTCACACAACGTTTGGTCTTTATGAATATATAGTCATGCCTTTTGGCTTGACTAATGCACCAGCTACGTTCAATCGTTTGATGGAGAAAATTTTTAGACCATACCACAAATTCACTGGAGTATTCTTTGATGATATCATCATCTACTCCAAGTCTTTGAAGTAACATAAGCAACATCTCCAAGTGATTTTTCAAGCATTAAGGGAGAACAAGCTTTTTCTCAACCAAAAGAAAAGCGAATTATTCCTGCAAGAGATTCAATACCTAGGTCATATTATCTCTAAAGATGGTATCTGAATGGATCCATCAAAGTTAGAGGTAATAAAAGCATGGCCTAACCCAAGAAATCTACATGAGCTAAGAAGCTTTGTTGGTATGTGCGCATACTATAAACGCTTCATAGCAAAATTCTCTCAAGTAGCAGGACCACTACAAGACTTAACTACGACATGGTAAGATTATCCGACGGTATCTTAATAAGTTCAAAAATTGTCCTTTTGAAGATGCTAGATGGATGCAAGGAATACAACTTAAGGATAGAATGAACCTTGTCAATGCCTACAATGCTACATCAGAGTAAGCAAATGTACAAATTTCTTTTAAATGACTCATGTTTTAGTCTTATAAGACTAGTCCTCTTTTTAATTGTGCACAAATTTAACTAGTATGAATGCTTAGAATCATGTTTGTGATGACGACGTCTCTCAAACACCAAGTAGAATTTGTCACTCTACTTTGGGAGAATGAAATGGTTAAAGAGGAGACATGCTTGCGGCAGCTATGTCTCCCTAGCACCAAATGGATTAGTCATCCATCTTGGAAAGATGTCGTAGGGTAAAAAGGGATCCTCTACCCGCTAAGTAAAATTGACTAATGACTAAGGCTTTATCTCGTCTACCTCATAGTCGAGGACGACTATGATTTCAAGAGAGAGGTCATGTCATAAAATCAATATCTAATATCTAACAAACCCAAATGATTCTCTCATATTAAACTGATCACTTAATGTGGGAGAATAAACGGGAACAAGGGTTAATATATAGACATGTGCTTATACATCTATCTCACCATGGGGCGAATGGTAAAGGGGCCGAAATCAGAGATGGTCTATCAAAGAGCAAGGCTAAGAAATGGAGCATAAGACCTTAGGGTTAGCTTCATTGAAGACCTCCAATAATGTGTGTAAAAGACCTTTGACCTTACGTAAGCTAGGGTTGAGCTTGAGGCGCGGGAACCCGACCCAGCTCGAGGTGCTTGTCCTGCCTGTCATGCTTGATGACTAAGGTGCTTGAGGTGCTTGATGATTGAGGTGCTTAATTATTGAGATGCTTGAGGTTCTTGAGATGCTAGGGTTGCACTTGAGGTGAAAACCCAACCCAAGCTTAAAGTGATTATGAGCCAAGCTTGTGGTGGGAACTGGGCTTATGCATGAGGGGCTTGATTTGTCAAAAATTCAAAGATACAATCCCTACAAGGAGTGGGGGAGCCCTACATGAGGGGGGATGAGAGAGAACACCCACACACTCACACAAGGCATGCATGGTACAAAGAAAGCAAAAGGGACACTTGTCAAGTTCCTCCTCATGTTGCCCTCATGGTGTGCCTGAAGCCTATTGGTTGGCCACCCAAGGGGTCCAATAATAATTTAGGAGATTTAATTTATGGATTTAGCATTTATCTAGCCCTCTCTCTCAAAGGAGAAAGGGGGACACTTGTCTCAAGGCTACCATTGCTGCTTGTAATGCCTCCTGCTTGTGATTGGCTAGGCCTGGAGGGGTCCAATGAGCTTCAAGCATGATCTACAAGGGGGGGTTGACCCAAGCAAGCTAGGGGGTTGCTTAGGGGGTATACTTACCCACACACACTCACAAACACTCTCATTGTATTCTATTCAAAGTGCAAGAGCTCCCTCTCCTTCCCCAAGCAAGTAGAGGTTGAGAACCTACACCAACACTCTTGGACATGGAGTGCAGATCCAACCAAGAGCCATGCTTCAATGCTTAATCTTGCCATCTCCTTCTTCTTCATTACTATGCTATTATGTATGCTAGCAACAAGAGTTATGATAAGTGAGGAACTAATTCTTTCTCCTACGAAATGTTTCTTCTTCCTCTTCCCTACCCTCATTCTGTGCTAGCTCTCTCCACCTTCGAAGGTGTTTGAAGTCTTGGGACTGAGGCTTGGGATAGTTGAAGCTTTCTTCAAGTTTATGTTGTGTTTGTGATGCATGAAGCTTTCCATCTTCATTGTATCACCTAGGTCACAAGGAACACAAAGATTGTACTCTAACAAGTCTCTCTTAATGGGAGAAATCATAATACAAATGCCTATTGGAGGGGGGACCGGCTCCACATAAATCTGGTCCTCAACTATTGTCATGTTCTCTAAATTCTCTCTCTTGAAAAAGTATTGTTCATGCCAAGTTAACTAATTGCTATGATTATGTTGCTATCTTCAATTATGTTCACCTGCTATGCTCACAAAGTTATTTCTCAAAAGTACTCTCATTAATTTCCGCTACTCTCAAATTAAATAGGCCAATTTCATTACACAACATAACTTCTACAAGTGTGTAGAGCCCAATACTAGATAGTTGACAGACCATAAGGACCTCTATGCGATTGCGTAAACAGTGTCCAAGGAGTGCACGTTTTGATGGTAGATAAGTATGGACAAGAATACAAATTTTTTGATCCAATTGACCTAAAAAGATACACATACAAGGGTACTCCAATATCTTCATACTTTCAAACGAGTGTGAGTGCACAGTGATCTTTGAGACCAAAACACAAGGATTCGGACATAGACTTCCAAAAACGATGTCAGAGCAATAATTAGAGAGGATCTCATCAAGATTGTTTTTGACAAATAAAGAGACCTCAAATTGGCTAGATTGTTGACTAAACCATGACAAATGAGACCATCGCAAGTGGTCAAATGTGTAAAGACAAAGTGCAATGGGTCAAGGTATCCATATGCTCATGTCTCACTCTTCAAACAAGTTTTGAGAGCTGAACAGATGGCAAATTTCCACCTCAATACCAAGGATTAAGGCTAAAATTGAAAGGAACATCCTTAACATGGTTCCAACCTTTAAACAATAGAGATTTCCCAAACATAGAAAAAATCTTGTGTGAAATTGCTGAGGAATTGTCAGAAAGGGAGATCAAGCATGGCATTATGTCCCAAATCTACGCTTTTAAACTAAGAAAGAACGAAAAGGTGAAGGAAGCATTGCTTTGATTCAAACAATACCTTGAAAGATGTCCCACATGAGAGTGATCACAAGATGAGAGGCTGCAATTCTCTTTATAGAGGGCTTTAAAAATGACTCTTGAAAAGGACCTGCACTTAAAATGATGTACCACCTTCTATAAAAACTGTGAGGGTTGCAAGAAAACACACACACCGTTGAGAAGATGACGAAGATCAAGGCACACAACAGAGAGTGTATTACTTAGTGTGCAATGGAAAGATAAGTTAGCCCTAGAGTGATGGGGGTATATACAATGCATAGGGGAAAAAACCTCCTAGTGAGGGAAAAAATGCCCCAACGGTCCTAAGTGTGTTCACACACATCACTACCATATGTTTATTGTAACAAATCCCCTCTCGGAGTGATGAGGTGAACAAGAGCTAGCACGTAGAGTATAGGAAAGTGCCATGCCCTGAGGACATGATCAGCCCACAAAGGGGAGTAATCCCAAAGCCTTGCGGAAAGCTTTGAACTTCTCACGTTGTCATGCTACTTTGCAGGCATGGTGAGAAAAAGCAATACTAAAAGATATTTGAAAGTTTTTGACCAAATTATGATTTATGCTAGGGTTTGATGATGTCATCAAATCCTTGACATGTATGCTAACTGTGGTTTTCAAAGGCCAGAAAGTCTCTAGGAGGGCCTAAACAAGGTGATGGATAGCAGGTCCCAAAATGTGTATTTTATGAGTGAGATGGTGACTCTTATGCTGGTCCAGACGGCATGACAAAATGAGCTACATACAGAAAGATATGCCAGTTTGAGGTTGGAATGTGTTGCAAATCCTTGGTGGATTGGACAGGTACAAGTGAATCATATGAGCTGATGTTTATGGATAAGGTTGAAGTGCTCAAGTTGTGGATCCTATCGGTCTTTCCGGTTTGCCAATCGGAGTCAAGGTAGCAAGCTATGAGCTGTCAAAGTTGGGACGGGACCAGTTTTAGGCCAGAGTGGTCGGATTGGAAGATGTGCCATTGGAGATTTTTGGGTGCTTACGAATTCTCTTATGAGAAGTATGTCAAGAACGGAGTCAATAGGAGTTGATAGCAGAGATATGGCTTAATGCAAAATATTGTGCTTGACAATGCCTTTGTCAGCAAGTATATGTGCTACAATTTGGAGAATAATATATGCTTGAGGAGCTTGTCCAAATTGTTGTCTCTTGTAGTTCATTGATCGTCGTGCTTTACCTAGTGTGAAGGAAAGATCTCTGCAAATGCATTTAACTATACTTGCACTTTGGAGACTAGTGGCCATTTGGGAACGGAGGCCAATTATTATTTTTGAACAGCTATATTTATAAAAAAAACCAGTAGCGACGTCGCTACTGGTCGCTGGAGAAGAGGGGAGAGAGGTGGCATGAAAGCGGTAGTGTGTACATGGGGAAAGGCAGGAGGAACGGGCAGTTAGAGGGAGAGAATGAGGAGCCACGTGTGGGGCCGTCCGTGAAGATAGCGCTGCATGGAGCACAAAGGGAACTCCTCCACCTGCAGGATAGGGACAGCCGAGAGCTGGGGAGCACTGCATGGAGAGGATGAGGATAGCGCTGCCATAAGGGGTGGCAGTCGGAGAAGGTGGTGGGAGCAGTAAAAGGAGGGCTGCCACGGACAAAAGGGGGGGCCTAGGGATCTTCTAGGACAACAGACCACAGGCCGGATGCAGGGTCATCAGTCACCATAAGAGGTGGCGTCACAGGAGGGACCGGGGCCAGTTGAAGACGCCACGAGGAGGCCGTGACCAAGGTGCATCCATCCAGGGCTGTCATGGGCAAAAAAAAAGCAGTCAGGGGAGGCGTCATCTATTGGACAACTAAAGGAGCTTGACAGGGGGCGGATCCATTGCATTGGGGCCAAGTGTAGGGCCTGGAGCAGGTGAGGAGGACGCCATCGGCTTGGAGGGTGAGCAAGGCAGAGAGAAGCAAGGCCAGGAGGAGCCAACGCTGCCCATACCAGTGGGGGGAGGGGGTTCGCAATAAGGAGGAGATCTTCCAAGGAAAGGGGAGGGAAGTGAAGACAAAGCAAGACAATAAGTGGATTTGATATCTCGGTTAATGATTTGGGCAAGCTTTTATCAAAATCGTCAAGATAAGGATTATCCGAGAGGAGGATTCAGCATAGATTTATGCTCGGCAAACAGGTTGCTTTCAATGGCAGGGAATTTCTAATAAGGGTTGATATTGTCAACAGGGTGGGGTTCTTCAGCTGGGGGATTTCGGATTAGGGGTTTCAGATCGAGGTGCATACCAACGTTGGCGTATGCGATTGAATTGTAACAAAGTTGTCTGAAATCATGAATATGAAGAATTCTGTTTTTTGCAACATCAAATTATGTTTCGTTTTATTGCTCTCTCGTACTATTAACCATTCATTATGTTCTAATCCTCAATTATCTCTTGCATTTAGTCTCCAATCATCAATATTCACCTTTGCTACTTCTTAACACACCACTAATTGCGCTCCGTCACTTGCTGGGAACCTACACCGACTTGCTCTCTCACAGCCAGAAGCCCCGCGCTTCCCTAGTCACCCATGGAGAGCCTCACACCCCGACATTTTTGGTGAACCCGGCGTGAAATTGACCAAGGTGAGAGAGTATAGATGGAGCCGCAGCAAGGAGTGCAGGAGGTTTTACAGAAACTTTTAAATATAAGCTTGACATACTTCTCTGAAGAAGTACAAAATACACCGGATTATACAAAGTTGATGCAGATGATGGAAGAATTGTCAAGCCAGACAAGGATATAAGCATCAAAGCAAAAGAAATGAGAAGATGTTGTGGACGTTGCGTTGGATGTTGTATATGCAAGGTGCAATATGTACTAGGGCTATGATCCGATGGGATACCTTTTGTGTTACTAGATGGAGATGCACGCCCGTGAAGTTCTAGATGAGCTTATGGTGAACTCATTTGAGCGGTTGGTTATTCCAAGTTTGACTGTACAAGTTGAAGATCTTGCTTGGGAATATGCAGGCTGTTGGGAGTATTTTAAAGAAACAATTTTGGATGCTGATAATGAAATTACGGCAGAGGAAATGGGAGACCAAGATGACTAGGTACCAAATTATGAAGAATTTTGCAAACAGGTTTGTGCAAAATTAGAAGCAAAGCAAGATGCTTTGGGAGATGTTGCACATATTCAAGAGCCAAAACTTGAAAATTACCTAAAGCTAATGGCTGTGACACTAGCAACCTAGATGAAGCAAAGGGACATTATGCATGTGGATTATACACAGGTATGTGACAAATCTTTGAATCTAAAAGAGGATGCTTGCCATGATGTGGAAACTACACATGATACCATGGATGTGTCATTTGATACATCTGAACAAGAGCAAGAGTCTAAATTTATTATGGAGGAAGTACGTAGATGTGGTGATGCTGCTGAACAGGATGAGGATGGCATCATTGATGCTTTCCTGTGTGACTTACATGCTTGTGGTTTAGTATGTAGTGATACCCCTTATGAAGGGAATACCAATTCAGAGGGGGTGCAGGTTTTATAGCAGGAGTATGGGCTTACAGTAGACATTGATCTTTTTGAAGAAGAGACTTGTGCATAGACAAGCCTATGTGTGAGAGTGATGCTCCAAAAATACAGATGTAGAGAATATTAGAGATGTTCCGTGTGATGAAGTGGACGATGAGGGAATGGGGTACCAGTAGGTGCATCAAGATTTTAAAGCTAGCAGAGATGAACATGGTATACCGGATCATCTACCAAGGTGGCAAGACAATCAAAATTTTCAAAAGATGTTTACAAGGTTTATCAGAGGATATCAATGGTATGGATTTTTTATTTTGTTCCACTTACTAATCATCATGTCAGGGGTCTTATGGTTTCCAAAAGAGGGGAGTAGTTGCTCATGTGTACATGCCAAAGGACAAATTCCGTTCCCAATTACCGATAGGGTTTGGGTGCTTTCACTTGATTATGGACACAGGTTTCCTTGACTTGCAAAGAATACAGGTGCTATGTGCTCAACATGAAGTTCAAACCGAGAGCATCCGGTAAATTTTGGAAGAAGATTCAACATGGTTGCATGCTACTGTGACCAAGTTATGGTGTTATGTTATGTGACGCCTTCAGAGTATGCATACAATATGGGTTTTTGAAGCTGCATATTCTGGAAGGGTTTTATGAAGCTCTAGTGTGTGGACAATTTCTCCTGATTCCATTGATCCAGGATGACTACCCGATGGCTATGGCTTTGGACAGAGGGATGTCTATGTGTCCTAACACAAGGATTCATGTGCCAACCGAAATAATGCTTGAAGATTTAATAAAGTTGGCACATAACGGAGGATGTGGAGGTTCAGAGGGGGTGGATGTTATGCTGCTTTGCGGGCATGGTGAGAAAAAGAAATACTAAAAGATATTTGGAAGTTTTCACCAAATTCTGATTTATGCTAGGGTTTGATTATGTCATCAGATGCTTGACATGTATGCTAACTGTGGTTTTCAAAGGCCAGAAAGTCTCTAGGAGGGACTAAACAAGGTGATGGATAGCAGTTTCCAAAATGAAAATTTTATGAGCGAGATGGTGACTCTTAAAGTGCTTTCTATACTGGTCCAGATGGCATGACAAACAGAGCTACATTCAGAAAGATATGCCAGTGTGACGTTGTAATGCGTTGTAGATCTGCAACGGATTGGACAGGTACAAGTGAATCATATGAGCTGATGGTTATGGATAAAGTTGAAGTGCTCAAGTTGTGGATCCTATTGGTCTTTCCGGTTTGGCAATCGGAGTCCCGGGTAGCAAGCTATGAGCTATCAAAGGTTGGATGGGGGCCGGTTCTAGGGCGGAATGGTCGGATTGGGAGACTCTGACATCAGAGATTTTTGGGTGCTTATCAATGTTCTTATGAGAACTATGTGAATAATGGAGTCAATAGGAGTTGACAGTAGGTCAATCAAGATCTGGAGTGCGGAGATATGGCTTATTGAACTTGGGCGGGATGCATGAAAAATGTTGTGATCGACAATGCTTTGGTCAACAAGTATATGTGCTACACTTTGGAGAATAATATATGCTTGAAGAGCTTGTCCGAATTGTTGTCTCTTGCAGTTCATTGATCGTTGTGCCTTACCGAGTGTGAAGGGAAGATCTCCTCAAATGCATTCAACTATAGTTCCACTTTGGAGACAAGTGGCCGTGTGGGAACGGAGGCGAATTATTATTTTTGAATGGCTCTATTTTAAGAAAATCAGTACCAGTAGTGACGTCGCTACTGGTTGTTGGAGAAGAGGGGAGAGAGGTGGCATGAAAGTGGGAGTGTGTGCATGGGGAAAGTCGGTAGGAATGGGCAGTTGGAGAGAGAGAGAGAGAGAGAGAGAGAGAGAGAGAGAGAGAGAGAGAGAGAGAGAGATGTGTGTTAGCAGTTGGAATAGGGTCTTGTGTGTGCGGCATGTGTTAGAGCTTTTCGTGAAGAATGTGTGTGAGTTGGTACACCGAGACGAGTGTGTACAAGTGATTTTGTGCGGATTTTGAAGGTGAATTCTAGTGAATTGGGATGTTGTGTGTATCTTGGGCTATAGAGAGGCACTTGTGTGTGTTCCGGGCATGTACCCTCTTCCCCCTTTCCATCTTTTGGTGCCCCCACAAAGGAGCACATGGATGCTCTTGATTGAAGGTGAAGATGGTGTTTTACTGGTGCTTGAAATGTAAGTGTTGAAGAGCAGGTTTTGTTGAGTATGGCGTGGCCAAAATTTCCAATTTTCACACGTGTCGAAGATGCAAAAACTTGGCTCCAAGACTATGGTTTGTTTTTGTTGGAGAGCAGTGTGTTGAGAGAAGACAGTCTGATGCAAGTGTTCTTGCTACTGATTTGTGGTAAGGCGAAGTGGTAGTTCAACGGGATACATGAAGAAATGAAGACCGATCATGAAGTGTTGAAGCGGCTTTTTGAAGCAAGTTTGTGTCGGATTTGTAGCTGGATGAAGTGAAGCCAGAACTCGACGGATTGAAGCAAAGATTGGGGGGTGATTTTAATGTTTTTGAATGGGAGTTTGAAGTCCGTTGGGGAAAGCTTGTGAAGGAGACCGATGTTGAGAATGTTGGTTTTTTGAAGTTGGGTATGTTTTTAGATTTCTTGCATGAGGAAGTGTGAGACAAAATAGAAATCCATGGTGCGGTGTCATATGAGAAGGAGTGGCTCTAGAGAAAGGGTGAACCAAGAAAATGTTGAAAAAATATAAAGCTGGGCAAGGTTTACCAAATGTTGTGGTGCCAAAACGGGTTGATGCGGTGGTAGTAAGCCAATATTGATGCAAATGGAGGTGCCAATAAGAGAATAACCAAGGTTTCTATGGCTCCAAAAATAAAGGGTGGTTTCTATGCCAAGGATGACAGTTAGGACGGCTCCAACTGTAGAGGAAGTGTGGGTGGTTCCAAGTTGAGCAAAAGATGTGTTGTTGAGTAAAGATATGGTTGTACATACTCGTTTGAAGAGTGATAGAGGTCAAAGTGTGTGGTTTGCAGATGATTTTGAAGTGCTAAAGCTCGAGGAGATTTGCAAGCTCAAGACAGCGGGTGAGGTTGAGCCAAGTGGGTGCAACTCTACAAATGCTGCTAGGAGCAGGGAGACCAAGGCGTCTCAATCAAGGTATGAACAGTTTGATCTCTTTTATGTGCATGGAGATGTAGTGAGTGTGTGTGAGGATAAGCGTACGATGCAAGCCGATATGCTAGATGGAAGACAAATGGGGGAGTCCAAGACTACCAGCGATGGTATGCAGGTAGAGGTTGTGTGCAGTGCCATGCTGATGGCCATGTTGGTGAAGGTTGCAATGGAGTATTTCAGGGTAGTGTAGCAGGTATAGAGTCTCACGAGGATGGATATAGTAGCCTTGCCTATGGAAGAAGATGAGAATGATGCGATAGAGAATGAGTTTCTCTCTTCCTTGGCAGAGCATGATGCAGCAATAGAAGAGATGGTGGAAGAGCAGGTAATTGAGGCCGACAAACAAGTGATGCTGTCATGCCAAGGGCAATGCTCGGTGGTCAAAGACTAGGCCCAAGGGGTCGACTGCAAGTTTGGATAGGGAATGAGGCCCAGGGAGCTATATAATGGGAGGTTGGGAGGCTCATTCCAATCAGTCCCACCAGGGGCATTTCACTGGTATGAGAGCAAGGGGCTAGTTTGGGCATGAGGGCATGGAGACACTCTTGCATGTGCATGCAAAGGGAGCCGTGAAAGTGATCTCTTGACATGCGGGGACGAGGACGACGAGGGTGACCCCGTGTGTAGGGCCTCTTGAGGCAAGGGGAGGTGGCATGTCTCCCGACTCCAAACCACGCGGTGTAGAGCTTGATGGGAGTTCAATACAGAGCTGAAGGAAACCTGTCACTGTGGCGGGTGCAATCAAGCAACACAGAGGCGACCCTCCCTCTTTGTCTCTCGTGAGGAGATTCTCTGTGTCACCATCGCTACATGTTCTCAGGTTTCAGATGCTTTTTAAAGCTTGGGGCGCCTTAATTTGTGCATCCCATTATATGAGGACTATCCCATGAGGTACAACAAATGATAAAGTTCCACTCAAGCAGGGTGAATTGTCGCTTGTAATCCACGAAAGTGGAGGGATTTGGTATGGGTTCTCGGATGGAGGAGCCTGCGGCGGATAGGTCCGGGGATTTTGCACATGCTGTGGCGCACCCGTCTCCAAGCTTGGAGTGGAGGCACGTCTAATGTCCTTGAAGTGGGAAAGTTCCACTCAAGCTGGGAGCTTCGAAGAAGCAAGGCTCATGGAAAAGCTCATCACCAACACGGCTCAGAAAGGGGTTGCATGCATGGATTTCATGTCGATCCTTGAGGGGAAATTATCTATATCAATGTACAGAGTTGAACCTCTTCTATATGCAATAGGAATTGTAGTAATTCGATCAAGGTCGACAATCTTATGGCTAGTCTTTGGGAGTGCAAGACATGCCCTTGAATCTAGACAAGGATTAAAAGCAAGGCTTGCTAGCTACTCATGATGTGGTGATCCACACAAGATGCTTGATTGCAATCTTACTTCTCCTTATTTGGCCATCATGGCAAGACATGTTCGGTAAGGGTGTGACACACAAGGCATGCGCCAAATTGCATCAACACATTTGCAACTGCAGAACTTTCATGCATCCGATGCTACATGTCGCGGTTACCAATTTGACGGCTGCTTCATATCTGATGGAGATGGCATTATAGACGTTTGTGATGGAAGATAAGTATAATAAACTTGAAACTAATGTTTCTCATTCATTTCAAGTTTGCAAAAATATTTACATTAGTCAACACAAGCTTTGAGACCATTGCTTATGGTGGAAGGGGAGCTTGTTCCAAGGGATATTTGTCAAGGATAAACGTCTGCCAGGTGTAAATATGACCAACAGTGTGTGCAAACATAGTTGTTTAATATTATATGCATGTACAGGCAAGGCCTGTGGCTTGAAAAATAAACCTATGATTGTATGGTCAAAGTACTTCAACAAGGCCGATCATCCACTGCAATTCCAAGACACTATCAAAAAAGTTGCTCCGGCTTGACTTCTAGGACAGTGGAGCAAGGCTCCGTCTACGTAACCAAGTGAAGCAGGTCGAATTTCTCTTGTTCTGATAATCTAAATTGGCAAAAATATGTGTTAGCTACGAGCACCATAACAGTGCATGAGTACTCAATGTGGAGCACGGCTTTCCTTACGACATTTGGCATAGCGGTTTGCAACATTTGGAATATGCTAATAGCATACGAGCTTGGGGAAACTTTCCACCATGTCTGTAGGTTTTTAAAATCACACAAAGGATGTGTATATGATACATATGCTAGCTCACTCAAGGTACAAAGCAAATTGCTTTGCCAAACTTATGTGAAGCACAGCTTCTCTTATGTGCCAATGTCTTATCAAATTGAGTACTTCGGAACAATGATAATGGCACAAATGTTTGGCACTATGTGGATATAAGCTCACAGTTTACGCAACGGTGTACTGTGATGTATCCATGCTAGTGTAATCGTGCACGACACGTATACCAATGTCTCACATGTTTGAAACTGTCCTTGAAGCCACGGGCATATTATTATTATTATTTTTTGCTATGTATGCACGGCGTAATAGTCCATTGGAAGTATGACACTCCATCATCATATATGCTTCCGCTATCATACACTCAATACTCTGTCAAGGACAAAGTAATAACTGATATCTTAAAATATATTTTATGTTCTTCACAGGCAAAGTGCCATATTTAAAGCTACCCTCATACGTAATGGCTTCTCTCTACTAAGGTGTATAGATGGAGCAAGCATTTCAACCAGCACGGCTGTTCGCAAAAAACCAAGATTATGGATTTTTGGGTTTAGAGCAGATTCAGTGGTGAACATGATTCGAACTTTGAGTGGATCTTTTATAGCACTAAGAGTGTCTATACAAATACAATTTTGGGGTAAGACCCATCTTATGATTACTCAATCATTTCTTCAAGTGTTGATGATCAATTCTTGGACCCATCACACTTGCATTTTCAAGGAAAGAATTCCACAAACTTCCAAGGGGTGGTGGCAAGGTTTCAACTGCCAATGGAATGTACTGCCACGGGCTACTAACGCAAAGGGGGTCACGGACATAGTCCCAGGGCCGGTTGCTAGTAGAGAAGTTTTCCTGCAAAGTTTTCCCTTAGTGTTCCTAGGCCTTTGCTGGTGGGAAAATTTGGAAGGTAACTTTCCATACAGATAAGCAAACACTATGCTCAACCTCTGGGTATGCATCTGATTTGGTTTAGTTCCATTTTTCAATATGCTTTCCTTGAATTTTTAGTCGGGTGACTCATCTTGATTGCTTTCATCCATTTTTGCTTTTTAGCGAGATGACAAGGTCATGTAAGGAGGATCGGACGACACTTGGAGGATTGAGGGCTAGCTCTCTCTCCTTTCTTAGCTGCTATTTCAAGCTGGGTTTCTCTACTCAAGCTCGATCACTATGCAACTCGATTAGATGGTGGGTGTGTGTGAGCGGCCAAGGATTATTATGGATCAATTGCTTGCACACACCAGTATGTAGAAATATAATTTTGAAAAAATTATAATGCTTCTCTATCGAAAGGGCGACCATGCAGAGATGACGAGCGAGAGCGGGCAAGGTTGTGCATGTTTGTGCTCTTTTCCTAGCTATGCTGAGTCGATTCTCCTTCTATTCTTTGCCCCCTGCAATGCTCGGTTGTGCTCGGCTGCTCTTGGAGTTTGAACTGCAGGCTCCGCATCTTGCTACAGACACTATGTGTGTGTGTTTGTGTGTGTGTGTGTTATGCCCTTTGCCAGCGCTGCTCGGATTTTAATACACTCAATTCTCTCTCTATCGCGTTATTGCTCACTGACTTGCTACTACTGCATCCGATTTGCATCCAAGGCTAAAATCCCCGCAACGCTATTGTGTGCTTGCAGCTCTCAAGCTCTTTGATAAGCTTTGCCTCCTATCGAGACTGCCCGCTGCCCCAAATGGCTCAATGTCAAACCTCACAAGACAACACAGCATGTCGAACTTGCCCCAATTGACTCAATGTCAAACCTCACAAGGCAACACACCATTTCGACCTCTGTCTTGAGTGTGTGTGTGTGTGTGTGAGAGAGAGAGAGAGAGAGAGCACCACACACATGTTCGGGTTTCTTCTCTTCATGCTGCTGCCTTGGCTCGCTATTTGCACAATGATTGTGTGCTGGCTCCCCAAATGAGCCTCAAGTTTCAATGCTCTCAATCTCCTCGCGTTTTCTTTCCACACAAGCCTTGCAATTTGGAGCTTCTCTTGCAGCCTACAATGTGTGTGCAAGGGCAGCTGCGTGCGCAAAGCATTTTGAGGCTCCCAAATTGTCCCAAGCTGCTCCAATCCAACTCCGGTGCAAGATCCACAAGCTCCTAAGTTCTGCAAGCTTCCATGGCTGCCAATTTTCCAATCCAATCGCAACCAATGCTGTGATACCAATTGTGGGGGTTGTTGGGCGGAGTGTGTGTGTGAGGAATCCATGCCTAGAGTTGGGGTGCTCAAAGCACTGACCTACATTGGGAGCACTCCTACCACCCACAATATTGAGGCCACAAGGAGATGGTTGAGGCTGCATAGGCAGGTTTTCACCCTGTTGGGGGGTGCCCAATTGCCCCTCCCGTGAGGGCTGTCCATCCTTGCTTTACGTCCCTTATTTTTGCAGGTGGGTGTGGACACACTACCCCCCCCCCCCCCCCCCCCCCCCCCCCCCCCCCCCCCCCCGAGAAAACAGTGGCTTTGGGACTTTTTGGAAACTTGAGTTTCCTGTAGATGTCATGGCTTGATGTGAGAATGGCTTTCAATGTAAATTTTATATACTTCTCACTCATAATTTTGAGTTTGGCCCAAAAAAAAGAAACGAACCATGTATTCTAAGATTATGCCATTGACATAAAAACTTAATATGAAAAAAGGTAGTAGACAAAACAGCATTTCTAAACCTTATGTTCCAACTGCACTAACTACGCATCAAAAATCTAATACATTCACTGCTATTGTGATCGCCAACTCGACGTCAAAAGCATATGAAAGCGTTCAAATACATTTCCTATGGCGAGGGTACTGAAAGCGGGGAACTCCAACTACCTGTAGTATCACCATGGGTGTCTCAACATTCGAGAACACCCTAGCTCGAAGAAAACCTCATGCTATCAACCCTCCAAATGTTAATGCAGACACAAAACGACTAGCCACAGTCTCAAACAGGGTTCTCCGGTCTGAGTCTCAGAAACAACTGAGAAAAATTGCCAAAATAGAAAAAAATGACTCCACATGTAGTACAGTGTGAAGTGTCCGCAACTCAATTCACATGAATGGAGAAACTGATGTCATAATGATTGCCAAATAGCTTGTGAAAGCGTTGTGTCTGGTAATCTAGAGAATCTGTGTGTGATCAGGCTCAAAACCCCCCTGTAACCTGTAACATGCACATGGGTCAAGAGTCGGAGAGTCGGAGGATCGAACGACACTTGGAGGCTGAGGGCGAGTTCTCTCTCCTTTCTTTAGTTGCTATTTTAAACTGGGTCTCTCTACTAAGGTTGATCACTTTGCAACTCGATCTGGTGGTGGGTGTGTGTGAGCGGCCGAGGATTATTATGGGATCAATTGCTTTCACAGACCATAGTATGTAGAAATAAAGCTAGAAAATTTTATCGTGCGTCTCTATCAAAAGGGCAAACGGAAGAGATAAGGAGCTGACGAGCCAGAGCGGGTGAGGGTGTGGGTGTTTGTCCTCTTTTGCTAGCCATACTAAGTCAATTCTCCTTCTATTCTTTTCCCGCCCTGCAGTGTTCTATTGTGCTTGATTGCTCTCAGAGTTAGAACTGCAGGCTTTGCATCTTGCTACAAACTGTGTTTGTGTGTGTGTGTGTGTGTGTGTTATGCCCTTTGCCAACGTTGCTTGAGTTTGCATACACTCAATTCTCTATCTATCTCATTGTTGCTCGCTGATTTGCTATTGCTGCATCCAATTTTCATCCAAGGCTACAATCCCCCCAAGCTACTGTGTGCTCGTAGCTCTCAAGCTCTTCGATTAGCTTTGCCCCCAGTCGAGATTGCCCACTGCCCCAATTGGCTCAATGTCAAACCTCACAAGGTAGCACACCATGTCAAACTTGCCCCAGTTGACTCAAATTCATACCTCACAAGTCAGCACACCATGTCAAGCCTTTGTCTTAGTGGCAATCAAGTGTGAGTGTGTGTGTGTGTGTGTGTGTGTGTGTGAGAGAGCACCACACTCATGCCCGGGTTCCTTCCTCTCTTGATCGACAATGCACGAGATAATATAATATGTTGAATGGCCATTACATAATTTATGCACATCATAGGGGTTGTAGTTATGTGATTCAAGGTCCTGTAGATGCGTGATAATAAGAAAGTAAGCAAAGAAGTTACTTCTTTGAATACAAACATTACAGTGTTCAGGAATTCAACAACACATGTACTTACATTTGAGATATCCAAAATTTGGCAAAGAAGGAGCATAGCATTTATACACGTCAGATAGCCACAATTGCATTCATCAATTTGCATGGCCACACTAACCCATTAGTGTTGAGTGGAAGCACCTAGATCATGTTCTAACAAAATGTGCTCTACACAACATACAATTTTTTTGGAGGCACTACATAGATAAGAACTTGCTTCAGTAAGGAATTACAAACATACACTACAAGAAAATGCATAAATATTTTGTTGGGGATAAAGGCCATTAGGCCTATACCATCACAAACTAGCCCTAATCTGATTCTTTCTTATTGATAATATAGAAAAATAAAGAGCTCACACATAGTGTGAGAAGAAGATCCACCAAAACTCTCTCTCTCTCTCTCTCTCTCTCTCTCAATCCTAATATGTCAACCCTTGCATCCCTTCCACGCTGCGTGTCATAAAATCTAATATCAGAGTAGTCAAATGATTTACTCATATTAAACTGATCATTTAATGCGGGATAATAAATGGGAACAAGGGTAGAATATAGGTATGTTCTTTAGATGCATCACAGTACGAGACCAAATGTAATGGGTCCAAACGGGAGATGGTCTATCAAAGAGCAATGCTAATGGATATTAACACTAGGTTGGTAATGGGACACTTTTATGTCCTGTTAAGTGACCATTTTCCTTGAATTATGTCAAGAGTTTCAAAATGGATTTTGAGGTGCTATCTGTCTAGAAAGTTGTCTCATGAGCTGAAAAAAACTCGAAATGTTTTTGGAATATCAATTCCATCTTTAACCTTGTCCTTGCACAACATTTCACAACCTAAACTGTGTGAAAAAACGGGTCTTGTTTTTGCCTTTTTTCAACTTTTTGCAACTATACCACTCTAGAATTCATGTTTGTGAGGTCTATAATTCTAGAGAACTATATTTAGTAGTCTTCAACATGTCCTAATGCTTCTAGGGAGAAATAAATGTTAAAGTTGTATGTTATGACCAAATTACAAAAATTGTCAAATCCTGTTTCTTAGCCAATTTTAGCTCTTCTATGATTTTTTTGGTGGCTTTCATGATATCCAAATGCAGTTTTGATTTTCTATGTGGCATATTGTAACATAAAACTAATATTCCTTGAGTTTTGTGGCTCCTAGTACCCTATTTTTCTTAGTACAGAACGATGGTTGATTTTTTCAATTATAGAAGAAAACGAAACATTCTAGTATATCAAGTATAGCTTTTTCAATATTGTTAGTTTCTTGTGACAACTACATGCATTTTGTAGGTAGTAACCATATCTAGTCATAAGGATCAAATTTGGCTAGATATTGAATAGTTTCTATGGGATTCTACAACTCATAATGTTGAACCCAGTTTTTTCATGTTTGCTGTATTTAGCACTTCGTCTTTGTCCCCAAGATTCCCCTTGGTAAGAGATTTAATATTCTTTTGACATGCTCCATGGCTCCTTATGAACCTAAAGGACAATAGGAAACTAAGAAAACATGCATATATTATTTGTATTGAGCGTGGCTATAGAAACTTTGATGATAGGTTTGCAAAATGGTAAAAATTCACCTTTTTTGTACCTATTTCTTTTGGAAAAACAAAAAATAGTGAGTGAGAAGAAATCATATGTTCTGATCACCAACCCATTGAAGTTTACTAGGGAATTTATCTCAAGTCCTACAAAAATCCCTAATCTTATTTTTATGCAACAAAACGTAAGAAATGATTGTTTTGATGAAAATGTACTGGTCCATCAACTTCGGAGGCTTGGTGTGATCAATAGATGAGAAATTTTACAAGTTTCTTATTTTTTCCATGTGTAGTAGGCCTTGAACTATAACCTCATGAAAGGATTTTACAAAATGAGTGGATCTACTATGGTTTTGGAGGTTTTTTTCAAAACCCTGAAAGGAAACTTTTATGTCCTGTTAGGTTACCAACCTAGTGTTAAAGACCATAAAGTTAGTGTTAAAAGTCCTTTGACCATAAGTAAGCTAGGGTTGAGCTTGTCATGGGAACTCACCCCAAGCTTGAGTTGCTTGCTTTGCCTGATGACTAAGGTACTTGTCATGCTTGATGACTAAGGTTCTTGAGGTTCTTCTCATTCTTTCTGACTGAGATGCTTGTGGTGCTTGTGCTTGCCAACAACTAGGGAGCTTGCGGTGCTTGAAGTGAGGTGTTCCACAAAGTAAAAAAGATTGCTACAAGGAGGGGGCGAGCCCTAAAAGAGGGGGTACAGAGAGAACACACACACACCCTCACACAAGGCAACCTTGGTACAAAGAAATCAAATAGAACACTTGTCAAGCTCCTCCTGATGTTGCCCTCATGGTGTGCCTGAAGCCTATTGGTTGGCATCCCAAGGGATCCAATGATAATTTAGTATATTTAATTTATTGTTTTTGCTTTTATCAAGTCCTCTCTCTCAAGGGGGAAAGGGGGACCCTTGCCCCAAGACAACCCTTGTTGCTTCTAATGCATTTAGCATGTGTTTGGCTAGTCTTGTAGGGGTTCACTGAGCTTCAAGATTGAGCTACAAGGGGGGGTTGACGAAATCAAGAAGGGGACTAGCTTGGGGGGTATACTTTCCCACACACACTCTCCATTGTGTGAAGTGCCAAGTGGAAGAGCTCCATAAGTGCCAAGTGGAAGAGCTCCATCTCCTTCTCCAAGCGTCTCTATAGTATGTAGAACTAAAGTTAAAAAAAATTATCATGCGTCTCTATCAAAAGGGAAACCAGGCAGAGATAAGGAGATGACAAGCCAGCGCAGGAAAGGGTGTGTGTTTGTGCTCTTTTGCTAGACATGCTAAGTCGATTCTCCTTCTGATTTTTGCCCCCTTGCAATGCTTGGTTGTGCTCCACTAGTCTCGGAGTTCGAACTGTAGGCGCTGCATCTCGCTACAGATTGTGTGTGTGTGTGCATGCGCGTGCGTGTGTGTGTGTGTGCGTGTGTGTTATGCCCTTTTCCAACGTTGCTCGAATTTGCATACACTCAATTCTCTCTCTATCTCATTGTTGCTCACCGATTTGCTATTGCTGCATTCGATTTTCATCTGAGGCTACAATCCCCCCAAGATACTGTGTGTTCGTAGCTCTGAAGCTCTTTGATTAGGTTTTCCCCTTGCCGAGACTGTTCACTACCCCAATTGGCTCAATGTCCAACCTCATAAGGTAGCACACCATGTCAAACCTACCCCAATTGACTCAATGCCGTACCTCACAAGGAAGCACACCATGTCGAACCTCTGTCTTCATGGAAATCGAGTGTGACAGTGTGTGTGTGTGTGTGAGAGAGAGAGCACTACACACATGCCCAGGTTCCTTCTATTTACGCTACTGTGTTGGCTAGCGAGGGATGTTGTTCTTGAATTACCTGTTGCATCTCTCAAATTCATGGGCTTCCTTCATGGCTTCACATGCATCTTGCACCTGTGCAGCTTCCCCTTGTTCTCGCTCTTGCTGCTCACGTGTAACCCATTCCTCTACATATGTGGAATCCACATAATCTTGATAGATTATGTTTTGAGTCCACTAATATTGTTGCGTCATTTTGTCAATGCGGGTATTTTGAACTCCTCAGCTAGCGCACTTTCCTCTCTTGACTGGCTATGCACCAGTTTATGCACAGCATAGGGGTAGTAGTTATGTAATTCAAAGTCCTATAGATGAGTGATAATAAGAAAGTAAGTAAAGAAGTTACTTCTTTCAATACAAACATTGCAATGTTCAAGAATTCAACAACATGTATACTTACATTTGACATATCCAAAATTTGGCAAAGTAGGAACATAGCATTTATAAACGTCAGATTGCCACTATTACATTCATCAATATGTGTGGCCACACTGACCCGTTAGTGTTGAGTGGTAGCACATAGGAGTAAAAAAATGTTCTCTAAACAACATACAAAGTTTTTGGCGGCACTAGGGTAAAGGGGCCAATAAAAAACTGGCCCCCTTTAATGGGACTCGTGGACTGCCTAAAATAAAGCCGTTTTGCTCCAAGTTTGAGACACAATCAAGCGGGTGTTGGGTTGGTTAGGGCAAGAGACGATCGAATGCATGCCGTTGGATCTCGAGTTCAAGCCTTGGTGGCTCATTGGCTCAACTTACGCCCCATGGCGTCTCCCTATTCATGGCAATTTTTGTTACACATGGAATTTTTTTCCATCTCGTGTGTCCTGCAGCCTTCAGTGTTCGCGACATCGCTTCTACAGCTAATAGCCCTTGCGCTCAGCTTTTGATTGCACCCTTCCAAGCTGAAAACATTGCAAAAAGGGCAGCGTTTTTTATGATTTTGGTTTTTTTGTGTTTGATTGCAAAACATTTAGGTAAACCCAAGTACTTATGCCCTTATCTAACATGATTTTACACATATATGAGAACAAATGGCAAAAATAAGCCTTTAGATGTGTATGTGTGTGTGTGTAAAAATAGCCTTTAGATGTGTGTGTGTGTGTGTGTAAAAATAGGAATTTTTTGAGCTAAAATATGATAAAACGAAGCAATCCGACCAAACATATTACAAATAAACATACATAGCATCTTATCGTGCTGTTTTTTGAATCACTTTGGTTTATTGCCAATTTTTGGATTTAATTTTCTATTTTTATTTTATTTATACAAATTTTTGTTAAAAAATTGAAGAAAATTAGAAAAAGCAGGTAAGATGTTGATGCAATGACAAAAGGAAAATATGGGGTTGATGATTAAGTCAAGGAAAACATATAATGAACTGAGGGTGCAATTATGAAAATGTTACAAAACGTCCAATTTGATTAGTTTTGAGAAAAATGACAATTTTTTTGAAAAATGGGCAAACGGAGTCCAAATTGATAAATTTTTAAGCTTATATTGCATGTTTGCGACAAGATAGAGGCACATGTCAAATTCCATGAAAAGTGTTTTTGAGACCCCCAATATAAGAAATGTTGAGCCCACTTACTAGTTCATTTTCACTATTCACGTTTAGAGAGAGCTTGAGAGACCTAGAGCGTGTGGATCTTCTACGGATTTGTACAGTGCCCACAACACACCGATTGATGCCAAATATGAGAGGCACGCTTATTACCATATTCTCTTCATGTTCATTGCTAAATTCAATACAAAAAGCTAACAGAAGCAGTAATGTAGCATCGGCGAGTTAAAAGCAAGTAGCTCAATGATCACAAACCCGATAGCTACAAGACTTGATAGGGGGTTGACCCTAGGCTAAATGAGCATGACTATGACCTTCCATACCATTTTAGATCATAAATAAAAACCCTAACATTCTCGGGCCTTGCATAAGACCATCTAAGACAAGTTGCCAAAATTGCACGAGACTTCATGGGTAGATGCCTCTCGACGTTGTCTATAAGCCTTGATCAATCTACCGAAAGTGGATCAAAATGTCAATCTCAGCTTCGAACATGCAAAGCATCATTTGGCTCTCACAGCCAGATGGAGCGTTCGTTTTCCAAACTTCATGAGCTACATTGACATACCTTCAACAAACAAGACATGTGGTCAAACCGCAAGAAAAGTTGCCACCGAGCCATCACTCAACTAAGGGACGCTTTTAGAGTGACAAATCATAAAAAAGGACATTTGTAAGGCCAAAGTCTACACCGATGGCATGGAAGGTGCCACATAGCATCTACAAGCTTAGGTGATCAAGCTCGAGTGAAATCATCCCAAAAAGTTCTCTCCAAGAGCGGAAATTGACTTCAAAGTCCAAAGTAGCAAACATGGATTTCTAAAGCTAAACTAATATATATTTAAAGTTGAACCATAGTGAAAAGGGCTTAGGGCACTAGAACAAATCTTTCCAATGCATTGAAACCAAAAAAATTGCATCTCAGACATCATATGTGTACAATGTCTAGTGGACCTTTTTACACCTGCACATGGTGCATTGTCAATACCAATCTTTTTATCATGTCTGTGATAGCTCACATACCAAGTCTCATGCAAACTGGACCACATAAAGCCCCCAGTTGGTCAAAAACTTCTAGGTTGTAGTCCCCAAGCAAAATATTGTCTTATCCATAGAAATAATGCTCCAAACTTAGGGAAACTTGACACAAGGCATGCACATAGAATATATATCCTAACCCCATGCTCACATTTCATTTTCCAAGAATAGGCATCATATGCATATGATGTAAAGACTTGCAAAATAGTGACTCTGCCAGCATTTTGATTATCCAAAATTCATCATGATGTCATATATAGCCTCTACACCATGTTTGGGCATTTATTGGTCATTATACACCTCATTTTACATATTCAAGTGCCAAAAACACATTTTATGGCCTTGGGCACATGAGAACTTGTCCAAATTTAATTCTAAACACATCAGAATGAAGCACACATCATGTGAGCAAGCTATACATCAAGTTTGAGCCAAAAAATCCAACATAGACATCATACGTGTATGATGTGTAAATACCTTAATTTGACATGCTACAATAATTTTGACAACCCCATCACTTTTATCATGTCTTTATTAGCTTGCTTGAAAAATTTCACCATATATGGATATTATTTGACCTATTTTGTGACCCATATAATGAAAATCTAAGGGTACAAATCCCATTTTTGGCTTTTGGCATCCAATTACAAGCTCAAATTCAATTCCGAAGCTATAGACATTGTACACATGTTGTGGACATCCTATCATATGAGTTTCAAGTCATTTGGGCCCAAAAGACATCATACGTGTATGACATCTCAAAGTGTCAAATTTCCAATCTAAGGTGGTTTTGACCTATCCAATGCTCTTACCATATGCTCATGAGTCCATGGCGCAAGCTTCAAGCCATTTGAACCCCATATACCTCAATTATATCCATTTTACCATTTCAGAGCCTTAAAAGAGCTTATAAGCCAAAATCATGCTCATGACATGTTCAAATCTCATCCCAAGCATACCTGTGTGATATACATGCTATGAGCTATGCCAGTATGAAATCTCACCCCGTTCAGAACACATAGACCACGTATGATGTCTCACAACATAAAATGAGCATCAAAAATGCACTTTTGTCAACTTCCATAGCATCCTTAGGCCCTAATTAGCTTGTGTTCAATTTGAAATCATTTGGATAGCTAGAAGTTGAACAATTGCTAGAATTAGTTAAAGATGCTAAATTTTGGACTTGGAGTGCACATAGGATCAGTGGAAGCTGGTAAATCATCAGTAAAGAAGAAAAGGCTTGCCTTGAAAGATATCATTGCAGCAGCAAAGCCATTCACAGTAAATCACCAGTAAAGAAGAAGAGGCTTGCCTTGAAAGATATCATTCCAACAACATAGCCATTCACAATTCCCAATGAGACATTAAAGCTAACCAAAGGATGGATGGCTGAAGCCGCTCTAGAGGCGGAGGGCATAAAGCTATACCAATGGACATTTTAGGATCCACAAGGTAATATTGTGGATGTGTCAATGATTCCAAGAGAACTCATTGATTATGTAAGCAAATAAGGCATTATCAATCACCTGGAAAGAGTAGATCTACATGGATTCTTTACAAGTGTGTCAGTCGGAGATGATTTCTAAGGAGTCTATAAGCTGACCACTACAATCAAGAAAGATGGCAAAGCAGTCATCACTACACTTCATGGCAAAAGTAAAGAAGTGACCATTACAGCTCAAATTATTACAGATGCCTTGGGGTTACATAATGATGGCAGCTCAGTCAGAGAAAGAATAGACTTAGTGGAGGTGTATTCTCAAAAGAAAACAAACCCAATTTTTCAAGACATGGTGGACGCAAGAGCTATCATAATCTGCAAATTGTACAACCAATTTTTCCACATTTGCAAAAACAAGCGGCCACAAAAGTTAACTACACCACCCCATTCTATTGCCACCAACTTTACTTGGGCACTGAGAAGTAGTGTGTGTACCAAAAGATGTGGACTATGCCTAGTATATACATGAATAGGTAGTGGGCTTGGGAATTGATAAGCCCAAATACATTGGTGGAGCAAAAATCTTAACCAAAATTGCATATGAATCTATCAGAGCAAGAGGGAAGTGCATACCCACCAACTTAAAATGAGTGGCTAAGGATGAAAGAGGATGTAGAAGATGAACCTCCAGTGGCATTGACTGTCTCCAGAAGGCTCCAAAGGAAGCTAGAGACAGTGCCAGAGAAGAAAAGTCTTAAGAGACACCAAAGAAAAAAGGAAAAAAAGTCATGACCAGGGAGAAGAAGCCACAAAGAGACCACCAGCTAAAATGCGGCTCGCATGAGATATTGATCAAGCAATTTTAAGGAGAAACAAGAATTAAAGGGAGATTTTGAGGAGTATTGGGTACCAGACCAAAAGAAAAAATGGGCAGTAGTTCCTCTCAAACCTTAAAGGATCCGCTTGATCACTACATTAGGGCATATGAAGAGTTCAAGAGGGTGATATAACATCAAAATCTCAAGCCCTTCACTGCTAAGGAAGCGCACAATACCAAGAGAAAGTTGCAAGAGCAACCTAAAGTACAAGGAGAAGAAGAAAAAGAGTCCATGGAGGAGGGACGTAGTACAACACCACCAACATCTCCCTGGATTACACACAACAACCTCCAAGCCTGACACCACCCAACATCCCAACAAAAGGATTTGCCAAAGAAGAAATGAAAAGCTGAGACAATACCGAAGGAAAAAGAAAAGACCAAAAGATGCACCTAGAATATCTCCTCAAAGCGGGATAGAAGGAGAGAATAAGTGGGACCTATATGTTGAAAACCCTAACGAACACCATTAAGCTCTTTATGGGCTCTCCTGATTTGAGGCGTGTGATGCGAAGGAAGATCTGCAAAACACTACTAGCCTATATCGAGGTGTTCATGCCGCATAAAGCTGCAGACTCAAGTCTACTATCAATGAGTGACACTCTCATCAAATTGTCTTACGACCTCTCCACTCAGCTCTCGCCACAAGTGCTACATCATTTCTATCAACAATTGATGTTTTTACTGAGCTTCCACATGCAATCCTTTGAAGAGTATTTCTACACGGGGGTTTTCACATATGACATCAAGAATTTTGGACCAATGGTGAGCATCCGCAATTTCAGATATTAATAATACTTAAAGATGATTAAGCCACAAGGGTACTATTGAGCAAAGAAACGGACAAAGGACCAGACAAAGACATGGACCAGCCATGTCAACGATGGTATGGATGCAAAAGGGGGGAGTGTTGACGAATGGAACACTAAGAAGGATCACCCGATCACCCACTTTTTGTAACATCTTAATTTTGATAGATTGGAGAAATTATTTCTGATGGAAATGTGCCTCTCCAGAGGAATGTATATAAGCCAAAGTTTTCTAACCCTAGGGAGAATTTTGAATTAATCAAACTATTGCGTTTACTATGCCGTGTGATTGAGTGAGAGTGACAAAGGGAGATCTTATCTCTTTGCTACACATACTACGATGCAATCATTGCAAAGCCGACACCACGAACGAGTTAGAAATGGCAAGGGCTACGCACTAATGACAAGCTTGTGACATTTTTCTTCACAAGGATATAGGGTTAGGTTCAATAGGTGTCATGCCGAGGGTAGCGCCGGCGGGCATGGGCAGGATCGACATGCAGTCAAGGGATCCCGATGTTTAGTAGGCCAAGGGCCTCTATAGGGCATGGTTGGGTGGTGATGAGCATACTCCAGTCCCCTCTGTATTACCTTGGTATCAATGCCTATGGAGGAGATCTATTGAGGAGGGGGGAAGATAGCCTTGCATCTCTCTCTCTCTCTCTCTCTCTCTCTCTCTCTCTCTCTCTCTCTCTCTCTCTCTCTCTCTCTCTCTCTCTCTCTCTCTCTCTCTCTCTCTCTCTCTCTCTCTCTCTCTCTCGCTCCCCGATCGTGGACAAGTCCTATTGCAAGGGTGGAGTTGAAGGCCATGGGTAAGCGCCCTAAGTAGGAGATGAAGGGGCTGTGAAGGCCGCAAGGATAATCGCCCTTGGATACACAAAGTTTGATCAAGGAGTGTTAGAAAGAGATGGCCGTGGGAGCGGTTGTCTACACAGGAGAGATAATATTTTTGACATTCTGCATCTCTCTCTCCGATCGTGGACAAGTCCTATTGCAAGGGTGGAGTTGAAGGCCATGGGTAAGCACCCTAAGTAGGAGATGAAGGGGCTGTGAAGGCCGTAAGGATAATCGCCCTTGGATACACAAAGTTCGATCAAGGAGTGTTAGAAAGGCCGTGGGAGCTGTTGTCTACACACGAGAGATAATATTTTTGACATTCTGCAAACTGCACAATTTTTTCCTCGATGGGATTGCCATGGCATGGGGAGAGGAAATTGTCTCTACACTGGGTCCATCTGCGGCCTGTGGCACCTTGTAACAACTTGACAAATTCGGGTCTGTCGCGTTCTCCATCGCTCAGGAATTGAGAGATTTCACATTTATGTTTTTTTAAAAAATCAAAAAGGCCAATTTGGCCGCCCTTGGGGGGCATGGGTTGTTGGCAATCCCCCTTTTCAAAGGGGACTTTCCCACATCAGGGTGAAGCCATGCAAGGCATGCGAGGGCCACCTTGCTGTAGGACGAGAAAAAGCATGCACGGCATGCAAAGTGTAGAAATACTAAAAAGTGGTTAGTTTGTAACAAGCACAGAGCTTCGGCAAGGTAGGTTCAACATCATTCAAAATCGACAAAGTTCATTTATCCAAAATTGCAAACAAGTATGCAAGTATCGAAGATCTAAGGGAAGGCTTGAGCTACAGAACATTGTTGAAGCATATTTTTCTATTAGAGTGTTAATTTTGGCAAAGAAACCGAGGACTATTTTAGTAATGCAACGACGCCGAAAATAGACCATCAAATTTTTGTAATTTCTCCAAAATTATAGAGACCTTGAGTATTTTGCAAAGGCATCACAAGGTCATAGTTGTTGACTCAGGGCAATTGGGGGATGCACGACCAAGAAGTATTGGAGAAATTTCTAACAAGCAGTACTTAATTTGTGAATCAGACAAGGCCCTACGCAAGAGGTCGACACGCTTACTTCAAGAGGTACGCACTAATTTCTATTGTGCGAGAATATGCTCAATAGTTATGGCATGCAAGCACAAGCAAGGCTGGTAGAAATTACCATAAGCATAAAATTCTTGTTAAATACACTGCTAGCAAAGTCTCATTCAATGCAAGCCCGCTCTCTAGCAAGGGTTTCTACCAATGAAGTTTCTCTCAGCATAGCTCTCAAGGAGGGCAGATCATGTACCTTTCAAGGCGGATCGGAAGTACCTTTAATTTAGTAATTTTACTTCTACATTTTAACACTTTTTGAAAAACTATCCTAAGTAAATCATGACATTAAGAGTCTCCATGCAAGTAGTCTCTTCTTTAAACACCTGAGAAAATCTAGTATGACTATTTTTCTTTGGCGGTATTTGACATCTTTCTCCCCGATTATTAGAGGGAGACGATTCTTTCATAGCTTAGTTGTGGATAAGGTTGCAACTACAGAAGACTTCCTATTGCTTAGCTGCAACACTAATTATGTTTCTAACAGTGGTTTTGTCAGGAGTATGACTTATCTAATACACAATCACCCCATAAGTGTTGATGGCCAATTCTTGGAACCTTCACACTTGAACTTTCAAGGAAAGAAGTCCACAAGCTTCCAAGGGGTAGTAAAGGATTTCAACTTCTAAAGTAGGCCAAGGGCCACCGGCTGCTAGTTGAGCACTTAATTTTAACCAAGGGGTTTGGAGGAAACACCCAAGGTAACATGTGTAGTACTACTTGCATTTCACTAATTTTCAATTAGTGTTCCTAGGCCTTTGCTGGCGGGAAATTTGAGTAGGTGCCTTTCAACGAATAAGTGAACACTATGTTCAACCTCCAGGTACGCATCTGATTTGGTTTTCTTTCAGGTTTTTCTTTCCTTTTCCCAGTAGGATGCATAAACTTGTATGTTTTCATCCATTGTTGCTCTTCAGAGAGATGACAAGGTCATGTAAGAGCCAAGAAATTTGGGATGTAGTGTCCAAAATAAATTTGTGCGTTACACAATTATGGACCCCACTTGTAGGGTTTGCTTTGTCACATGTTGTCACATGGGATACAACATGGTCTAGGAACTCAAGGAGTTCCCTTTAGCTAGTGCGTAGCATGGATAATGAGG
This sequence comes from Adiantum capillus-veneris, assembly GCF_014529385.1. Taxonomy (NCBI): domain Eukaryota; kingdom Viridiplantae; phylum Streptophyta; class Polypodiopsida; order Polypodiales; family Pteridaceae; genus Adiantum; species Adiantum capillus-veneris. The sequence continues at coordinate 128,908,183 of NC_140940.1, read as the reverse complement.
GACCTCTCATGCATGTCGCATGCGTGTTTACATCTACCTCCACACCCAAGTACATCTCATACTTGAAGGATGTTATTTTCTCAAACATCCTTACCTAAGAAATATTCCACATGTGGAGAATATGAGTCTCTGGACTGACATGGTGTCGCTACCTTCAATTATGTGTCATGATGATGTCTCTAGGTGCTAGTCAAATCCGATTTCTAGATCATTTTTAGTACGTCGTATTAGGAACAATTTTAGTGGCCAAAATCTGTCAGATATGCAGAACGACTTGTTAAGGTTCCAAGTGCAGCTAAACAACATTAACGGATGGTTGTTTATGAATATGGAAAGGCTATGAGTTGTTAGTGAGAAGGTTTTATTGTTTGTACCTAGAATTGATTAATGTTTCACCTTCTATTATGGTTCAAACATGTCAGCAAGGCTTGCAAATGATTGCAACAGAAAGTATTTGGTTTCTTTTCAGAATTGTTTACACTCCTCTTTAATTTGTGCTAGGAGCATCACATTATCCATAAGTTTTGGCAAGTATGATCGGCATGCACCTCAATGCTGAAGTTGACAATACAACAAATGTAGAAAAGAAATGACAGTCAGCTTTATTTGGTGGATCCATACAAAGCCCGACTTTTTGCCAAATCCACAGTCAATGAAATTTTCCATTGGCAACAAGCTGCTAGGAAGTCCAACGCATTTTGGCTGTCTCTCACTCTCTCTCTCTCTCTCTCTTCTCTCTCTCTCTCTCTCTCTCTCTCTGTGTCTCTCTCTCTCTCTCTCCGCCTTCCATCGTGGACATGTCCTAAGCAAGGGTGGAGTTGAAGGCCATGGGTAGGCTCCCTAAGCATGAGATGAAGGGCTACAAAGGCCGCAACCAAAATCGCCCATGGATACACAAAGCTTGATCAAGGATTGTCAGAAAGAGGTGGCCATGGGAGTGGTTGCCTACACAGGGGAGATAATATTTTTGACCTGCTTGTAGAAATTACCATAAGCACAAAATTGTTGTTAAATACACTGCTAGCAAAGTCTCATTCAATGCAAGCCTGCTCTCTAGCAAGGGTTTCTACCAATGAAGTTTCTCTAGCAAAGCTCTCAAGTAGGGCAGATCATGTACCTTTCAAGGCAGATCGGAAGTACCTTTAATTTAGTAATTTTACTTCTACATTTAAACACGTTTTGAAAACTATCCTAAGTAAATCATGACATTAAGAGAGTCTCCATGCAAGTAGTCTCTTCTTTAAAAATCTGAGAAAATCTAGTATGACTATTTTTCTTTGGAGGTATTTGACATCTTTATCCTCGATTATTAGAAGGAGACAATTTCTTCACAGCTTAGTTGTGGATAAGGTTCCAACTACAGAAGATTTGTTGCTTAGTTGCAACACTGATTATGTTTCTAACAGTGGTTTTGTCAGGAGTATGAATCAGCTAATACACAATCACCCCATAAGTGTTGATGGCCAATTCTTGGAACTTCACACTTGCACTTTCAAGGAAAGAAGTCCACGAGCTTCCAATGGGTAGTGGAGGATTTCAACTTCTAGAGTAGCGTAACGCCAAGGGAAACCCCAAGGTGGGTCACAGACATAGGCCAAGGGCCACCGGTTGCTAGTTGAGCACTTTTCTTGCAAAGTTTAACCAAGGGGTTTGGATTGCAAAGTCAACACCCAAGGTTACATGTGGAGTACTACTTGCATTTCACTAATTTTCAATTAGTGTTTCTAGGCCTTTGCTGGATGCCAATTTGGGCAGGTGCCTTTCAACGAATAAGTGAACACTATGTTCAACCTCCAGGTACGCATCTGATTTGGTTTTTTTTGGAGGTTTTTGTTTCCTTTTCCAAGTAGGATGCATAAAATTCTATGTTTTCATCCATTGTTGCTCTTCAGCGAGATGACAAGGTCATGTAAGAGCCAAGAAATTAGGGATGTAGTGTCCAAAATAAATTTCTGCTTATGCAGTTATGGACCCACTTGTAGGGTTTTCTTTGGCACATGTTGTCACATGGGATACAACATGGTCTAGGAACTCAAGGAGTCCCGTTTACCAGTGCAGAGCATGGATAATGAGGGACCTCTCATGCAGGTCGCATGCGTGTTATCAGCTACCTCCACACCCAAGAACATCTCGTACTTGAAGGATGTTCTTTTTTCAAACACTTTTACCTAAGACATATTCCACATGTGGAGAATATAAGTCTGTACTCACATGTGTCAATTATGTGTCTTGATGATGTCTCATTTTCAGTACAGTAGTATTAGGAACAATTTCAGTGGCCAAAAATAGTCAGATATGGAGAATGATTGCAAGTGCGGCTAAACAACATTAAGGGATGGTTGTTTATGCATATGGCAAGGCTATGAGTTGTTAGTGAGAAGGTGTCATTGTTTGTACCTAGAATTGATTAATGTTTCCCCTTCTATTATGGTTCAAACATTTCAGCAAGGCTTGCAAATGATTGCAGCAGAAAGTATTTCATTTCTTTTCAGAATTGTTTACATTCCTCTTTAATGTGTGCTAGGAGCATCACATTATCCATAAGTTTTGGCCAGTCTAATCAGCATGCACCTCAATGCTGAAGTTGACAATACAACGAATGCAGAAAAGAAATGACAGTCATATTTATTTGGTGGATCCATAGAATGCCCAACTTCTTGCAAAAGCCACAATCAATGAAATTTTCCATTGGCAACAAGTTGCTAGGAAGACCTGTGGCTTCAAGCAAGTCCAACGCATTTTGGCTCTCTCTCTCTCTCTCTCTCTCTCTCTCTCTCTCTCTCTCTCTCTCTCTCTCTCTCTCTCTCTCTCTCTCTCTCTCTCTCTCTCTCTCTCTCTCTCTCTCTCTCTCTCTCTCTCTCGTGGACATGTCCTATCGCAAGGGTGGAGTTGAAGGCCGTGGGTAGGCGCCCTAAGCAGGAGATGAAGGGGTTGTGAAGGACGCAACGAAAATCACCCTTGGATACATAAAGCTCGATCAAGGAGTGTCAGAAAGAGGTGGCCGTGGGAGCGGTTGTCTACACATGGGAGATACTTGTTTTGACCTGCTGCAAACTGCACATTTTTTTCCTCGATGGGATTGCCATGGCGTGGGGAGAGGAAATTGTCTCTACACCGGGTCCATCTACGGCCCGTGGCACCAAGTAACAGCTTGACATATTCGGGTCTGTGGCATTCTCCATCGCTTAGCAATTGGGAGATTTCACATTTATGTTTTTTTCTAAAATCTAAAAGGCCAATTTGGCCGCCCTTTGGGGGATGGGTTGTTGGCAATCTCCTTTTTCAAAGGGGACTTTCCCGCAGCATGGTTAATCCATGCAAGGCATATGAGGGCCACCTTGCCGCAGGACGAGAAAAAGCAAGCACGGCATGCAAAGTGTAGAAATACTGAAAAGTGGACAGTTTGTAACTAGCAGAGAGGTTGGGCAAGGTAGGTTCAACATGATTCAAAATTGACAAAGTTCATTTATCCAAAATTGCAAACAAGTACGCAAGTATCCAAGATCTAAGGGAAGGCTTTAGCTACAGAACATAGTTGAAGCATAATTTTCTATTGCAGTGTTAATTTTGGCAAAGAAACCGAGGACTACGTGAGTAATGCAATGACGCCAAAAATAGACCATCAAATTTCTGTAATTTCTCCAAAATTATAGAGATCTTGAGTATTTTGCAAAGGAATCACAAGGTCATAGCTGTTGACTCGGGGCAATTGGAAGGATGAGCGGCGAAGAAGTGTTGAAGAAATCTCTAACAAGCAATACTAAATTTGTGAATCAGACAAGGCCCTAGGCAAGAGGTTGACATTCTTACTTCAAGAGGTACACACTAATTTCTACTTTGCCAGAATATACTCAATAGTTATGGCATGGAAGCACAAGCAAGGCTTGTAGAAATTACCATAAACACAAAATTCTTGTTAAATACCCTTGCTCTCTAGCAAGGGTTTCTGCCAATGATGTTACTCTTAGCATAGCTCTCAAGGAGGGCAGATCATGTACCTTTCAAGGCGGATCAGAGAAGTAATTTTAATTTAGTAATTTTACTTCTACATTTTAACACATTTTGAAAAACTATCATAAGTAAATCATGATATTAAGAGAGTGTCAATGCAAGTAGTCTATTCTTTAAACACCTGAAAAAATCTAGCATGACTATTTTTCTTTGGCGGTATCTGACATCTTTCTCCTTGATTAATAGAGGGAGACAATTCTGTCATAGCTTAGTTGTGGATAAGGTTCCAACTACAGAAGATTTGTTCCTTAGCTGCAACATTGATTATGTTTCTAATAGTGGTTTTGTCAGGAGTATGACTCAGCTAATACACAATCACCCCATAAGTGTTAATGGTCAATTCCTAGAACCTTCACACTTGCACTTTCAAGGAAAGAAGTCCACAAGGTTCCAAGTGGTAGTGGATCGAGAATTTCAACTTCTAGAGTAGTGTAATGCCAAGGGAAAACCCAACACGGACATAGGCCAAGGGCCATCAGCTGCTAGTTAAAGACTTTTCTTGCAAATTTTAACCAAGGGGTTTGGATTGCAGAGGCAACACCAAAGGTTACATGTGCAGTACTACTTGCATTTCACTAATTTTCAATTAGTGTTCTAGGCCTTTGCTGGCGGGAAATTTGGGCAAGTGCCTTTCAACGAATAAGTGAACACTATGTTCAACCTCCAGGTACGCATCTCATTTGGTTTTGTTTGAAGGTTTTTGTTTCCTTTTCCAAGTAGGATGCATAAACTTCTATGTTTCCATCCATTGTTGCTCTTCAGCGAGATGACAAGTTCATGTAAGAGCCAAGAAATTTGGGATGTGGTGTCCAAAATAAATTTTCTTGCATTATGCAGTTATGGATCCACTTGTAGGGTTTGATTTAGCACATGTTGTCACATGGGATACAACATGGTCTAAGAACTCAAGGAGTTTGGTTTAGCCAATGCGGAGCATCGACAATGAGGGACCCTCTCATGCATGTCGCATGTGTGTTTATAGTTACCTCCACACCCAAGTACATCTAGTACTTGAAGGATGTTCTTTTTTCAAACATCCTTACCTAAGACATATTCCACATGTGGAGAATATGAGTCTCTGGGACTAACAGTGGTGTCACTACTTCAATTATGTGTCGTGATGATGTCTCTAGGTGCTAGTCAAATCCGATTTCTAGACCATTTTCAACACGTCATATCAGGAACAATTTTAGTGGCAAAAAATTGTCAAATATGCAGAACGACTTGTTAAGGTTGCAAGTGCAGCTAAACAACATTAATGGATGGTTGTTTATGCATATAGCAAGGCTATGAGTTGTTATTGAGAAGGTTTCATTGTTTGTACCTAGAATTGATTAATGTTTCACCTTCTATTATGATTCAAACATTTCAGCAGGGCTTGCAAATGATTGCAACAGAAAGCATTTGGTTTCTTTTTAGAATTGTTTACACTCCTCTTTAATGTGTGCTAGGAGCATCACATTATCCATAAGTTTTGGAAATTCAGATCAGCATGCATCTCAATGATGAAGTTGACAATGCAACGAATGCAGAAAAGAAATGACAGTTAGCTTTATTTGGTGGATCCATACAAAGCCCGACTTCTTGCCAAAGCCACAGTCAATGAAATTTTCCACTGGCAACAAGCTGCTAGGAAGACCCGTGGCTTCAAGCAAGTCCAACGCAGTTTGGCTTTGTGTGTGTGTGGGTGGGTGTCAACACATCATTGAGCCAACAAAGATTTTTTAAGTATTTTAACTTGATTACTCTAATTGTTACACCTCTGAATCCTTTGAGATTCTTGAGAGCGTAAATAGTGGCAGAGGGACATGATTGAATGTATTCGATGACTTGTATCTACTTAATCAAAGTTTACAACTAGTAATTTTGAAATGAAAGAATGGTTTGTTAAAAAAATTATATTAGTCTTTTCAAACAAACTATTAGCAATGTACTATGATTGGAACTTGTACTAGCATATTATCGGGTTACCCTCTACCATGTGTCACATGGATTTCTACACAGTTTGATATCAGTTTGAAATCTAAAAGAGTTCATCTATGTCATATAATCTCTCTCTCTCTCTCTCTCTCTCTCTCTCTCTCTCTCTCTCTCTCTCTCTCTCTCTCTCTCTCTCTCTCTCTCTCTCTCTCTCTCTCTCTCTCTCTCTCTCTCTCTCTCTCTCTCCCCCATGTCGTGGATAGATCTTTCAGGCGCCAGATAGTTTCCTACAATGTTAAAATACTCTTCTTCTTCTTCTTCTTCTTCTGTGTGTGTGTGTGTGTGTGTGTGTGTGTGTGTGTGTGTCCAACACATGATTGAGCCAACAAAGATGTTTAAAGTATTTTAACTTGAGTACTCTAATTGTGACACCTCTGAATCCTTTGAGATTCTTGGGAGTGTAAATAGTGGCCTAGGGACATGATTGCATGTATTCAATGACTTGCATCTACTTAATCAAAGTTTACAACTAGTAAGTTTGAAATGAAAGAATGCTATGTTAAAAAATTTATATTAGAGTGTTTTGAAACAAATTATTAGCAATGTACTATGGTTGGAACTTGTACTAGCATGTTATCAGGTTACCCTCTACCATGTGTCACATGGATTTCTACACAGTTTGATAGAAGTTTGAAATCTAAAAGAGTTCATCTATGTCATATCATCTCTCTCTCTCTCTCTCTCTCTCTCTCTCTCTCTCTCTCTCTCTCTCTCTCTCTCTCTCTCTCTCTCTCTCTCTCTCTCTCTCAGAGTTAAGAGTGTGACACCGATAACATAATATATACTAAGTTCCTAAAAGGTAAGAGTCTTAACATGTTTGATATAAGCTATATCATTATGGTTGGTTTTCAACCATGTAAAAATCCTCTATCTAGAATTAGGGTGCCACAAGTTTTGAAACTCAGATGTCACGTCTCACTATAAGTAGTACTCATAAAACTTGAGCAACAAAGACCATTGATGGCATCCAAGAAATAAATATGATTATGGGAAGCTAAATATGATAGTACTTTTCATTAACAATGGTAGGTCTATGCTTCAAGGTTATTTTCACAAAATTCAAGATACAAGATTAATAAGACAATTGCCAAGCTTAATTATTGCATCTTCTTCTTGCTAAGAATGTGAACTTAAGAGTCATCACATGCATCTTTTAAGATCTTAACATCTTTCAAGAGTTTTTTTTGCATTCCAATCTATGAAGGTTGATGAAGTTGAAGGTGCATTCGAAGCTTCTATCACAATTCTTGTTTGGAAAGCATTTATAATGAACTGTTTCTTTGGGTGTACTAGTTCAATAAAAGAAAAACTCCTATCTCTAGATTACTCATAAACGAATGGCCCTAATTAGTAGTCCTACTATTTTTAGTGATGTGACTCCCAATTGTTTCATCTCTATATGCTCTAAAAATTTATGAGTAGTTTTCATGTTCCTAAGAAGTTCACAAAAGTTTCACCATGTTGCCTTTCCTTCCCCCATTTCTCTTTCTATTCGTGTGTGTGTGTGTGTGTTTCTTCACTCGAAATAATCGCTCGCTCAAAAATAGTTGTGCACCCCAATTTGCAATGCAATGATTTCACTTGCTAATTTGTAGCTTGCACGATCACTCTAGTTAGTCTGTTTTTGTTGACCGAAGTGCAATGCTCTATCCCAAATTGGGCTCGACCAAAGATGTTTCCTATTCGAAGGGGTTAAGACCGAGTGAAAGGGTTCCCCCAATTTTCCAAGTCAAAATTCAGGCAAACAACATCTATCTCATTCACATGCATGGAAAATCTTAATGGGCAAAAACTACCAGCTATGTGCTACCAACACAATCATAATGAGATTGATAATGCATTATTCCAATGTTCCACAACAACTTTTCACCATCTGCAAACGTGTTGTAGCTTAGAGGTCCAAATCTCGGTAAGGCCCAAATTCTTATGCATGTGATAGTTATGTCCTGATCTAGAAATAAAGTAGCATTAAAATATTTTGTGGGTGATCTCCAGCACTACACCAAAGTAGTAGTAAGTACCCAATCTCCATGTCTATCTCTCCCATAGCCCAAGTGTATGAAAGTTGACGATTTGTAGCATGAGCTTGTAACATATTCCAAGCAATACGGAGTCTGTGGCCCAAGCAAAATGTCATAATAAATAATATATAATTCTCCTAAATGATTTTCTCATGTTAAACTGATCATTTATTATGGGGAAGTACGAAGGGAGAAAAAGCTAGAACATTGGTTAAGCTGGCAGACCGGCCACCGTGGGGATCCAAAGGGGGGTCCATCTGCAAAAAATCAATGTGCAACAATGGGCTTTAAAGACCCTAAGTTTCAGCCCCATTAAGACTTCCAAAATGCTAAGGCTCCAAAAATCAAAGGTTGTGTCCCATGTTCAAGCTTATAAAAACTGGATGCTTTTTGTGTGTACAAAAAAGTCTTCATGATTCCTAAAGAGGAGGGGGTGAGCCATGTAAGTAGGGGATGAGAGATAAAAACACACACACACACACACACACTCACAAGCTTCCTTTACACAAAGGGAATGAGGGACACATGTCAGCTCCCTAGCCCAAAGGCCCACAAGGTGCACTCAAATTCTATTGGATGGCCATGGAGGTGGACCAATGAGAATTACTCTAGAGTAAATCTAGTTTAATTAATTTAAATAAATTAATAAAAGAACCAATAAGAATTAAGATCTCTAGAAGACTATTGGATAGTCTCCCAAGGGGTCTCATGATCATTAAGCAGCCTAATGGCTTGCCTGATTCATATTGGCCAGAAGACAAAGGGGGACACATGTTAGAAGGCTATCACCTATGCTACTTTATTCTCACTGGCTAAGCTTGGAGAGGTCCAATGTGGTGTCACCATGAATAATTTGCATGAGGGGTCAACAAAGAGAGAGAGGGGGCTGAATTTCTCAAGGCATTATTCCACACACATGCACACTAGCTCATGTGTGAAGCAAGAAGGCTTTCTCTCTCCTTCTCAATCTTCTATGGAAAGATTATAACCTACTCCAAGCTTGTGAGAAGGGAGGCCTACACCAATAACTCTTGGCTTTGTGATGCAAATCCAGCTAAGAGCCAAGCTTCAATGAATGCTTATCTCCTCTAACATGATAATTACTAATCTATCCTATGCTAATATGAGTGATTATGTGAGGAGATGAGCTCGTAAAACTACTCTTCTTCCTCTCAATCTACTCTCATACCCCGCTAGCTCTTACCATCTTCGAAGGTTTGTGAGGTCTTGGGTCTGAGACTATGAGGAAATTGATGTGGTGTTTTATAAGAGTAATCGAAGGAACACAAAAAATTGTGTTGTAAAATGTCTCTCTTGATGGGGGAAACCTATAATACAAAGGCTCTTGGAGGGGGGACCGGCTTTCATGTAAATAGCTTAATTGTTGTCTCCTTTGATTGTTGTCAATAGCTTAATTTCTCTCTCCTTTGAAGTATTGGTCACACCTATCTAACTAGGTGTTATGCTTTTTGTTGCTCTCTCCACCCAAGTACTCTTGTTATGCTCATTAGGAATCTATTATAATGAAATGCTCGCTATGTTCATGTTATTTTTTGCTACACATAACTTGCTAGGCCATTAAAGGTTACATTGGTATCAGAGCACAAGGTTTCTCTTTTCTTGCGCAAGAAGGGAGGTCCTCAAGTTATCTATAAATGGTTGGTATTATTAATTGCAATTGAGTAAGTAGAATAGGGAATTTTCAGCCTTGTAGTGCGCCTGCCTTTGTGCAGATAGGGACATCACTATCAAGAGCTATGGTCTTAATAGTGGAGTCCTACAGGGATTGCCTATGGCTTAACCACTATTGAGCTATTAGAAGCTTGACATGAGTCGATGTTGTTTTGGTGTTGAAAGACCCTCTCTTTTATTCCTTGCAATTAATGATATTTGAACCACAGGTACAGTAGCTTGAGTGCTTTTCTAAAGGGGTAATAAGGAGTATAAACTATGGCTCAAAGTGCCAAAGTACACCTAAAAGTTTTTAGAATGGTTGACAATAATAAAGAGAGTGAAATTAATGTTAATAGCTTTGATTTTGCTAATGATCAGGATACTAATGAAGCCCCTATGCTTGTTACCTACCTTGCTTCTAGGCTTCAACACACCATGGACAATCCATTCCTCCAAAGTGAAGTGCAACGGCAGTTACGTGCTCATGGGATTCTCTAGGATCCCCACCATGAAGAGAGAGTGCCTAGGAATCCTCCTTGTGAAACTTCCAAAACAGGCCTCTCTCCGATTTGGGAAGAAGAACAGGATCCATACAAAAGGCTCCAAAAATTTACTTCTTGATGACGCATCTCCTTCCGAAAGGAGAACTCAAGAGCCCCCACCAAAGGAATGAAAAATAAGTGAGTCTCCCGCAACCTCGGCGGAGATGGCTCCACGAAGACGGTGGGTTAAATGCTCTCCTTCACCTCCTAAACGGAGAAGACCATTGCACACTTCTCCACACCATAATTCAAAGAGGGATAACAAAAAGCAAGAGAAGAAAAAGGTGAGAAAGAGGTCACTCTCTTCTCCATCTTCTTCATCCTCTTCCTCTTATGAAGAAAGTGATGGTGCGGAAAAAGAGAACCAAGGCAAGAAAAAGGTGAGAAAGAGGTCACCCTCTTCTCCATCTTCCTCAAATTCTTCATCTTCTGAAGAAAGCCATGGTGCAACTTTTGAACCATAAAAAAAAGGGGGCCATAGGAAATCCTATGCCGCGTGGAAGAGGTCGTCCAAGTTGAAGAAGTTCAAAGAGGGAGGAAAGAGCATCTCTTTCCTTACCTACAATGGCACCTTTGGTGCCACGAACTAAGTCTTGGCCTTTATCTAACAATTCGATGCGGCGCTTGGAGATGAGGGCTTCACGGAATCCTCTAAGCTACGCCATGTAGCCAGGAAATGGTGGTTTAGCCTACGGGCAAACGGTGAAACTCCATGAAGATGGAAAGCTTTAAGAGCTTCTATTATGAAGTAGTTTTTGGCCACTAATGTTGAAGACAAAGTACTCACCCAATGACGAAGCTTGAAGCTCTCTCCCTACGAATCCATTCACAAATATATAGACAAGATTTGGGATTTACATCTGAACGTCACTGTCTTCAAGAAGATGGATTTTGGAGAGCAATTACAAAAATTAGTGTGCGGGCTTAACTAAAGAAATGGTGGAGTATGTCAACTCCCAAAGGCCACCCACTATATTTGCAGTTTTACACCATGCTATGGTGTCTCCTCGGATCAATTTCCAAATAGGGGCTAAGAGAAATTCTAAGCCCACAAAAAACAAGGGTTCCAATGAGCCTAAGGGGAAGGAAAATGTCCAAAAGTCTCCTAAGGGAAATTTCAATAACAACAAAGCTAAGGAGAAGGGAGTTTACAAAGGTAAAAACAAACTCTCTCCTGAAGATCTTGAGCGTTATCCCAAGGATAACCGTTGTTTCAAGTGTGGCAAGCAAGGGCATGCGTATCGCGCTTGTCCCCAAAAGGACACCTGCCATGAGCCTCCTAGAGCTACCTTGGTTGAAATCCAAGAAGAGAAAGCTCACCACAGAGGATCTCCTCTATGCCATGCTTGGGAAAAGGTAGGAGAACATGATTCTTTTATTCTCTTTGATCCTGGTTCTACTCAAAAATTTTATATCCACAAAGTTGGCCACCAAGCTAGGCACCCAAGCCTATGAGATGGTAGATGTCCTACCCACAGATGGTGCTTTCAAGGGTCAAGAAGCTTCAATCACTCCCTTAATTGGGAAATTGAGGCTCCATGTCCAAATCTATGTGTACAAAGAGGACTTCTTTATCTCTCCTCTCAAGCACGAGGATATAACCCTAGGGGCACCATATTCTGATCGCATGGCTGCCAATTTTAAATTCCCTGAAAGGAGAATCTACTTTAGGTTCAGGGAAAAAGATATGTACATAGATGCTAAGGAAATGGATAACACCATACCCATTGTACATAAGCAAGCTTTCAATAAGTCAATAAAGAGCTCTATTTTTGTGTACATGATTTTTGTTAAAGATTCTCAAAATGAATCTAATGCTTTAGTAAAATAAAATATAAACAACCACAAGGAATTAGAGTTATCCAATTTTCTCAAGGGGTTTCAAGATGACAACATCCCTTGTGAACTACCTCCTAAACAACGCAATGATGACCATGCAATTGAACTCCTTCCAGGACGTTCTCCGCCTAACAAGCCTCCTTATAGAGTTTCTGAAGCTCGGCAAGAGGAGATTATGCAGAAAGTGCATGAGTTAGTTTGAGAAGGGCATGGTTAGGCCTGGCTCATCTCCATTTTGCTCACCCGTGTTACTAGTGCAAAAGAAAGATGGCACATATCGTATGTGAGTCAAGTATAGAGCACTAAATAGGATCACTATAAAAAATAGGTTTCCTGTTCCACGGGTAGAAGACCTATTTGATAAGCTACAAGCGTCCACCTACTTCAGTAGGATACCTAAAAAGTGGCTACCATAAAATAAGGATAGTTGATCAAGATATTGTAAAGACCGCATTTTGCACTACGTTTTGTCTTTACAAATACATTGTCATGCCTTTTTGCTTGACCAATGCACCAGCCACATTCAACCGCTTGTTGATGGAGAAGCTATTCAAGCCTCACCGAACCTTTACTGGAGTGTTCTTTGATGATATTATCATCTACTCTAATTCACTAGATGAACACAATCCACACCTCCAGGTAATATTTCAAGTCTTAAGAGAGAATAAAATTTATATTAATCGAAAGAAAAGTGAGTTTTTCTTATAAGAGATTCAGTATTTAGGTCACATTATCTCTCAAGATGGCATCCAAATGGATCCATCAAAGTTAGTAGTAATAAAAGGATGGCCTAAACCAAGAAATCTTCATGAACTAATAATCTTTATAGATATGTGTGCATTATATAGATGCTTCATACAAAAGTTCTCACTAATGGTCTACCAAGGAGAACAATGCTTTCAAAAAGCTCAAAGAAAACCTTATCTCTCAACCTGTGCTTACACTGCCGGATCTCTCAAAGCCATTTGAGGTCCAATGTGATGCTTGTGGTGATTGCCTTGGAGCTGTTTTTCTCCAAGAAGGGCACACCATAGCTTATGAAAGTCAAAGGCTCGACCCTATTAAGCAATCTCTAGGCATATATGAAAAGGAACTCCTCGTAGTTCTACATGCCTTAAACTCATGGAACCACTATTTATTGGGGACTCCTTTCATTCTGTGGATGGATCACCAAAGCCTTAAGTACTTAATGATGTGGACCAAGCTCTCCGGCAAACAAATGAGGTGGGCAATTTTCTTTGGCAATTTCATTTTCATATTGCTCACATTACTGGAAAGCATAATCAAGTAGCCGATGCACTCTCAAGACGGTCGAGAGTGAATGCGGTTTTCATAGAAACTCACAATGATCTATCTTCTATGATAATATGAGTATGCTATTGATCCCAATTTTAGAGATGCGATTTCAGCCCTTGCACTAGGGAAGGCACTCAAATCCTATTGGATGGCCATGGAGGTCGATCAATGAGAATTAGGCTATTCTAATTTAATTAGTTTAAAAACACTTAATAAAAGAACCCATAAGAATTAAGCTCTCTAGAAGACTATTGGACAATCTCCCAAGGGGTCCAATGAGCATTCAACAGCCCAATGGCTATTGGCCAAAAGACAAAGGGGTCCAATGAGAGTTTAGTTGCATTAATTAATTACCTAAAGCTCTCACAAAATGGGAAAGGGGGACACATGTATCACTTATTCTACTTAATTCTCCTTGACTAAGCTCGGAGAGGTCCAATGGGGTTTCAGCATGAGTAATTTGCATGAGGGTCGACCAACAGAGAGAGGGGGCTGAATTCCTCAAGGAATTATTCCACACACTCACACTAGCTCATGTGTGAAGCAAGAATACTCTCTCTCTCCTTCTTAAGCTTCAATGGAAAGCTTATCACCTACTCCAAGCTTGTGATAAGGGAGGCCTTACCAACAACTCTTGGCTTTGTGATGCAAATCCAACCAAGAGCCAAGCTTCAATGCATGCTCATCTCCTCTACCATGCTAATTACTAAGCTATGATATGCTAATATGAGTGATTATGTGAGGAGATGTACATCTTTCTCGTAAGACTACTCCTTCCTCTCAGTCTACTCTCATACCCCGCTAGCTCTCACCATCTTCGAAGGTGTGTGAGGTCTTGGTTTTGAGACCGTGAGGTCTCTTGATGGGGGAAACCTATAATACAAAGCCTTTTGGAGGGGGGACCAGCTCCATGTAAACTCAGTCCTCAAGTGTTGTCAATAGCTTAATTTCTCTCTCTTTTGAAGTATTGTTCATGCCTAGCTAACTAGGTGTTCGTGGCTAGATTATGGTATTCATTACCAAATCTTATGGTCTTACCCTCTCCAACGGCTTTCCCCTCCAGTCTAACTAGAAAATTGTAAAATCTCCAAATCCCCTACCCTATCCCACTCTCTCTCTCCTTGAATAGGAAAATCAATAAGCTCCCCCTCCTACCTTATATAAGCAGGGGTATCCATCACCAAAAAACACAATCTCACCAAGGTACAAGCTCTAAATAGCGGAGGTTATCATGAGAACTTAAGGTGTAAGCACCATGCCTCCACACTCTAGCATAGTTAGAAGTTTTAGTCTATGCAAAAGGTCTTCGGAGTCACTATCCACGGCATCACACCACAAAGGAAAGGGATAACTATTCACTGACACATTTGATACACGCATATCCCATATGCACCAAATTGTTCAAGCGCTTCACACTTCATATGCAATGAGGTCGTCACCTTCATTATGGCCACTATTTATGGAGGCATTCATGATTCATTAAATGCTTGGGCGACATCTTTGTTGACCCCCATTGGGAGATTTTTCTGGTTAATTTCTTTGGTCCGATATGCCGCTTCCTTTTAGGTAAAGGTGTCCTTGCTATAGATTACCCCGCTCTTATATTGTAAACCATTGCTGTGTACTTCTTGCGGAGGGATTGCTCTCATCATCTCTTTGTGGAGCTTGATGTGGTTCAATCCACAGTAATCAACTTTTGTGACTCATAAGTTTTGATCGTGTTGTTATTAGATGGTGAATACTTTGCTATATTTCTCCCATTTTCTCTCCTCTTATTAAAAGTGTAGTTAAGTCTTTTCTAGAGTTGTGCATCACGATCTATTCTATCCACCTCACCTAAAAGCGTAGAGGTGATGAGGGATCTAGGTAGGGGAGGTGTTAAGGCGATCACTCCCTACTTGTGATTTCCCTCTATCAATTGAAGAGTCAATTTTTATTTTTTGCTTTAAACTAACTTTTAGTCTCTCTCTCTCTCTCTCTCTCTCTCTCTCTCTCATAGGACTATTTTGTACAATGTTAAAATGTCTCCTCATGGGTGTGTGTGTGTGTGTGTGTGTGTGTGTTTGTGTGTGTGTGTGTGTGTGTGAATAAGTAGAGGAAATTGGAATAACCTATCAATTTGTTCTTGAGTATCGAGTCTTGAGCCCCAAGGCTTGGTGGATAGATCTTTTCACCTCTAAAATTTAAATTTGAAGGTGAGAAACCCTATAGAATTTAGAGAGAGTTAGTATAAATTCTTGTTGGGGTAGTCCACTTACATATGTTTTCCACGTTTTTGAAAAAATGATTTTTTTCTTCTTCTTCTCCTCTCTCTCTCTCTCTCTCTCTCTCTCAGTAATGATAATGATGTTCTCTCCCTCAAGATTTTCTCTTACGCATGAAGTTAGCTTTTCCATTTGGGTGGTTTGCATACTATAAAGGCAGTTGCCTTTGACATAGCGGGGGCACATGACACCAAAAGTGTGAGAGAGGGGATCATTCAACGAGCAACAATAGCAGAATTATAAGGAGATGAGGTGATGCCTACTTAGCATGATGGCATGGATGGTGGTGGCAGTGTGTGGCTCTTCTGGTGATTGGGTATGGGGTGTAGTGTGCCTCATCTCGACAGCTACTACTTGTACAAGCCCAAACCGGCCCTGCTTCTTTCAATCCTCCTCCTCTAGCTCGGGGGATATTTCTATGCGAGCAATTTTTTGTGAGCGCTTTATAGGAATCTGGCGAGAAATTCCTAAAAAGATTCTCTCTTCCTCCTTCTCTATCTCTCTTGTGCAATTTTGCTAGTCTCCACTCCTTTTTCTTCTCTCTATCTCAGAGAGAGAGAGAGAGAGAGAGAGAGAGAGAGAGAGAGAGAGAGAGAGAGAGAGGGGGGGGGGGGGGGGGGGTAGAGATAGGCAATGAGGTATTGAGGAGGTTGAGACATAGACAAAGATATGCCACAAAACAACGGAGACAAGGGTACTTGAAAGAAGAACATCCATTAATCATAGAAAGTTACATTTTATTGCACTTGCATTACATACTCAAGAAGCATTTACCTTCTGGAAGGCCCGGTTTTAGGAGTAGTTGTGCTCCCTCGAGTGGCAAAAGAAGATTCACCACGTTCCCTAGCTGCTGCATCATTCTCTCCTCATCCTCCTCTGTCATGAGCCCAATCTTCTTCCAACAAGAGAAAGTGAATTGTCCCTTCTCGTTCAAGCTGAGCAAGGTCCACATATTGAGTTCTATGCAGCAATGATAGAGGCGATACACATTGATTGCTGCCTTCAGAGCCTCCCTAAACCAGCCAGCTCCATGCAATGCCTCTCCGTTGGGAATGGCTTCCATGGCATCCCACGCAGACTTGATTTTATTCTCAAGATCGTCGGACATCTTGAAAAGTAAGAGAAGTGCGCTACGGTAGCTAGTGGATGCTTTCACAGAAATAATTCAAGCAATGCCAATTTATAGCAATTGTGGGAATAATTATTTCTTTATTAACAATGTGACACATAAACAGCCACTTTCCAAATTTGAAAAAAATTGCAAAACAATGTACCAAAATGTGGCCATCATAAGATAAAATTAGAAGCTGGTAGAGTTGACATACAAAAAGTGATAAGCGACAAACGCTATGCATCCATGCCTCTATAGGTCCTCGGCTCAGTACCCTGAAGATATCAACATATGCCAGAATTGGTTGATGGATAAACATGTTCTCATTTTGGCTTAACCCTAGCACACGCATATAAATAAAATACAAATGTTTACATGCAAGATACAGTTTTTTCTTTGACACCCGTTCCATGAAGTCTGGACATGTGCACGATGGCTAGTTGCAAATGCACACATTGTACAACCCAACATGACCATCTTCACTTTTGGTCTCTACTTTGAAGACCTCATTAACACCATATGTTGTACATATCTCTTCTATGACCTTGGCATTCAATGCTAGTGCTAAACTGACCTTATGAGCAACGTCATCGGAAATGGAAGTCCGATACTGTACACGCACACCATCTTGCATTGTGGCTCGTGCACTGCCTTGAGGAGTGTATGTATCTTTTGACTTGAAAGGAGAGTTGGTCATATTTTGTGCAGGAACAATGGGAGTTACATTAGTGATTCCTTGTTTCCTGAACTCCACTTGATACCCCCTTTGCACTTCATCCGCAGATAGGTTGGTGCCCACATGCATAGGCCAAGTGTGTGGTGGATGATCAGGCTACGGTTCAATGTTCTGGTCTACTATATGGCAATGCAAGACATGATCTAGACAAAACCAAAACCACTGGCACACCACACCATTCGGATGCTTTTGATATTCTTCATAAGATGGGGCCGGTATACCAAGGCTTGAACCTGCAATACTGATTACACACCTTCGTCCTCCTCTTGGCGTGCCGCTACATGTGACTCTACTACCTTGTGGAGTTCAACGTATGGCCCACATTGCCTCATTGACCTTGCGTTCCACTACATACTGCCCACCCGAGCCTATACTTTGTTTTGGGGTTTGTGATATCCCTTGTTGTGCAAAGTTGATCTTACAGGATCTTCCACACTTCTTGCGATCTTTGGTGACCGAGTTGTGCTCAGGCCTATGTGATGCATCATCTTCCACATTGATGCTGGGGGAAATCGTAGCATAGCCTAATCAACCCAAGGCCAACAAAATTATCAATCCTAGGATCGGCAACCCGGCTAGGGCATGGAAGCACGAGCATCGGATGTATGGAATGAGAGGATTCAAGAGTATGCTCATCTAATGCAATAGAGATTAGCCATGAATCACTAATTCTAAAAACATCATCAATCAAGCATCTACTACACACATTAAGCACACTAATGACAAGCACACACTAGCTGCATTGGTATTGGCCTCTCCAATCACCATATGCTAATCAAGGCACTTCATCAAAAGCTACACGCACAAGGTGAATGGTGCTCGAGTTTCATAAAACCCATCCACACACAAGAAAACAATAGGGCACATACACTAATTACAAGATTAAGAACCAACTTAATCAACCTAATTATAGATGTTAAATGTCGCAAATGGAATTCTCATAGAAGGATAGGAGTGGTTAATAAGTAATAATTCATCACCACACTCAAATCTAGAATAATAAGAACGGTGAAACTACCTCATGACATAATGGAATAGAAGAATTAAGACTAATGAGAAAGTAGGGATTAGATAAATAATAGCTTCTCTAGCTATAATGGATTAGCACTAGCCTCTTAAGCATGGGCATTAAGCTCAAGGCTAGGCCATCCATAGAATGAACACTCAAGAGAGAGAAAGAGAGCTCTCAAAAATGGATACTCGAGAATGAAGCTTCCTTGTATAAAGGCTTCCTTATAAAGGCTTGCACCACAATCCCTTCTACTATGGGTTTAAGTTTGAGCCCTCTAGCTAGAATATACAACTTTGGAACTCCCAATGAGCCCAAGACCTTATACACATGTGGATAGGAAATGTTATGCACAACCATAGCATAATCGATGTAGCCTCTGCTAGCTGCTACTAATAATTGATAACCTCATTTGGATTGTGCTTTTTCCTTGATGTCTCCTTATCTCCTATCAATGGAGTTGGTTGTTTATACATTGAAGTGCCCTCAATATCCTCGTTCACTGCTCTTATTACTTGATTGGGATGTTTTTCATGGCGTTGCGCAAGCTTTTGTATCGATGGACCCTTCCCAATGTGTTTTGCATGACTGTATGAAATGGCCTTTGGGCTCTGTAAGATGGAATTTGCAAGGTCGGTTGTACATGCTTCAGATACTGAAATGCGTTTATGAAAACCCTCCCCGGCTAGCCAGTTTCCATGCTCGCTCTTTGCAAGGTTTGTGTGTGGAGTGTTTGGTCCATCAGATCTTCTTTCTACGCATGTCATAATGCCACCCCAATGTGCAATACGAATTTCCCACCAATTAAGCTATGAATCCATGTATGGAATGTTACAGTCTATGTAATGACCGTTACACCACCATTGGCGTATCAGACGAGCCTTTGCTGCTGCAGCCTCTTTTGTTGGTGTTTGCCTCCACTTCTCACACATTTCTTTGTGTATGTGTTGAGAAGCTTGCACCACATGCTTCATTGTGTGTTCATTCAAGATTTGCTTCTAATGGAAAAGACAAGAATGCTCTCGACCGCTCATTGTATTGGTCTTGTCGCCACCATTGAAAACAATTCGAACTACATTCCAATTTGCTTGAGCTTCATCTGCCATGAAGACAAAGAAATTAGCTCTGTCACACCCACATGATTGCATCACATCATTGAGGCACTCCCAAAACAGACATTGTGTTTCCATGTCTTCCTGTTTCATTTCACAAGTTGCAATAGTCAAAAGGTCCTACATGTTGTAAACAAAATGTTAGAGAGAGAGTCAAAGGCAACCCACAATGCTGTCAAGGTGCACCATGTACCTTGGATCATAGACATGACAGTCCATAGTCACCCAATCATTAACATGTCTAGTGTGATCAAACTGGATCAACGCACATCGAAGATCGCCATCCATGTCTTGTCTCATTCGGTTCACCAGGTCCACACCGGATGCTGGACCAATTGTGGACATTTTTAAGACATAACATTTCTCCCCCTTAGTACCTTGACCAGGAAACCTGCTTCCATCAAAAAAGTCAAATATGCAATCTCGCTTCAACTTTAGGAGTGCATCAATGCCAAAAGATTCTTTGTCAACCCCTCTTCACATAAACTATATATTGACCTTCGAAACCTAACAAGGTTCATAGTGTTCAGAGAAAAAATAATTTAGCATAGAGTTTTGCATTGAAATAAGAATCTAGGAAGTGCACATACCACTTGTCTTGCACCAATGGCCCCAACTCCTCAATGATTGCAAATAGCTATGGCTCGCCTAAAATTCCTTTGCTGGTGTTGTTGTGAAGAAGTGTTGTACTTATAATTTCTTTTGCCAAACACATTTGAACCTTCCTGGCTCCTGCATGTGGGTCAACCGCCCAAATCCTTTGCACCATCACCTTGGTGTTGTCTGTTAGTGTTTTGGATGTGTTGCTGCACACATCATGTCTATGTGTGCCACGATGAATCATGATTCTGGTGGCAGTCTCATCGGATGGCATGACATAGTATACTACACAATCACATGTTGCAATACAAAAAGAAATTGCCTTGCAAAAGTGGCATTTAAGGCTCTTATACCCAATCTTGCAATATTGTCTGGGTGTAGTTTCCTTTTGTATGTACCTGTTGAAATGAATTATATTGGGAATATGATAATCAGCCAAGCAGGCACATTGTTCATTCATGCACTTCAAAGATCCTATACAATGACTAACATGCACTACACCCGGGAAAACTATATTGGAAGTTTGTGGCTTCGACCACAAATGAGGATCATACTTATGCTCCATTGCATCCATATGGTGCAACCTCCCCATGGTAGGTGGAAATTCTAAAACAATATCACCATTTTAAGCCCTTGGAATCTCTATAACTTGTTCCACTTGTTGTATTTGCATTAAAAGCTTTGTCAGTGTGCCCTTCTTTTCGGCCTACAAAGGTTTTTGTCTTGTACTCCTTTTGAAGCTATTTGGAAGCAAAACTCGAGGTGGGGTGCAAAGATCTACTAACTCCTTCTGAGCAAAGCGCACCTCTGACAGACTATCCACAATGGCAATGGGAGTCGTGCTAGGTGCGCCTGCATAGTGTGCTCGATGGGACACGTTGAATTTTTATTTACATGAATATTGTTCATCTAGTACATAGATGAATTCACCCAAATTGTTGAGCGTCCTTTCAAGAGGCAAATTCATCTCAATATCACCAACTTTGATCACTGCATCTAAAGTTGTAAACTGCATTAGAGAAATTATTTCTAAAAGAAATGATTCAGATATTATAAATTTATCATTGTAAAAAGGATCAGAAAGCTCTTTATGAAGGAAAAATAAAGGGCAAGCCATAATAATAAGTTAAACAAATAATTAAGCATAAGATCACATTATATAAACTAACAAATTGTTTATATACTCACATCTAATAATATAGCCCTTGTAAATTTAAATTTAATAATATTTTAATAATTTAATAAATTTATTTAAAAACAATATTAAAAATATATAATTTTAAAAAACATTGTTTTTAAAAATTATACATAATATAATTTTTGTGTGGGACTCTGTGCGCCCGCGAATATGTGTGTGTGACAAGCATACACATTCGGTGTGAGGTGTGTGTATGTGGGGGAGAGGGGGGGTGGCATGCATGGACTACACCATTGCCAAAAATGTGGCGTGTTGCCGCTTCCCAATGTGCCAAGGGCTGATGGCAGCGTGTGTTTGTGTGGTAGGGGGGGCGGCGTGTTGGCACCCGGTTGTGTGGACTGTCGGGGGTGGACCCGGGTGTGGAGCGGGGGGGTGTGTGGGAGGCCTAGGGGGACGCCCGATGTGGAGCGGGGGGGTGTGGGGGTAGGGGGGAAGGCAGCATACGGAGGCCACACACTACCACGTAGCGACGTGTGTCCCCGCGTGGCCAAGGGTCTTATGGCGGTGCATAGCCCAAGGTCCATGCGTCACCCAGTGGCAGACCATGTGGCCACAGAGCGGCCACACACGCTACCTCATAGCAGCGTGGTTTTCCACGTGTATCTTTGTCAGTCTCCACATTGGCCACGTGGTCTATCATGTCGACGGCCTCGTGGCCAGGTGCCATGCCACGTGTACTATCGCAGGTTGACAATACACGTGGCATCTTTTTGGTGCCATGTGTCATGCAATGTGTACTATCGCCCAACGACAGTACATGTGACATGCCACCTTCTCATAGTGCTGCTGACGTGGCAGACGATGTGGCTAGCGTGGCATGCCACATGTACCGTCGAGTGTCGACGATACACGTGGCAAACCACGTGGCCACGAGGCAACATACGTGGCCGCTCCTTGGCCACGTGGTCTACCAGTGGGCAATGTGTGGCCCTTGGGCTACGCGCCGGCCAGTGACCCTTGGCGCATGGGGAGCATGTCCCCATGCACCAGGTGTTGGGGCCACGTGGGGACACATGCTACGGCCCACGCACGCACACACACACTAAGATGTGTGTGTGTGTGTGTTGTCGCACATACACACTCCAGCATGGGGTGTGTGTGTGTTTTGTCACACACACACACCCTAGTGTATGTGTTGAATCACACCCACCCTATGGGTGTGTGTATGTGTGTGTGGACGCACATCCACCATAAACATACACATACACAATCACCACACACACACCACGTGTCCACCACACATACTAACACAGACACGCGCACCCACCTCCCACACAAAGACATATCTCGAATATTAAAAAATAATTTATTTATTTTTTAATTTGAAAACTTTATAAAGAGCTTTAAAAACTCTTTTTCATATCATTCTCAACTCTTAGCTCTTCATATTTCTCCTCATCTATACTTTCATATCTTACAATAATTTCTTTGTCGAGCTTTTCTTCGATCCCAATTTCTTTCTCTGAAGCTCTTAACTTCAATTTCTTATAAGCCATACCTTTATCCGTTTTCTCTAATTCTTTAGCTAAACCATGAGAACAAGAAATCAATCCAAAAACAATGGTGCCATGGATAAATTTTATGTTACTACGTCGCAAGAAGTCCCTCCGTAATGCACTCAAGAGAACGAACAATCTCAAGCCTTAAGCTCTCTAGATCGGATTGTGTTCTTTGTAACGGATGTGGGTGGAACAACGCAATCAAGCGGAGAATTTAGCCATCGTGTGGAAACTGCTACAACAACAGAAGACATAGAAAATGAAGCGTTTGGAAATCTTCTCGACAAGAATATTTCTTTGGGTTGGGTGGATTCTCACAAAGACCCCTATGCTGGCAAACTTCCACGCTTACCTCTATGCAGACTTCTTTCAAACCCCGCCATCCGCACGCATGATGACCATGTGGTGGGTTTGCAACTCTCCATTGCAAATAAAAGCTACCAACGAACCATGGCAAGATTTATTGTAAGTGAGCGGATTCTTGGGGATGATCATAAGCAATTCTCTCGTCGTGGTCACACTTCGAGAGACCTTGGAATGTCATATGACTTGGACGAGGAGCTTCATCTAATCCTCGAGCTTAGTCACATGGTCGAGAGGTTACACTTTGTAGTTTGTGATGGAAATCACAGATTGGAGGCATGGTTGGGGTGGATGAACAAGAATGACATTCCAATTGAGAAGGCACCAAGGGTGGAGTGCATGCTTGTCGATTTTCAACCCCATGAACTTCTATTGGTTTTGGGAATGATAAACAGATAAATCCAACTGTTTTTTGCAAATATAAATGCATCTTTTTTTTTTGACAATGTGTCATACATCCGAGTGTTAAAAAGGGCCACAAGGGTTTCAAATCCTCCCACCACTATGCATGATATATTCATGATAAGAAAGCTAGGGTTGGCAGACCCAACTTCACTCCTACAGAAATTTTTGAAAAGAGCACGCCTGGCAACAGAGAGGGCTTTGAACTTTAGGAGTCCAAACAAATCAAAGTGGCTAAAATTGCCAATTTTAGAGAGAGAAAGAGAGCTTCAAAAATATATATCATTTATAGGGTGGGACAAGAAGACCGCCAAAATGACACCCTCTAGAGTGCCAGAGGTTGCTGTGCACGCATTAGCCCAAAAGAGTAAGTAAATGTCATCTAAGTCTTTTGATATCTTTCTCTTTTTATTATGTCACAATGAAAAAAAAAGACTCCCTTTTCCTTTGCTAGGAAGTGCCGCTTAATTGACTTGCTCCAAGGTGGTGATGCAACCGTGAAAGAGAATGACATAGGGTTAACAGGGAAGGCATGGATCCAGTGGCTTTGATATCACGTGTTTTGGTGGAAATTGGAAAGGTGGATCAAGTGATTATGTCCTTGAACCAATTGGTTGGTGATCTAACTTGTTTCATATTATTTGCTGCAGGAAAGTGCTTGAGATGGCCGAGAAAATGAAGGGTGAGAATCAACACGTTGCCATCCAACACGAGAAGGCTGAAGAGAAGCATGGTTGCACACTCGCAGACACATTGCAGAAATACAGACAGAACCACTTTGACAAAGCCTTCAAGAAGTGGAGTGCACGGATCAAATCCACACAAGATTCTGAAGAGCAACCCAACTTTGCTTGCACAGCACGACGCATGTTGTGCAGGTTGGACATCTTCGATTGACACATTAAGCATGTTGTAGGTTACACTAATTTTGTCATGGTGGCTCAAAACATTATTTGTTGTCTTGTAGATGGTGGAGCGATGATTTAGTCTTTCCCATTATCGAGCACCCCAGTGATGCATGGTGCAAGTCGGAGAGAGAGTAGACAGGCTTATATGCGGACGTGGATAGATGACTTGCGGCCAAAGGAAACGTGGCTCAAGTGTCCTTGGTGGTTGGATTACCCAAACAAGGAGTACCGACACAAAGCCTTCAAGAAGTGGAGTGCACGGATCAAATCCACACAAGATTCTGAAGAGCAACCGAACTTTGCTTGTACGACACGACGCATGTTGTGCAAGTTGAACATCTTTGATTGACACATTAAGCATGTTGTAGGTTACACTAATTTTGTCATGGTGGCTCAAAACATTATTTGTTGTCTTGTGGATGGTGGAGCGATGATTTAGTCTTTCCCATTGTCGAGCACCCCAGTGATGCATGGTGCAGGTCGGAGAGAGAGTAGACAGTCTTATATGCGGACGTGGATAGATGACTTGCGGCCAAAGGGAACGTGGCTCAAGTGTCCTTGGTGGTTGGATTACCCGAACAAGGAGTACCGACACAAAGCCTTCAAGAAGTGGAGTGCACGGATCAAATCCACACAAGATTCTGAAGAGCAACCCAACTTTGCTTGCACAGTACGACGCATGTTTTGCAGGTTGGACATCTTCGATTGACACATTAAGCATGTTGTAGGTTACACTAATTTTGTCATGGTGGCTCAAAACATTATTTGTTCTCTTGTAGATGGTGGAGCGATGATTTAGTCTTTCCCATTGTCGAGCACCCCAGTGATGCATGGTGCAGGTCGGAGAGAGAGTAGACAGGCTTATATGAGGACGTGGATAGATGACTTGCGGCCAAAGGGAACGTGGCTCAAGTGTCCTTGGTGGTTGGATTACCCGAACAAGGAGTACCGACCCGAAGAGGAAGTGCTTATGTAGATTTTTCCTTTTCCATGCAATACAACATGGGCATAATAACTTTCTTTTTTTAATCAATAGTGGAGTTTACTGCTTCATGGAAGAAAGCCATATGCATTGCGCTAGAGGATGCACTCTATCTGAACACAACAAAGAAGTCGGCCTCAAAGAAACCGGACTCAAAGAAACCGGCCTCAAAGAAAGACACAAAGATTGGCTCCAGATCGGCCCCGCAAGCACCCTTGTTTGATCGGAAACGTGGGAAGAGAGCTCTTGCCTCAAATGATAGTGAGAGCGAGCATGTGGTTGAGGAGTATTCTATGGAAGTCAGCAATAGTGGTAAGAGCCTTGGTGCTATGAGCCACAGTGTACCAACACTTTTCTTCACTCCGAGACCAGTAGAGGCACCCAGGAGTCCACCCCATGTTCACCATCACAGGACAGGGCTGCAGAGGACCTATCGGACATGGCTAGAGTGGTCGAAGAAAACCCTCCAGGCACGTGAAAATACTTAATGTTGCGTTGTTCTCTTTAGCATTGCATGCTAGATATATTTGATCTTATGTTGAAAATACAGATATGCATGTAGAGCCACGCCACCTTGCAGTGCATGCCAGTGTCAAGTGCTTGGCAAAAGCTATTCCAGATGTGTTGTGCAATGACAGGTAAGCCAGGCTTTTTTGCCTTCATAGTTATGTCCACAATTTTAGTGCTAACAAAGATTGTGCTTAGTTCTATGCAATCACTATGTAGATTCTTGGGCTCTCTAGCAGAAGGGAAAATGAATCCCAACTTGAGATTGGGTGGTGTACATTTGATGTACATGGCCTTTCCCTTACACACTGGGCCACATGCAGCTAGCATGGGTGGAGTTCCTTTATGGAACCAATGGGATAGCGAGCTTGTGGATGTTGCATTCCTTCTCGCAACCAAGTATCTTTTGGTTGATGGCATGGTTGTGGCGACATGTCATGCAGAACATCTGTCCATTGTCACTTCAAAGGTAGAGGGCGCTCATTTCCAAATTTTGCATTCCTTCTCGCAACCAAGTTTCTTTTGGTTGATGGCATGGTTGTGGCGACATGTCGTGCAGAACATCTGTCCATTGTCACTTCAAAGGTAGAGGGCGCTCATTTCCAATTGTTGAGGATATTGTAAATACGGCTGTCGGGAGTGTAGCTGCACAACTGTTCAGGACTATGTAGAGGGGGTATGTTGTTTTTGTTTTGATATTGATCAGTATCTTTGTTGTTCACATTTCAAAATATGTACGTTTTGATGTCATTCGTAGGTTGGTACTTTGTTGCTAGTCATTTTTTCACCCCCTAGAACCGTTGGGTGTCGGCTTCAGAGTAGGGATTTAAAATTCACGTAATCACTCAAAATGACAGTAGAGTGAACATCTAGTTGGTAAGGTGAATCTTTTGTTAACATTGACAAAGTCATGCATTTATACTACTGGATGACTGGGCAAGAAACCAATTTTGAAAAACTCCAATTTATATGGTTGTTAACGTTAATTCACACTTTGTGATTACGTTAAGTTTTTGAGTGATCACCTAAATATTAAATGCCTGCTTCCGAGGTATGATCGGGTGGATGGAGAGATTGCAGCAAATGTACGTGGCTTCTCTACAGATGAAGACATGTTGTGGGAGAAGCTACCAAGTACAGATCCCACACAGTGGACTCTTGATCGTATGGGAAGGCCTTATCGTAGAGGTGTTGAGAGGAGTCCGGCGTTTGCTAGGTGCTAGAAACTTATTGGATGTTTTTACTTCATGTTCCTAAAAAATTGGAGGTATAACAAATCTAAGGATTTTTGTTGTTTTGTAGGTGGCTACTAGGTACCTTCACACACATGGGAGATGCTGTGTTAGACTGTTTTGCAAGAGTGGGGACATTGGCAGCACAATCTTTACAGCTACACAGGCATTGCATCAATTGTGAGAAGGCCTTAGGAAGAGAATGGGGTCTAGGAGGGCCTCTTTATTTGACAGTTTAAGGGAGTCAAAGCTCTAGTATTAAGAAAGCAATTAAAGGACAACTTTTGAATTCAAACAGGCCAAACAACTAGTTTATTGAATTCAAATTTTCCCCCCAAAATGAAATTAAAAATCTAGTAGGCAAAACTATATCATGTAACATATCTATAGAAAGAGCTCCGCAAGTAGATTATAGATCATATGTAGGAAATATGGAAGGCCGAAAATCATAAAGTGGTCCCTCCCCTTTTTGGGGGGAAAAAGTGCATCCTTGACCATTCTTACACCTCTCTTACACATCCACCATTCTTGCACACATGGCATACACCTATTCGTCAAAATGTTAATCACCTCCATAATCTCATGGAAAATAAAGAGGCCCTCCTAGACCTCATCCTCTTCCTAATGATTGGTTAGTTTTCAGTGCTTGTCTAGCGCCTACCTTCCAATTTAGGCTCAACATTGATGCTTCATAGGAGTGACAAAGTTCATGTAACTGAGCATCCAAAGCAGGTGACAGGGCAGATTCATATGTTGGAGCCACCTTTGTTGACACCACTTAGCACAATCGGGGGGGACAATAGCAGCTCCACATACTACTTTCACGGCCCCAGTGCTAGCATGGCATGCAATTGGACCATCCATTAGTGCATTCACTGCCTCCACATCTAAGGCCTCTCCCGGAGTTGATCCATTGCCTCTTTCACTACCATTTGGAGGAGTTCCCCCACCATTTGGTGCATTGCCCCCATTGGCACAACCTTTGTTTCCTCCAAGAGCATATGGCCCCCCACCTCCCTTCTTTCATCCACCTCACCCATAATGTATATCCCCCCCCTCCCATGTATTTACTTTTGATGCAATGGAACACA
This sequence comes from Adiantum capillus-veneris, assembly GCF_014529385.1. NCBI lineage: Eukaryota > Viridiplantae > Streptophyta > Polypodiopsida > Polypodiales > Pteridaceae > Adiantum > Adiantum capillus-veneris. Next base: position 128,879,806 of record NC_140940.1, on the reverse strand, counting down.
TAGATTTGGGGTTTGCTATATCAAATAGAGCATAATTGTGTGTAAGGAACTTCTCTTTGTCGTATCAATAGTGTATTGAATGCATCCATGGTGGTAAATCATGTTTTTGTTTGAATGTAAGTTGGCACCGAACGTGCAATCTTCAATGTTATATTTTAGTTGAAAAGAGAGAGAGAGAGAGAGAGAGAGAGAGAAACCAAAAAATAAAAAGGGAGAGAGTGAGAGAGATACAGGAACCAAAAAATAGAAAGGGATAGAGAAAGAGAGAGAGAGAGAGAGAGAGAGAGAGAGAGGTAGCTAAAGGATCTTTTGGGAATCCGCTTGCGGATTCTTCAAAAGCGCTCTCCAAAAATTGCTCGCCTGAAAATTGCACCCCTCTAGCTCCTACAACCTCGACTCCTCCAAGCGAAGCCACCCGGCCTAGCTACTCTTGCTGGTGCTACTATAACTGGTGCACAGTTATCAGGACCCATGGCTCGCCAATCCATATGGCTCTACAAGGATCGGTGGTCTCATCCGTCCTCCTCGTAATCAATGCACGTCCCTGTCATCTCACACTCTCATACTTTCTATTGTTATCATTTATGATGAGTACTTAAACATGCCCCCCTTTTGCCACACTCGTTCCTCGATAACCGTCAAGGTTGGGAGTCGAGGGACGTGAAGTGTCCATCGTCCATCAACACGACTTTCTTGCACGAAATCCAATGTTGCAGTCGTCAGATTTGCAACACATTAGCACCACGCAGAATCCACAGGTTGTGCCCACAATCAGAAACTCATAGGTTAGCAGTCGGAATGGGGTTGAGGTGGTGACACCTCAGTAGTCGCAATAATGTGTGCATTTGTTCTCGCCAAACTCCTGTAATTTCTCGTCAATGCACATTGCAACTCCTGCAAATTTTTGCATATGACAGCCCCTGTCGACTCTTGACGGTCGAGAAAGGACACTCAGTGTCCTTTAGGCTTTCTCTCTAAATACAGATCCTGCCATGGCTCGCGGCCTCCCTGGTGCTTGGCATGGGGTTGCCAGTTTTCCAAGGAAAGGACATTGAGTGTCCTTTTCCTACACCATATCTACTTGTGTAGTACTAATCATGTGCTTTTTTCCCTCAAGAGGTTGTCTCATAAAATGCTCGCTCGCTTTTCTCAAAACTTGTCAGTTAGATCTATGTGGTCCCTCATGGTTGTTTCTATAGGATCCGAAAATCTTTCATCTCTCTCTCTCTCTCTCTCTCTCTCTCTCTCTCTCATTCTCTCATTGTTCCTATGCCATAATGCTTGAAAAAAAAAAACTTTCCCAGAAACTTGGCAAACCTACATATGAGAAATGGTTGAGGTAAATTGAGTAAATTTGAAGTTTTTTACATTAAAGTAGACTAAATTTTGTAAGTTTTTTCACTTTTAAAATTAAAATTCGGTGGTAAATCTCAAGGTGGTTCTCTCTCTCTCTCTCTCTCTCTCTCTCTCTCTCGGGGCTTTTCGGGATGTTTCCTAAAAAGCACGCGTATGTGCTTTAATCTACTCGCGTGCTTTTCGCGGGGCGGGCTATTATAACAGGGCTCTTCACTCATATCCAGCGTGCAGAAACCGCGACGGCAAACGAAAATCGAGTCGATGGGGCGGCGTAGCGTGATAGCATGGATGGTGGCAGCGTGGTGCGTGGCACTTCTGTTGATCATGGGGGCTGCGCAGGGGGTGCAGGCCTCATCTCGACAGCTACTACCAGTGCAGGTCCAAACCGGCCCTCCCAGTCCTCCTCCTCCGGCTCCTGCAGCTTCGACTCCTCGGCCTCCAAGCAGAGCCACCGAGCCTAACTACTCCTCCACTTGGCCTAACTACTCCTGGTGGCGCTACTCCAACTAGTCCAGTTACGTGCAGTTAGAAAGGTGGTGATTAATTTTGTCCAACTTTTCCCTGATCATTTCGCCCTATTTTTTTCAATTGATTTCAGTTGGTACCCGCTACTGGGTTCGTTGTAAAAGTCATTTTGAAGAGAAATATTGAGAAGGCAAAAATATGAAAGTGTACTCTCTTTGTTGTTTTTGGTGGAATAAGATATGAAGGTTTTGTGTGTCTCTCTCTATAACTCAAAATAAGGCTCTCTCTCTCTCTCTCTCTCTCTCTCTCTCACACACACACACACACACACACAAAATAAGAGGGTGAGAGTTGGGAGGATTTCAAAATTTCAATTAAGGCAACAAAAACTAGGTAGGCCTTGTGATGTTATCACCTGTTTACAGTGATTTTGAGTTTGCAAATTTTGTGTCCCATGGTGACCACATTAATCCCAAGCATACCTTTGCCTTTGTAGCTTCATGAAAGGGTACGCACATACGGCTAAACTCTCCCTGCAGCGGTAAGAAATGATGATATGGCAAGAATCTTCACCCTCTTGCGGCAAACCAATCAAAGTAGGGTTTGGCACGTAGCTAGCCGCTATGGCCCACCATTATCGCTTAGAAGCAAAGGGAGGAGAGAGTGTTTCGATGGAGAATACACAGCTTGGGTGCTTGTGTGCACGAAGAGGGCTTGTGTATCAATATCGACAATTCCTTTCAAGCTAAATTTGCGCTTGTATTTATTATTTCATGATCTCATTTACATAACCCTTTTTCCTTATAAAAAGACTATTAAGTGGTATATTTTTCTAAGTATAGAAGCTCATTTTCCCATTGCTTAACTCCTTCTTTTCTTAATGTACTGAAGTGGCCAATGGCCTGTGACTATACAAATCTAACTAGTGTGATTTACTTTTGTTTTCTTGCAAACGAGCCTTACCAAAGAATGACTCATGGTATGAATTCTTGTAGATTATGATAATTTTACTTGTTATTACTTTGCTCACAATTCCAATTCCTAGGTAACAAGAAGGATAGAGAGCTCAAAGTCATGTGTCTAGCTACTCATATATATCGGACGGATTGCTATTCACCTGGCAGCCCATGCTTTGATATGTCTAGCCAATCGCTGACCCCATGCACATTGAATGTCTAGCATACATTTGAGATTTTATTGTTTCGTAGCCTTACATGACATGTATTGTATTTTATTGCTATAGAAATGAGAATGCCAACTTGAACCTTTACCTTGTTGTAGAGTGTTGAACATGGGAATTTGCCCAATCACAACAATATACATTGAGCGGGACTCTATGCAAATGGGTATCAAGAGCATCTAAAGCTAGACCACTAGTATCTAAAACCTAAAATGGAGTTGTGGTCATTGTGGTGAAATGTGTACACGTGCATGTTTGTGTGTGTGTGTGTGTGTGTGTGTGTGTGTTTGTGAACGCGCAAGCGTGTGCATGGATCTTTCATACAAGAGCGACAATACTCTATTCTACTCTTTAAGTCAAAAAATTTACATCGCTACATCAAATGAGCTTGTCACTCTGACATCTATTCCAGGTTGGAACTTCAGAGTCAAATGTCAAATCGAATCAGATATGATAGACAAATTCATGCCTTAGATGAACATAAGGAAACCAAGTAATGAACTGACTGAAAGAACAAAGCCAGATATCGAACACAAGACACTGGATTCAGATAATGAGCCAGAAGTACAACTAAGCACTGAGTGTTGGATTAGAATAGAGGTTGGTTACAACTAGAGCAGTAGCTTGTCAACTAAAAAGGACTAGAGAAATGACCCACTAGTGATAGACCGATAGAGTCACAGGGTCTGCAAAATGAAAGTAGCAGATGCTATTTATAGGTGCTCATATTGGGTTCTGAGCTGACTATCCATTGGTATATTTTTCTAAGTAAAAAATCTCATTTTCCCATTGCTTAAATCTTTCTTTTCTTAATGTATTGAAGTGGCCAATGGCATGTGACTATACAAATCTAACTAGTGTGATTTACTTTTGTTTTCTTGCAATGAGCCTTGCCCAAGAATGACTCATGGTATGAATTATTGTAGACTATGATAATGTTACTTGTTATTACTTTGCTCAAAATTCCAATTACTAGGTAACAAGAAGGATAGAGAGCTCAAAGTCAAGTGTCTAGCTTCTCATATATAGCGGCAGATTGCTATTCACCTGGGAGTCCAAGTGAATAACTATTGGCCCATGCTTTGATATGTCTAGCCAATATCTGAACACATGCACATTAAATACATGGCATACATATGAGATTTTATTGTTTCGCAGCCTTACATGACTTGCATTTTATTTTATTGCTATAGAAATGACATTGCCAACTTGAACCTTTGCCTTCTTTTACAGTGTTGAACATGGGAATCTGTTCAATCACAACAATATACATTGAGCTGGTCTCTATGCAAATCGGTATGAAGAGCATCTAAAGCTAGACCACTAGTATCTAAAACCTAAAATTGAGTTGTGGTCATTGTGGTGAAATGTGTACACGTGCATGTGTGTGTGTGTGTGTGTGTGTGTGTGTGTGAGTGCGCGCGCTTGTGTATCAATCAAATGATTCCAACATTTGGGTTCAAGTTAAGCTCAAAAACATACTCAAATCAAGAAAATTGGGAAAAAACACTTAAAGCTAGTCCATTTGACCAATATTTTGGTAAAATTCAACTTTTTGTGATCCAAATCCAAAAGTATTTTAGGGATAGCTTAGAAATACCTTCATTTATAAGTGGTTCAAATTTGGGGTCAAAAGCTCTCTAAACATGGATCATAATACATGATACCTCTTCCAAATTTTTGAGCCAAAACCTAGCCACTTTGATCTACATGTTATTTCTAGCATATAATCCCAAAGTTTCATCTCATTTGGGCATCAAAACCCAAATCAAAATCCCAAAATTATCCAAGTACTTTGAGAAAGCACAAAAATTGACCTAATTTCGAATCTAGAGATTCAAATCCAAAAAGTTCGATACCATAGCATCTAGTAATCATGATGATCCTAATGATGCCAAGAAAAATTCAATTTGGCCTCCAAACATGGATTGTGACCCATGGTATCAGCTTTATCTAAAATTTTCCTAGATTGTAGTGCATATATAAGGAAACATATCCCCAAGTCCAATTGAGAGAAAAAAATTGAGCAAATTGGGTTAAAAGACATCAAAATACAAGACAAGACTCAAAACCGTAGGGTAGACCTAGGGTTTGGCATTTAACCTATCAAAACAACTCCAGATTCAAAAAGATTTGAGATATACCTTGTAGACATTGAGTGTAACAAGTGGGCTTGTCAAAGAATATCTTGAGAATATTGAGTGAGCCTTAACCATTACAAATCATCCACCACCAGGGTTTTCTACTCAACTCAAAGATGCAAACCGCAAGAAATGTTTCAATACCTTCGATAGTGGGACTAAGAGAGAACATAGAGATGTATCAAACATACAACATCACACCGAAAGGCCTGGCTCATGGATCTTTGCCAAGTCAATATATACACGCTGTTGGGCGCATTTTTGAAACACCATTTTTTGTAAATTTGTAGATATGGACATGAAGCCCAATGTCAAAAGGGTGTGTGGGATTTCTTTTTGTGGGTTTTCTAGTTTGCTTTAGCAAGCACATGTACATGCTACAACTCGCTAGTCTAGTGACAGTTGTCGCGCTGCTGTAAGTGCCCATGAGTGAGTTTTTTGAAGGGAGACTTGTATATAACTTAAACTCATGTAAAAACTTAAAAATGTTCAGCCAAACTCTATAATTTTGCAGGTTCTGATCTCTTTCTGGCTTCTTGATGGTTTTTGTTGCAGCTTTTGCCCCCGCCTTGCCTACTCTACGTGTAGTCGTACCGGGACAGCTCCCTGTTCGTGTCAATTTTGCATGTAGCGGCGTGTAGATTCAAATTTTCCAATCAGTTTTCAATCTTCCTCTCAAGCTTTAAATTTCTCCAATTGGAGTTATTCTCATAAGGTTACGACTAGTTCTCTGCAAGGTTATGGCTATGGCAGCCTAGTGGCAAATTGTGTGAGGACAGATTGGGAGGGCATGTATGTATGAATTGTGGAATTTATGTTGAAGTTGTGGGTTTGTGATGCTCAATGGTGAAAGGGGAGGCCCTTGTCTTCATATGCATTGGTTGGCGTGTGTTGTAAATCCATGCTTTGGCAAGGTTTTGCTCCTATGTGACATAGTCTCTTGGGTGGGCGACGGCCAGTAAATTCCCAAGGGGACTACTCTTGTTGGAGTTGTGTAGTTTCAAAAAGATTTTCCAAAGCTTTTGGTGTTGTTGTAGTGCTCTTTTGACGTTCTTGGGTGACATCGCTATAGAGGTGTTTTAGTTTTCTGGTTTCCCAACAGTGTTTTGGTGCCCACCACCGAGGATCTGCTGCAAGTGACCTTCAGTTGACAGATTTGATGAATATGATGACAGAGCTTCCAAGGTCCTATGGCTATGTAGGTGAGGATGCTGATGCATTCATTGAAAAGATGGAGTTTTCTCGTTTGATGGCAAATAAGCAAGATCCAATGATTATGCTCAAGATTTTGTTCTTTTGCTTGAAAGAGGATGCAAGGACATGGTATGATGAGTATGACTCTTGGTTGAAATCGGCACAACCTCCACAAGTGATTACTTATGTTGCATTAAAGAAGTATTTTCTTTAGAATTTCAAGAAGGTAGAGGACCCAATGGATGTATGGCACTCCATTGAAGGACTTGTGCAATGTGATGGTCAAAGTGTAGATGCCTTTGTCAAGGAGTTCAATGCCTTGTAGAAGAGATGGTGTGTTGCTTTGGGCAGTGATGTTCCTCCTCTTATGCTTAAGAAGTGTATGTTTATGCAAAGTTTGAGGGCTGATTTGAAGTTAAAGGTTGAGCTTAAAAGGCCACTTACATTTGAGAATGCAGTAAAGATTGCAAAGCATAAGGAATGGAAGTTAGCGAGAATGCAAGATCTTGGATTGCAGGGTGATATGGAGCCAAACGTTTCTCTATGCATTGATGTAGGTAAAAAGAGTGCCTCTAATGTAATATTGTATCATGATGGTTCTCTTGGGAAAGAGGAGAAATCATATAATGAGGAGAAAGATGCTAAGATGAAAGTACCCACCATGCCATCCTGGTTGTTTATGCCACTTAATGGTGCTTTACATGCCAATGGTGATGTTTCTACCAATGTGAAAGTTAATGAGAAGGAAAAGTATGCAATTAGTGAAGACTTAAATAATGATCACGATGAGGATCAAGCTGCAGATGACATTGTTTATGTGTCCAATGTGAAAGATGAGCATGTGTGTGATGCAAAAGTGGATGTTGAGTTTGAGAATGATTTATAGGTCAATGAGGATACTCATATGGAAGTGAATGATGTGAATGAAGAGCTCTCTCAAATGATATTGTTGAGTTTTTTCCTATAAATGATGATGCTATTGAGCATGTTGTGGACCTTGCTAATGATGAGATTTTCCATGAGGACTCTCATGCTTGGATCTATGATGATGTATGTAGCCATGCCTTGATCAAGAAGGAGAATTTGGAGGTTTTTGAGGATGTGAAAATCCATAAAAATATAATATGGATGCCTAATGATGAAATGATTGATGCTTCTTTGCTTGATCCTTATCCTGAGAATAGGAAGCTATGTGTAGAATATGTCTTACATATCAAGCATGTCACAATGGAATTGGATGAATGGTTAATGGAGTGTGGGGATAATGAGATGGATACCCATGACGATCTGCAAATGGATGAGGTAAATATTGAAGGCATTTTGGATAAGACGTTAAAGACTTATTTGCATGCTTTAGTAATGAAAGGGTGTCTCTATGCGGTATCTATTCAGAGTACTTTATGCTTAACAAGGATTTGGATTCTACACATGGTTTGTGCTTTCATATTAGGAGTGGAAAATTTGATATGGTTCTTCATGCATTTTGTTCTTATGTTGTATGGCCTTTTGATCCAGGTGGGCAAGATTATTATGCTACTGCTGAGCATGAATGCTCTAGCAGATTGGGGGTTTGGCAAACTATGTTGGTCGCATTTCTGACACCCCGTTTTTTGTAGATTTGTACGTACGGACATGAAGACCGATGTCAAAATGGTGTGTGGGCTTTCTTTTTGTGGTTTTTTTAGCTTTCTTTAGCAAGCACATGTACATGCACTACAAGTCGCCAGTCTAGTGACAGCTGTCGGGCTACTGTAAGTGCTTATGAGTGAGTTTTCTGAAGGGAGACTTGTATATAACATAAACTCATGTACAAAATTAAAAATTTCAGAAAAACTCCATAATTTTGTAGGTCTGAGCTCGTTCTAGCTTCTTGATGGTTTTTGTTGCAGTTTTTGCCCTCGCCTTGCCTAGTCTAAGTGTAGTCGTACCCGGACAGCTCCCTATTTGCGTCAATTTTACATGTAGCGGCGTGTTGATTCAACTTTTGTAATTTTTATCTTTCTTGCCAATCATTTTTCAAGATTTCTCTCAAGCTTTATAGTGCCCCAATTGGAGTTGTGCTCATTAGGTTACGACTAGTTCTCTGCAGGGTTATGGCTATGGTAGCCTAGTGGCAAATTGTGTGAGGACAGATTGGGAGGGCATGTATGTATGAATTGTGGAGTTTATGTTGAATTTGTGGGTTTGTGATGTTCAATGGTGAAAGGGGAGGCCCTTGTATTCATATGCATTGGTCGACGTGTGTTGTAAATCCATGCTTTGGCAGGGTTTTACTCCTATGTGACATAGTCTTTTGGGTGGGCGACGGCCAGTAGATTCCCAGGGGGACTACTTTTGTTGGAGTTCTGTTGTTTCAAAAGGATTTTCCAAAGCTTTTGGTGTTTTTGTAGTGTTGTTTCAACACTCTTGGGTGACATCACTATAGAGGTGTTTTAGTTTGCTTGTTTCCCAGCAACGCCTCACTGGAGACCACACCAACGAATATACACCTCAACTAAAATGCATTTTCCTAGAAATACGAGAGCAGAAATCAATGAAGATGTAGAGGATAAGAATCCATTAATCAACAAACCCAATGTGAGATTCATCAAAATCAATGAATACATGAGATTTCTAACGGATTACACTCATGACGTCTTGTATAGACCCAGCTTGTCCTTCTTGTCATGCTTGATGACTAAGGTGCTTGATGATTGAGGTGCTTGAGATTCTTGAGGTGATTAATTATTGAGATGCTTGAGGTGCTTGACATGCTTGAGATGCTAGGGTTGCACTTGATGTGAGAACCCAGCCCAAGATTAAAGTGCTTATGAGCCAAGATTGTGGTGGGAACTGGGCCTATGCATGAGGGGCTTGAGGTGTCAAAAAGTCAAAGATTCAATCCCTAGAAGGAGGGGGCGAGCCCTACATGAGGGGGGATGAGAGAGAACACCCACACACTCACACAAGGCATGCATGGTACAAAGAAAGCAAAAGGGACATGCACTCAAGTTCCTCCTCATGTTGCCCTCATGGTGTGCCTGAAGCCTATTGGTTGGCCACCCAATGGGTCCAATAATAATTTAGGAGATTTAATTAATTGATTTAGCATTTATCTAGCCCTCTCTCTCAAAGAAGAAAGGGGGACACTTGTCTCAAGGCTACCCTTGCTGCTTGTAATGTCTCCTGCTTGTGATTGGCTAGGCCTGGAGGGGTCCAATGAGCTTCAAGAATGATCTACAAGGGGGGGTCGACCCAAGCAAGCTAGGGGGTTTCTTAGGGGGTAAACTTACCCACACACTCACAAACACTCTCATTGTATTCTATTCAAAGTGCAAGAGCTCCCTCTCCTTCCCCAAGCAAGTAGAGGTTGAGAACCTACACCAACACTCTTGGATATGGAGTGCAAATCCAACCAAGAGCCATGCTTCAATGCTTTATCTTGCCATGTCCTTCTTCTTCATTACTATGCTATTATGTATGCTAGCAACAAGAGTTATGATAAGTGAGGAACTAATTCTTTCTCCTACGAAATGTTTCTTCTTCCTCTTCCCTACCCTCATTCCCTGCTAGCTCTCTCCACCTTCGAAGGTGTTTGAGGTCTTGGGACTAAGGCTTGGGATAGTTAAATCTTTCTTCAAATTTATGTTATTTTTGTGATGCATGAAGCTTTCCATCTTTATTGCATCACCTAGGTCACAAGGAACACAAAGATTGTACGTATTGTAACAAGTCTCTCTTAATGGGAGAAATCATAATACAAATGCCTATTGGAGGGGGGACCGGCTCCACATAAATCTGGTCCTCAACTGTTGTCATGTTCTCTAAATTCTCTCTCTTGAAAAAGTATTGTTCATGTCAAGTTAACTAATTGCTATGATTATGTTGCTATCTTCAATTATGTTCACCCGCTATGCTCACAAAGTCATTTCTCAAAAGTACGCTCATTAATTTCCGCTACTCTCAAAATTAAATAGGCCAATTTCATTACATTGGTATCAGAGCATTTGGTTTCTCTTTTCTTGCTTAAGAAGAGAGGTCCTTAAGTAGCCTATAAATGGTTGATGTTGTTAATTATATTAGGGTAAGTGGAACTGGAATCTATTATCGGTTTTGTTGAGCCCACTATGTGGGGGATGGTGCACACCTCGAGAGCTTTGGACTTAATAATGGAGTCTTTTTAGACTTGCCTACGGCTTTACCATTATTGAGCCATAAGAAGTCGGAAAGGAGCTAGCCCTTGGCAACTCTGCTATGTTATACCTACTCCTCTACTCTCTATAATTAACCACTTTGAGCCGTGGGTGTAGATACTAAGAGCTGATTTCAAAGTCTAAGAGGAGTGGCAACTAAGGTTTTGAATTGCCAAAGCATACACTAAGTACATACATAAATTTTGTTAACATTGCTGACAATAATCAAGAGAGTAGAATGAGCATTGATAGCTTTGATTTTGCACATGAAGGTCCTAATGATGATGCTCCCATGTTTGTGAATTATCTCGTCACTAGGTTGCAGCAAGCTGCTTTGCAAGCCGAAGTTACTCAACAACTTCGTGCTTATGGAATTTCCCTTCCTCTCCAAGAGGAGAGAGAGCTCAGGAGGCCTCTTGAAGAGATCCCCAAAAGAAGACCCTCTCCCATTCGAGAGGAGGAATCCAAAGAGCAAGAAAGCAATGAAAGTTTAAGTTCCTCTGAAGATGTGGCTCCATGAAGACAGCAGTCTAGACGATCCCCCACTCCTCCCAAGAGGAAAAGATCAACACATAGTCCTTCTCCTCATCACTCTGAAAGGCAAAAGAGGAAACAAAGGAAGAAAAGGTCTAGGAAGAGGTCACCCTCTTCTCCTTCGTCTTCACCTTTCTCCTCTTCCGATGAAAGTTATGGCTATTTGCCTATAGAATACAAGAGGGGAGGACATCGCAAATCATTTCCTGCATGGCGAAGGTCACAAAACATAAAGAAGTTCAAGGAGGGAGGAAAGAGTATCTCTTTTCTCACCTATGATGGCACCTTTGGTGCTACCGACAAAGTGTTGGCCTTCATCCAGCAATTTGATGCGGCCTTTGGAGATGAGGGCTTCACAGAGCCCTCCAAGCTACGCCATGTAGCTATGCACTTCCAAAAATCAGCTCGTCAATGGTGGGCTAGACTTCGTGGAAATGGTGAAGCCCCAAAGACATGGAAAACTCTACGAGTTTCCATCATGAATCACTTTCTTGCAAGCGATGCAAAAGACAAAGTGCTTACTGAATGGCACAGCCTGAAGCTTCTCTCTCATGAGTCTATCCACAAGTACGTAGAAAAGTTTTGGGATTTACATCTCAAGGCTACTGTCTTTCAAAAGATAGACTTTGCCAAGCAAAGGCAGCAATTCTGTGTGGGATTACCTGAAGAGATGGCCGAATACATCAACTCTCAATGGCCTGGTACTATTAGCGAAGTAATCCATCACACCATGGTTTCTTCACGCATCAATTTCCATCAAGGGGCTAGACGTAATGTCAAGCCCATGGAAAACAAAGACAAAAATGATGCAAAGGGGAAAACCAATGTTCAAAATACTTCCCAAGTCACTTCTAGCAACAACAACAACAATCGGTCCAAGGAGAAGGGAGTTTACAAAGGTAAAAACAAACTCTATCTTGAAGAGCTTGAAGCTTTTCCCAAGGACCATAAGTGTTTCAAGTGTGGGGAGCAAGGACATGGCTATCATTCTTGCCCCAAGAAGAATACTTGCAATGAGACTCCTAGGACTTCCACCATCGAAGCTCCAAAAGAGGATGCTCACTGCAAAGGATCATCACTTTCCTATGCTTGGGGAAAGGTAAGAGAGCATGATGCCTTCATCTTGTTTGACCCTGGCTCTACTCTCAACTTCATATCAACGGAGTTGGCCACCAAGTTGGGCATTCAAGCTTTTGAGATGGGAGATATAGTAGTCGCGGATGCAGCTTTCAAGGGACAATAAGCCTCCGTTACTCCCTTGATTGGGAAGTTGAGGCTTCATGTACAAAGCTATGTCGACAAAGAAGACTTCTTCATCTCTCCTGTCCAACATGAGGATGTTATCCTAGGGGCACCATGGTTTGATCGCATGGCTGCCAACATGAAGTTCCCTGAAAGGAGAATCTACTTCACCTACAGGGGAAAGAACATGTACATAGATGCTAGTGAGCGTGGTCGCACTATTCCACTTGTAAATCCTCTTGCTTTTGATAAGTCAATGAAGAGCTCAGTTTCTGCGTACATGAGTTTTGTCAAAGAGTCTCTAAAAGATACTAATGTTTCATCAAATGTAAATGGTAGGAATCAAGAAGAGTTAGACTTATCTAATTTTCTAAAAGGATTCCAAGATGTGTTCATTGATGATATCCCTATGAACTTACCTCCAAAACGAGGGGATGATGACCATCGCACTGAGCTCCTTCCTGGAAGCTCACCACCTAACAAGCCTCCTTATCGAATCTCACAAGCTGAGTTCCTCTCACTTTTGTTCTCCAGTCCTTTTAGTGCAAAAGAAACATGGTACATACCGTATGTGTGTGGACTATCGAGCAATAAACCATATCACTATCAAAAACAGATTTCGCGTACCTAGGGTAGAAGATCTGTTTGATAAGCTACAAGGCTCTACCTACTTCAGTAGGATTGACCTTAAGAGTGTCTATCATCAAATGATAGTGGATGAAGATATCTTAAAGACCGCGTTTCACACAACGTTTGGTCTTTATGAATATATAGTCATGCCTTTTGGCTTGACTAATGCACCAGCTACGTTCAATCGTTTGATGGAGAAAATTTTTAGACCATACCACAAATTCACTGGAGTGTTCTTTGATCATATCATCATCTACTCCAAGTCTTTGAAGTAACATAAGCAACATCTCCAAGTGATTTTTCAAGCATCGAGGGAGAACAAGCTTTTTCTCAACCAAAAGAAAATCGAATTATTCCTTCAAGAGATTCAATACCTAGGTCATATTATCTCTAAAGATGGTAATCCGAATGGATCACATCAAAGTTAGAGTAATAAAAGAATGGCCTAATCCAAGAATCTACATGAGCTAAGAAGCTTCGTGGTATGTGCGCATACTATAGACGCTTCATAGCAAAATTGTCTCAAGTAGCAGGACCACTACACGACTTAACTACAACATGGTAAGATTATCCGACGGTATCTTAATAAGTTCAAAAATTGTCCTTTTGAAGATGCTAGATGGATGCAAGGAATACAGCTTAAGGATAGAATGAACCTTGTCAATGCTTACAATGCTACATTAGAGTAAGAAAATGTACAAATTTCTTTTAAATGACTGATGTTTTAGTCTTATAAGACTAGTTCTCTTTTTAATTGTGCACAAATTTAACTAGTATGCATGCTTAGAATCATGTTTGTGATGACGACGTCTCTCAAACACCAAGTAGAATTTGTCACTCTACTTTGGGAAAATGAAATGGACTAAAGAGCAGACATGCTTGCGGGAGCTATGTCTCCCTAGCACCAAATGGATTAGGCATCCATCTTGGAAAGATGTCGTAGGGTAAAAAGGGATCCTCTACCCGCTAAGTAAAATTGACTAATGACTAAGGCTTTATCTCATCTACCTCATAGTCGAGGACGACTATGATTTCAAGAGAGAGGTCATGTCATAAAATAAACATCTAATATCTAACAAACCCAAATGATTCTCACATATTAAACGATCACTTAATGTGGGAAGAAAAACGGGAACAAGGGTTAATATATAGACATAGCTTATAGATCTATCTCAGCATGGGGCGAATGTAAAGGGGCCCAAATCAGAGATGGTCTATCAAAGAGCAAGGCTAAAAAATGGAGCATAAGACCTTAGGGATTAGCTTCATTGAAGACCTCCCATAATGTGTGTAAAAGACCTTTGACCTTACGTAAGCTAGGGTTGAGCTTGAGGCGCGGGAACCCGACCCAGCTCGAGGTGCTTGTCATGCTTGATGACTAAGGTGCTTGAGGTGCTTGATGATTGAGGTGCTTGAGGTGCTTAATTAATGAGATGCTTGAGGTGCTTGACATGCTTGAGATGCTAGGGTTGCACTTGAGGTGAGAACCCAACCCAAGCTTAAAGTGCTTATGAGCCAAGCTTGTGGTGGGAACTGGGCCTATGCATGAGGGGCTTGATTTGTCAAAAATTCAAAGATTCAATCCCTACAAGGAGTGGCGAGCCCTACATGAGGGGGGATGAGAGAGAACACCCACACACTCACACAAGGCATGCATGGTACAAAGAAAGCAAAAGGGACACTTGTCAAGTTCCTCCTCATGTTGCCCTCATGGTGTGCCTGAAGCCTATTGGTTGGCCACCCAAGGGGTCCAATAATAATTTAGGAGATTTAATTAATTGATTTAGCATTTATCTAGCCCTCTCTCTCAAAGAAGAAAGGGGGACACTTGTCTCAAGGCTACCCTTGTTGCTTGTAATGCCTCCTGCTTGTGATTGGCTAGGCCTGGAGGGGTCCAATGAGCTTCAAGCATGATCTACAAGGGGGGTCGACCCAAGCAAGCTAGGGGTTTCTAGGGGGTATACTTACCCACACACACTCACAAACACTCTCATTGTATTCTATTCAAAGTGCAAGAGCTCCCTCTCCTTCCCCAAGCAAGTAGAGGTTGAGAACCTACACCAACACTCTTGGATATGGAGTGCAAATCCAACCAAGAGCCATGCTTCAATGCTTAATCTTTCCATCTCCTTCTTCTTCATTACTATGCTATTATGTATGCTAGCAACAAGAGTTATGATAAGTGAGGAACTAATTCTTTCTCCTACGAAATGTTTCTTCTTCCTCTTCCCTACCCTCATTCCCTGCTAGCTCTCTCCACCTTCGAAGGTGTTTGAGGTCTTGGGACTGAGGCTTGGGATAGTTAAAGCTTTCTTCAAGTTTATGTTGTGTTTGTGATGCATGAAGCTTTCCATCTTCATTGTATCACCTAGGTCACAAGGAACACAAAGATTGTACTGTAACAAGTCTCTCTTAATGGGAGAAATCATAATACAAATGCCTATTGGAGGGGGGACCGGCTCCACATAAATCTGGTCCTCAACTGTTGTCATGTTCTCTAAATTCTCTCTCTTGAAAAAGTATTGTTCATGTCAAGTTAACTAATTGCTATGATTATGTTGCTATCTTCAATTATGTTCACCCGCTATGCTCACAAAGTCATTTCTCAAAAGTACTCTAATTAATTTCCGCTACTCTCAAATTAAATAGGCCAATTTCATTACACAGCATAACTTCTACAAGTGTGTAGAGCCCAATACTAGATAGTTGACAGACCATAAGGACCTCTATGCGATTGCGTAAACAGTGTCCAAGGAGTGCACGTTTTGATGGTAGATAAGTATGGACAAGAGCACAAATTTTTTGATCCAATTGACCTAAAAAGATACACATACAAGGGTACTCCAATATCTTCATACTTTCAAACGAGTGTGAGTGCACAGTGATCTTTGAGACCAAAACACAAGGATTCGGACATAGACTTCCAAAAACGATGTCAGAGCATAAATTAGAGAGGATCTCATCAAGATTGTTTTTGACAAATAAAGAGACCTCAAATTGGCTAGATTGTTGACTAAACCATGACAAATGAGACCATCTCAAGTGGTCAAATGTGTAAAGACAAAGTGCAATGGGTCAAGGTATCCATATGCTCATGTCTCACTCTTCAAACAAGTTTTGAGAGCTGAACAGATGGCAAATTTCCACCTCAATACCAAGGATTAAGGCTAAAATTGAAAGGAACATCCTTAACATGGTTCCAACCTTTAAACAATAGAGATTTCCCAAACATAGAAAAAATCTTGCGTGAAATTGCTGAGGAATTGTCAGAAAGGGAGATCAAGCATGGCATTATGTCCCAAATCTACGCTTTTAAACTAAGAGAGAACGAAAAGGTGAAGGAAGCATTGCTTTGATTCAAACAATACCTTGAAAGATGTCCCACATGAGAGTTATCACAAGATGAGAGGCTGCCAATTCTCTTTATAGAGGGCTTTAAAAATGACTCTTGAAAAGGACCTGCACTTAAAAGGATGTACCACCTTCTATAAAAACTGTTAGGGTTGCAAGAAAACACACACACCGTTGAGAAGATGAGAAGATCAAGGCACACAACAGAGAGTGTATTACTTAGTGTGCAATGGAAAGATAAGTTAGCCCTAGAGTGATGGGGGTATATACAATGCATAGGGGAAAAAACCTCCTAGTGAGGGAAAAAATGCCCCAACGGTCCTAAGTGTGTTCACACACATCACTACCATATGTTTATTGTAACAAATCCCCTCTCGGAGTGATGAGGTGAACAAGAGCTAGCACGTAGAGTATAGGAAAGTGCCATGCCCTGAGGACATGATCAGCCCACAAAGGGGAGTAATCCCAAAGCCTTGCGGAAAGCTTTGAACTTCTCACGTTGTCATGCCACTTTGCAGGCATGGTGAGAAAAAGCAATACTAAAAGATATTTGAAAGTTTTTGACCAAATTATGATTTATGCTAGGGTTTGATGATGTCATCAAATCCTTGACATGTATGCTAACTGTGGTTTTCAAAGGCCAGAAAGTCTCTAGGAGGGCCTAAACAAGGTGATGGATAGCAGGTCCCAAAATGTGTATTTTATGAGTGAGATGGTGACTCTTATGCTGGTCCAGACGGCATGAAAAATGGAGCTACATACAGAAAGATATGCCAGTTTGAGGTTGGAATGTGTTGCAAATCCTTGGTGGATTGGACAGGTACAAGTGAATCATATGAGCTGATGTTTATGGATAAGGTTGAAGTGCTCAAGTTGTGGATCCTATCGGTCTTTCCGGTTTGCCAATCGGAGTCAAGGTAGCAAGCTATGAGCTGTCAAAGTTGGGACGGGACCAGTTTTAGGGCAGACTAGTCGGATTGGAAGATGTGCCATTGGAGATTTTTGGGTGCTTACGAATGCTCTTATGAGAAGTATGTCAAGAACGGAGTCAATAGGAGTTGACAGCAGAGATATGGCTTATTGAAATTGGTTGTGATGCATGCAAAATATTGTGCTTGACAATGCCTTTGTCAGCAAGTATATGTGCTACAATTTGGAGAATAATATATGCTTGAGGAGCTTGTCCAAATTGTTGTCTCTTGTAGTTCATTGATCGTCGTGCTTTACCGAGTGTGAAGGAAAGATCTCTGCAAATGCATTTAACTATACTTGCACTTTGGAGACTAGTGGCCATGTGGGAACGGAGGCCAATTATTATTTTTGAACGGCTATATTTATAAAAAAAACCAGTAGCGACGTCGCTACTGGTCGCTGGAGAAGAGGGGAGAGAGGTGGCATGAAAGCGGTAGTGTGTACATGGGGAAAGGCAGGAGGAACGGGCAGCTAGAGGGAGAGAATGAGGAGCCACGTGTGGGGCCGTCCGTGAAGATAGCGCTGCATGGGAGCACAAAGGGAACTCCTCCACCTGCAGGATAGGGACAGCCGAGAGCTGGGGAGCACTGCATGGAGAGGATGAGGATAGCGCTGCCATAAGGGGTGGCAGTCGGAGAAGGTGGTGGGAGCAGTAAAAGGAGGGCTGCCACGGACAAAAGGGGGGGCCTAGGGATCTTCTAGGACAACAGACCACAGGCCGGATGCAGGGTCATCAGTCACCATAAGAGGTGGCGTCACAGGAGGGACCGGGGCCAGTTGAAGACGCCACGAGGAGGCCGTGACCAAGGTGCATCCATCCAGGGCTGTCATGGGCAAAAAAAAAGCAGTCAGGGGAGGCGTCATCTATTGGACAACTAAAGGAGCTTGACAGGGGGCGGATCCATTGCATTGGGGCCAAGTGTAGGGCTTGGAGCAGGTGAGGAGGACGCCATCGGCTTGGAGGGTGAGCAAGGCAGAGAGAAGCAAGGCCAGGAGGAGCCAACGCTGCCCATACCAGTGGGGGGAGGGGTTCGCAATAAGGAGGGATCTTCCAAGGAAAGGGAGGGAAGTGAAGACAAAGCAAGACAATAAGTGGATTTGATATGTCGGTTAATGATTGGGGCACGCTTTTATCAAAATCGTCAAGATAAGGATTATCCGAGAGGAGGATTGAGCATAGATTTATGCTCGGCAAACAGGTTGCTTTCAATGGCAGGGAATTTCTAATAAGGGGTTGATATTGTCAACAGGGTGGGGTTCTTCAGCTGGGGGATTTCGGATTAGGGGTTTCAGATCGAGGTGCATACCAACGTTGGCGTATGCAATTGAATTGTAACAAAGTTAATTGAAATCATGAATATGAAAAATTCTGTTTTTTGCAACATCAAATTATGTGTCGTTTTATTGCTCTCTCGTACTATTAACCATTCATTATGTTCTAATCCTCAGTTATCTCTTGCATTTAGTCTCCAATCATCAATATTCACCTTTGCTACTTCTTAACACGCCACTAATTGCGCTCCGTCACTTGGTGGGAACCTACACCGACTTGCTCTCTCACAGCCAGAAGCCCCGCGCTTCCCTAGTCACCCATGGAGAGCCTCACACCCCGACATTTTTGGTGAACCCGACGTGAAATTGACCAAGGTGAGAGAGTATAGATGGAGCCGCAGCAAGGAGTGCAAGAGGTTTTACAGAAACTTTTAAATATAAGCTTGACATACTTCTCTGAAGAAGTACAAAATACACCGGATTATACAAAGTTGATGTAGATGATGGAAGAATTGTCAAGCCAGACAAGGATATAAGCATCAAAGCAAAAGAAATGAGAAGATGTTGTGGACGCTGCGTTGGATGTTGTATATGCAAGGTGCAATATGTACTAGGGCTATGATCCGATGCGATATCTTTTGTGTTACTAGATGGAGATGCACGCCCGTGAAGCTCCAGATGAGCTTATGGTGAACTCATTTGAGCGGTTGGTTATTCCAAGTTTGACTGTACAAGTTGAAGATCTTGCTTGGGAATATGCAGGCTGTTGGGAGTCTTTTAAAGAAACAATTTTGGATGCTGATAATGAAATTACGACAGAGGAAATGGGAGACCAAGATGACTAGGTACCAAATTATGAAGAATTTTGCAAACAGGTTTGTGCAAAATTAGAAGCAAAGCAAGATGCTTTGGGAGATGTTGCACATATTCAAGAGCCAAAACTTGAAAATTACCTAAAGCTAATGGCTGTGACACTAGCAACCTAGATGAAGCAAAGGGACATTATGCATGTGGATTATACACAGGTATGTGACAAATCTTTGAATCTAAAAGAGGATGCTTGCCATGATGTGGAAACTACACATGATACCATGGATATGTCATTTGATACATCTGAACAAAAGCAAGAGTCTAAATTTATTATGGAGGAAGTACGTAGATGTGGTGATGCTGTTGAACAGGATGAGGATGGCATCATTGATGCTTTCCTGTGTGACTTACATGCTTGTGGTTTAGTATGTAGTGATACCCCTTATGAAGGGAATGCCAATTCAGAGGGGGTGCAGGTTTTATAGCTGGAGTATGGGCTTATAGTAGACATTGATCTTTTTCAAGAAGAGCAAGTAGAAGACTTATGCATAGACAAGCCTATGTGTGAGGGTGATGCTCCAAAAATACAGATGTAGAGAATATTAGAGATGTTTCGTGTGATGAAGTGGACGATGAGGGAATGGGGTACCAGTAGGTGCATCAAGATTTTAAAGCTAGCAGAGATGAACATGGTATACCGGATCATCTACCAAGGTGGCAAGACAATCAAAATTTTCAAAAGATGTTTACAAGGTTTATCAAAGGATATCAATGGTATGGATTTTTTATTTTGTTCCACTTAGTAATCATCATGTCAGGGGTCTTATGGTTTCCAAAAGAGGGGAGTAGTTGCGCATGTGTATATGCCAAAGGACAAATTCCGTTCCCAATTACCGATAGGGTTCGGGTGCTTTCACTTGATTATGGACACAGGTTTCCTTGACTTGCAAAGAATACAGGTGCTATGTGCTCAACATGAAGTTCAAACCGAGAGCATCCGGTAAATTTTGGAAGAAGATTCAACATGGTTGCATGCTACTGTGACCAAGTTATGGTGTTATGTTATGTGATGCCTTCAAAGTATGCATACAATATGGGTTTTTGAAGCTGCATATTCTGGAAGGGTTTTATGAAGCTCCAGTGTGTGGATAATTTCTCCTGATTCCATTGATCCAGGATGACTACCCGATGGCTATGGCTTTGGACAGAGGGATGTCTATGTGTCCTAACACAAGGATTCATGTGCCAACCGAAATAATGCTTGAAGATTTAATAAAGTTGGCACATAACGGAGGATGTGGAGGTTCAGAGGGGGTGGATGTCATGCTGCTTTGCGGGCACGGTGAGAAAAAGAAATACTAAAAGATATTTGGAAGTTTTCACCAAATTCTGATTTATGCTAGGGTTTGATTATGTCATCAGATGCTTGTCATGTATGCTAATTGTGGTTTTCAAAGGCCAGAAAGTCTCTAGGAGGGCCTAAACAAGGTGATGGATAGCAGTTTCCAAAATGAAAATTTTATGAGCGAGATGGTGACTCTTAAAGTGCTTTCTATGCCGGTCAAGATGGCATGACAAACAGAGCTACATACAGAAAGATATGCCAGTGTGAGGTTGTAATGCGTTGCAGATCCGCGACGGATTGGACGGGTACAAGTGAATCATATGAGCTGATGGTTATGGATAAAGCTGAAGTGCTCAAGTTGTGGATCCTATTGGTCTTTCCGGTTTGGCAATCGGAGTCCCGGGTAGCAAGCTATGAGCTATCAAAGGTTGGATGGGGGCCGGTTCTACGGCGGAATGGTCGGATTGGGAGACTCTGACATCAGAGATTTTTGGGTGCTTATCAATGTTCTTATGAGAACTATGTGAATAATGGAGTCAATAGGAGTTGACAGTAGGTCAATCAAGATCCAGAGTGCGGAGATATGGCTTATTGAACTTGGGTGGGATGCATGCAAAATGTTGTGCTCGACAATGCTTTGGTCAACAAGTATATGTGCTACACTTTGGAGAATAATATATGCTTGAAGAGCTTGTCCGAATTGTTGTCTCTTGCAGTTCATTGATCGTTGTGCTTTACCGAGTGTGAAGGGAAGATCTCCTTAAATGCATTCAACTATACTTGCACTTTGGAGACAAGTGGCCGTGTGGGAACGGAGGCGAATTATTATTTTTGAATGGCTCTATTTTAAAAAAATCAGTACCAGTAGTGACGTCACTACTGGTTGTTGGAGAAGAGGGGAGAGAGGTGGCATGCAGGTGGCATGAAAGTGGGAGTGTGTGCATGGAGAAAGTCGGTAGGAATGGGCAGTTGGAGGGAGAGAATGGGGAGCCAGGTGTGGGGCCATCCGTGAAGATAGCACTGCATGGGAGCGCAAAGGGAAGTCCACCACTTGCTGGATGGGGAGAGCAGTGAGCTGGGGAGAAGTGCATGCAGAGGATGAGGATAGTGCTGCCATAAGGGGTGGCAATCGCAGAAGGGGGTGGGAGCAGTAAAAGGAGGGCTACCATAACAAAAGGGGGGCCTAGGGACTGCTAGGACCACAGAGCACAAGCCGGATGCAGGGCCATCAGTCACCAAAAGAGGTGGCACCACAGGAGGGATAGCGGCCCGTTGAAGAGGCCATGAGGAGGACGAGACCAAGGTGGGTCCATCCAAGGCCACCACGGGCAAAAAAGAAGCAGCCAAGGGAGACGCCATATATTGGACAACTAAAGGAGCTTGACAGGAAGAGGATCCATTGCATTGGGGCCGAGTGCAGGGCTTGGAGCACGTGAGGAGGCCGCCATTTGCAGGAGGGTGAGGAAGGGCGAGAGAAGCACGAATACAGGTGCTATGCGTGCAACATGAAGTTCAAACCGAGAGCATCCGGTAAATTTTGGAAGAAGATTCATCATGGTTGCTTGCTACTGCGACCATGTTATGGTGGTATGTTATGTGACGCCTTGAGAGTATGCATACAATATGGGTTTTTGAAGCTGCATATTCTGGAAGGGTTTTATGAAGCTCCAGTGTGTGGACAATTTCTCTTCATTCCATTTGATCCAGGAGGACTACCCGATGGCTATGGCTTTGGACAGAGGGATGTCTATGTGTCCTAATACAGTGATTCATGTGCCAACCGAAATAATGCTTGAAGATTTAATAAAGTTGGCACATACCGAAGGATGTGGAGGTTCAGAGGGGGTGGATGTCATGCCGCTTTGCGGGCACGCTGAGAAAAAGCAACACTAAAATATATTTGTAAGTTTTCACCAAATTATGATTTATGCTGGGGTTTGATTATGTCATCAGATGCTTGACATGTATGCTAATTGTGGTTTTCAAAGGCCAGAAAGTCTCTAGGAGGGCCTAAACAAGGTGATGGATAGCAGTTTCCAAAATGAAAATTTTATGAGCGAGATGGTGACTCTTAAAGTGCTTTCTATGTTGGTCCAGAGGGCATGACATACAGAAAGATATGCTAGTGTGCGGTTGGAATGCGTTGCAAATCCACGACGGATTGGACGGGTACAAGTGAATCATATGAGCTGATGGTTATGGATAAAGTTGAAGTGCTCAAGTTGTGGATCCTATTGGTCTTTCCACTTTGGCAATCGGAGTCCCGGGTAGCAAGCTATGAGCTGTCAAATGTTGGACGGGGGCAGGTTCTGGGGCCGAATGGTCGGATTGGGAGAGTCTGACATCAGAGATTTTTGGGTGCTTATCAATATTCCTATGAGAACTATGTAAATAATGGAGTCCATACGACTTGACAATAGGTCAATCGAGATCCGGAGTGCGGAGATATGGCTTATTGAACTTGGCCGGGATGCATGCAAAATGTTGTGCTCGACAATGCTTTGGTCAACAAGTATATGTGCTACACTTTGGAGAATAATATATGCTTGAGGAGGTTGTCCGAATTGTTGTCTATTGTAGTTCATTGATCGTTGTGCTTTACCAAGTGTGAAGGGAAGATCTCCTCAAATGCATTCAACTATACTTGCACTTTAGAGACAAGTGGCCGTGTGGGAACGGAGGCGAATTATTATTTTTGAATGGCTTTATTTTTAAAAAAACTAGTACCAGTAGTGACGTTGCTACTGGTCGTTGGAGAAGACGGGAGAGAGGTGGCATGCAGGTGGCATGAAAGTGGTAGTGTGTGCATGGGGAAAGTCGGTAGGAACGGGCGGTTGGAGGGAGAGACTGGGGAGCCATATCTGGGGCCATCCGTGAAGATAGCACTAAATGGGAGCGCAAAGGGAAGTCCGCCACTTGCTGGATGGGGAGAGCGGTGAGCTGGGGAGAAGTGCATGCAGAGGATGAGGATAGTGCTGCCATAAGGGGTGGCAATCGGAGAAGGGGGTGGGAGCAGTAAAAGGAGGGCTTCCATAACAGAAAGGGGGCCTAGGGATCTGCCAGGACCACAAAGCACAAGCCGGATGTAGGACCATCAGTCACCAAAAGAGGTGGCACCACAGGACGGACAGGGGCCAGTTGAAGAGGCCACGAGGAGGCCGAGACCAAGATGGGTCCATCCAAGGCCGCCACGGGCAAAAAAGAAGCAGCCAGGGGAGGCGCCATCTGTTGGACAACTAAAGGAGCTTGACAGGGGGCGGCTCCATTGCATTGGGGCCGAGTGCAGGGCTTGGGGCACGTGAGGAGGCCGCCATTTGCAGGAGGGTGAGGAAGGCCGAGAGAAGCGCGGCCAGGAGAAGCCAGTGCTGCCCATAGCAGTAGGGGGGGGTTCGCAATAAGGAGGAGAGCTGTCAAGGAAAGGGGAGGGAAGTGAATACAAAGCAAGACAATAAGTGGATTTGATATGTTTGTTAATGATTTGGGTAAGATTTGATCAAAATAGTCAAGATAAGAACTATCCGAGAGGAGGATTCTGCAATGATTTATGATCGGCAAACAGGTTGTCTTTAATGGGCAAGGAATTTATGATAAGGGGTTGAGATTTTGATGTCAAAAGGCTGGGGTTCTTCAGCTAGGGTATTTTTGATTAGGGGTTTTAGATCGAGGTGCATAGCAACGTTGCGTATGCAATCGAATTGTAATAAAGTTGTGAGAGATCATGAATATGAAGAATTTTTTTGTTTGCGACATCAAATTATGTGTCATTTTCTTCCTCTCTCTTACTATTAAATGTTCATTCTGTTCTAATCCTCAGTTATCTCTTGCATTTAATCTCCAATCATCGATATTCACCTTTGCTACTTCTTAACACACCACTAACTGCACTCTGTCACTCGGTGGGAACCCACACCGACTTGCTCTCTCACAGCCAGAAGCCTTGAGCTTTCCCAGTCACCCATGGAGAGTTGCACACCCCGACAACGTGACAACATTTGCCTTTCTGAAAAGATATGAAAGGTTTTCCTGTGTTGGCACATAAGCCAAGTTGATCTCTCCTGCTGAGAGCCTCTTCCACCACATAGTGGTAATGCACATCAATGTGCTTTGTGCAAGCATGAAAAAATGATGTAAAGTGCCACTTAAGTAGTGATAAATCCTCTTGACAGCCTGCCAATGCTTAGACCTTGGGCTATGCATAAATTGGATGACCTATGAGACTGCAATCTGAATATCCATCCTCATGTTGCATACATAAATGAGGCATTGGTAAAAAGTGACATCGACAAGATCACAAGAATCATGAAGACTCGATTTAAACCTGTTTCAATGGTGTTTGTAATCCTCAGGTTCAAACTTACATAACAATGTTTGTATCTAACTTGTCTGACACAAGGCAATACCACCATCCCACTGGTTTAATTATATGTCCAAATAATCGTGCAGCAACCCCAAATCTTCATCTTGAAAGTAGCATTCAAATCAGCCTTAAATTCAGCAATATGTCTCTCATTTAGTCCATTGAACATCAATCATCCACATAGATAACAACAATGAGAAGTACATCACCCTCATGCTTTACATACAATGTGCTTTCTGTTGAACTTTTACAAAAGCCTCATTTGACTCAATGAGTGTCAACTTTCTCATACCAAGCACGAAGAGATTGCTTCAACCAATACAAAGATTTCTTACATTTACACACTTTATCCTCTTGTCCTTTCTTGATAATATTGTCATCATCTCGCTTGCATTTCACCTTGTAAACCCACTTCGTACCAATCGCCTTTTTTTCCAGGAGAAAAATCACATAAGATCCATGTTCTATTTTCTATAAGTGTATCTTTCAGATTGCATGGCAGCCATCCAATTTTTTGAATTCAGTGTTTCATCAAAAGACAGAGGTTCTTCAACATCACATAAGCTAGACACAACCAAAGCATAAAAATCTCATGCATAAGATGCATGGCAAGAACCTAAACGAGTACGACTAGACAAAGTATGCACCATCCATTTTGGCATACCTCTACCCTGCTCATTCTCAACCCCCTTTCCTCATCAACTACATCATGTACATCTGCATCAGTAATAGGCTGATCTATAACATTTTTAGTAACCCCCACATTTGTCTCATTGGAATTTACAATTAAACTTCCACTAGGCAACAAACTAACTAAAGTCATGTGAGTTTACACGGTTGCCCCTAGTACATAATAGCAAAGGCTAAACAGAATCTTCCACAAACACAATATGCCGTGAAACCAAGATACGCTTTGTGTGCGGATGGTACAACTTGTAACCTTTGCTTTTAGCATGATAACCAACAAAAATATATTTTATAGCCTTATCATCCAAATTTATGTGTTGTGTTCTCAAGCGAAAAAGAATGCGTCAAAGCTTGCCTTTTGACCATACATTGTGCCATTTCCATAAGTGACCTGGTTTTTCCTCTCACCAATGCCATTTTATTGAGGCATATACGGGACTGTATTGGTGTATTATCCCACGACTGGCTTGAAATGCATTAAATTCATGAGACAAATACTTCCCCCCTCGATCGGAATGGAAGGTGTCTATAGTACATTTTAAGACATTTTCAACCATAGCCAAAAATTGTTTGAAGCACAAAATTTTCGTACTTTGCTTTAAGCGGATACACCCATGCATGCCTAGAGAAATCATCAATGCAAGTCACGAAATAAAGGTAATTGCCCAAGCACAGAGTTTGCATGGGCCTACAAACATCGCTATGCACAAGCTGCAACCTGCATGTGGCCCTAATTGCACCATCCTTTGGAAACTTTGAGCGCATCATCTCACCCAAAATATAGCCTTCACAAACATGTTTGGTAGGTGCTTCAAGAGGCGGAAAAGAAGCAACCATATCAGATCTCTGCAAATGCAACACACATGCAAAATTCAGATACCCAAAACGTGCATGCCAAAGTTTTGCATCTGAAATAGCCTTATAATCCACAACTGCATTTGCAAAATTCTATCCACACTTGTCATACAAAGTGAGCTTATACAGCCCACGGCATAAAATGCCAAAATGCAAAAATCTCATCAACCAAAATTGAGATCATGTATTGTACATTTGTCATCTACAAATCTGACTATAAGTCCAAGTCTACCAAGTGCAGATATAGACAAAAGATTCTTGATCCCGAGTACATACAATGCATTAACAAACTGTAAAAGAACTATCATTTGCAATAGTAAGCACAATCTTTCCAACTCCCTGAACCGGATAAGAGGCATTGTTGGCACAAGTGACTAAATAATTATGAGAGACAGAGTCGAGTGAGGCAAACAAATCACGATGTGAGGTAATGTGCTTTGCAGAACCACTATCAAAATACCACACATGTGAATCTACAACAGCTGACATGCATGCATCATGGACAACATGACCATAAGTACACTCTGCACTAAAATCCCACTCAGCATCTACATCAGCATCATAATCTCGTTTCATAGAAGACTCTACAATAATCACACTTGTATTGGACCCTGTAGTTGACCCAGGCTCTTTCTTCTTAGCCTCTTTTGCCTTCAATTTTGAACATTGCTTGATCAAGTGATCATTAGCTTTACAATAATGGCAACACATCTTCTTTTTTCCCTTATCACCAGAATTCCCAAATGCAATGCTGCCAGCAAAAGCATTACAAATAGAAGATTTTTCACTTGCAAAAGAACCATGAAAAGTGCTTACATTGTCGTTACCACCTTTTCCTTAAGCAGCAATAAAAGCCTCTTCAACTGCACGTTATTATACCCTTTTTTTTGTAAATCAACTCTTGCAACAACAATGTGCATAATGCATCAAAGTTGAAAACTTCAGGATTTCCTTGGGACATAGGTCTCCAAGTACTAGCAAAAGTCTGGTAAAAATCTGGCAAAGCATTAAGAACAGTATGCACAAGGGAGCTGTCAGAAATAACTTTGCTTGCAAAAATAAGTTTCTCATTAATATCCTTGATACCAGCGAGGAAAATGTCCATTTCATCTTCCTCATGCATAATCTTCAACTCCAGCTCTTTACACAACAAAGCAATTTCAGCCTCATAGTGACTTTCATAAAGACCAACCAGAATATCTGAAGCTTTTTTTGCAAATTTTATTGAATGAATGTTAGGAGTAACAGTGCGCTTCACAACAACACAATCAGTGCATAAGCATGCGCATCTCTTACATCCCAACGAGCTTCTAACAACAGCAATAAAGCCAGCAAAATCTACAGCATCCTCAACATCCCCTATATCCATAGAACCAAGACATTGGTGTGACCGAAGGTGTGCCAAGTAGTGCTAGGAATGCCAATAGGTGCACGACAAAGGGTTAAAGATGGTATGTGAGGCCTTGCCTGGATAGGCAAGGGCAATGGAAATGCATGTATAATGTGATTTTTTGGGCCAAAAAGGTTCCAAAAAATGCCCATTGAGTTGAAAAGTCCAGGTGTCATAAG
Source organism: Adiantum capillus-veneris (assembly GCF_014529385.1). Classification (NCBI taxonomy): domain Eukaryota; kingdom Viridiplantae; phylum Streptophyta; class Polypodiopsida; order Polypodiales; family Pteridaceae; genus Adiantum; species Adiantum capillus-veneris. Next base: position 128,851,674 of record NC_140940.1, on the reverse strand, counting down.
TGTTGTTCTAGTGCCCGAGAATGTAGTATTCAAAGTGATTTAAAAGCCAGTCTAGATGGCTCCTCAAATGGAGCCCCGGTGCAAAATATATTGAAGTTCTAAGTTGGAAGGCTTTGCAGATCCCCGAAGAGTAGGACAAATGGGGACAGATGGCCAGTGATGGTTCAAGCAGGTAAATGTGTTCTCAAGTTGTGGGACACATTCATCCTTTTAGATCAAGATTCGGATCCCAAATGAGCAAGTTATGGGCAACTTTAAAGGTTTGATAGGGGCAGGTTCGGCTTGATCACCTTGGAAAGCATCCCATCACTTGGTTTTGAAGATCAACAAGTTTTTTCAGGCTAGTGCTTAGCATGAAGTGTTAGCCAGAAGTGACTACTTATGAATTTGATTCTCGTTCAATGAGTTATGACCCGATGAAGTCTGGTCCTATTAGCAGCAATGCAATGCGAGCCGGATTTTTTGTTTTTTGGTCGCATTGGTTGGTGGGCCCATGATGATGAAGATGTGATGGGATTGATGTGAGTTGTAGCCAAGGACCGCGTCCTTGAAGGTGGATTTACAAGATGGGCATTGGGTTATTGAGGCACATTGTGGCATGCAGTTGAAAAAAACAAGTTTTTTAAAAAATTCATATGGTGGCCATGGAGGGAGTTTTGAGGGCCTTGAAGGGGGAATGCTTCTGGGAATGCCACATGGCAACAAATTGTCCCACATGCTAGGGGAGCTCCATGACCTCAAGGCTATGGCATATGGCCATGGGCAACGCCCTTGGTGCTGTGTGCAATGGTCAGTGGACATCTTGGCGTGTTTGGGCAAGCCTATCGACGGCGCTGATGGCTGATTGGCACGAGGCAGATGATGAAGTAACCTGTCCATTAGGGGCCATCCTTGCGGGATCATAAATGGCCAACATCATTTACTGAGGATAGATGGGCTCTCTTGGGGTTGTCACAGCATTATGACAACCAAGAGAGGCTCAATGAGGTGCTTCACATGCAATTGAGGAGTTGGATAGTGCCGAGCTGTCACCTCCCCATCAGATATGATAAGAATATAAGACCAAGTGAATGTGAGGTGGGTCAAAATATCAAAGTGATCCCATGGTGAACTGCGCGATTAAAAAAAAGCTTCTTTTTTTTTATAGAAGGAGCTCCATATAAGGGGCCATTCTTTTTTGTAAAAAGGTGGGGAGGACTTTTGTAGCTGGTTCTTTTTGGCCAAGAGTTTTTGGAAGCTGTCATTTTGGAGAAGCCATGGTTTGGAGAGCCTTTGGAGAGTGTGGAGAGAGAGAGAGAGAGAGAAGAGAGAGAGAGAGAGAGAGAGAGAGAGAGAGAGATGTGTGTGTTAGCAGTTGGAATAGGGTCTTGTGTGTGCGGCATGTGCTAGAGCTTTTCGTGAAGAATGTGTGTGAGTTGGTACACCGAGACGAGTGTGTACAAGTGATTTTGTGCGGATTTTGAAGGTGAATTCTAGTGAATTGGGATGTTGTGTGTATCTTGGGCTATAGAGAGGCACTTGTGTGTGTTCCGGGCATGTACCCTCTTCCCCCTTTCCATCTTTTGGTGCCCCCACAAAGGAGCACATGGATGCTCTTGATTGAAGGTGAAGATGGTGTTTTACTGGTGCTTGAAATGTAAGTGTTGAAGAGCAGGTTTTGTTGAGTATGGCGTGGCCAAAATTTCCGATTTTCACACGTGTCGAAGATGCAAAAACTTGGCTCCAAGACTATGGTTTGTTTTTGTTGGAGAGCAGTGTGTTGAGAGAAGACGGTCCGATGCAAGTGTTCTTGCTACTGATTTGTGGTAAGGCGAAGTGGTGGTTCAACGGGATACATGAAGAAGTGAAGACCGATCATGAAGTGTTGAAGCGGCTTTTTGAAGCAAGTTTGTGTCGGATTTGTAGCTGGATGAAGTGAAGCCAGAACTCGACGGATTGAAGCAAAGATTGGGGGTGATTTTAATGTTTTTGAATGGGAGTTTGAAGTCTGTTGGGGAAATCTTGTGAAGGAGACCGATGTTGAGAATGTCGGTTTTTTGAAGTTGGGTATGTTTTTAGATTTCTTGCATGAGGAAGTGTGAGACAAAATAGAAATCCATGGTGCGGTGTCATATGAGAAGGAGTGGCTCTAGAGAAAGGGTGAACCAAGAAAATGTTGAAAAAATGTGAAGCTGGGCAAGGTTTACCAAGTGTTGTGGTGCCAAAACGGGTTGATGCGGTGGTAGTAAGCCAATATTGATGCAAATGGAGGTGCCGATAAGAGAAGAACCAAGGGTTCTATGGCTCCAAAAATAAAGGGTGGTTTCTATGCCAAGGATGACAGTTAGGACGGCTCCAACTGTAGAGGAAGTGTGGGTGGTTCCAAGTTGAGCAAAAGATGTGTTGTTGAGTAAAGATATGGTTGTACATACTCGTTTGAAGAGTGATAGAGGTCAAAGTGTGTGGTTTGCAGATGAGTTTGAAGCGCTAAAGCTCGAGGAGATTTGCAAGCTCAAGACAGTGGTGAGGTTGAGCCAAGTGGGTGCAACTCTACAAATGCTGCTAGGAGCTGGGAGACCAAGGCGTCTCAATCAAGGTATGAACAGTTTGATCTCTTTTATGTGCATGGAGATGTAGTGAGTGTGTGTGAGGATAAGCGTACGATGCAAGCCAATATGCTAGATGGAAGACAAATGGGGGAGTCCAAGACTACCAGCGATGGTATGCAGGTAGAGGTTGTGTGCAGTGCCATGCTGATGGCCATGTTGGTGAAGGTTGCAATGGAGTATTTCAGGGTAGTGTAGCAGGTATAGAGTCTCACGAGGATGGATATAGTAGCCTTGCCTATGGAAGAAGATGAGAATGATGCGATAGAGAATGAGTTTCTCTCTTCCTTGGCAGAGCATGATGCAGCAATAGAAGAGATGGTGGAAGAGCAGGTAATTGAGGCCGACAAACAAGTGATGCTGTCATGCCAAGGGCAATGCTCGTGGTCAAAGACTAGGCCCAAGGGGTCGGCTGCAAGTGTGGATAGGGAATGAGGCCCAGGGAGCTATATAATGGGAGGTTGGGAGGCTCATTCCAAGCAGTCCCACCAGGGGCATTTCACTGGTATGAGAGCAAGGGGCTATTTTGGGCATGAGGGCATGGAGACACTCTTGCATGTGCATGCAAAGGGAGCCGTGAAAGTGATCTCTTGACATGCGGGGACGAGGACGACGAGGGTGACCCCGTGTGTAGGGCCTCTTGAGGCAAGGGGAGGTGGCGTGTCTCCCGGCTCCAAACCACGCGGTGTAGAGCTTGATGGGAGTGCAATACAGAGCTGAAGGAAACCTGTCACTGTGGTGGGTGCAGTCAAGCAACACAGAGGCGACCCTCCCTCTTTGTCTCTCGTGAGGAGATTCTCTGTGTCACCATCGCTACATGTTCTCAGGTTTCAGATGCTTTTTAAAGCTTGGGGCGCCTTAATTTGTGCACCCCATTATATGAGGACTATCCCATGAGGTATAACAAATGATAAAGTTCCACTCAAGCAGGGTGAATTGTCGCTTGTAATCCACGAAAGTGGAGGGATTTGGTATGGGTTCTCGGATGGAGGAGCCTGCGGCGGACAGGTCCGGGGATTTTGCACATGCTGTGGCGCACCCGTCTCCAAGCTTGGAGTGGAGGCACATCTAATGTCCTTGAAGTGGGAAAGTTCCACTCAAGCTGGGAGCTTCGAAGAAGCAAGGCTCATGGAAAAGCTCATCACCAACACGGCTCAGAAAGGGGTTGCATGCATGGATTTCATGTCGATCCTTGAGGGGAAATTATCTATATCAATGTACAGAGTTGAACCTCTTCTATATGCAATAGGAATTGTAGTAATTCGATCAAGGTCGACAATCTTATGGCTAGTCTTTGGCAGTGCAAGACATGCCCTTGAATCTAGACAAGGATTAAAAGCAAGGCTTGCTAGCTACTCATGATGTGGTGATCCACACAAGATGCTTGATTGCAATCTTACTTCTCCTTATTTGGCCATCATGGCAAGACATGTTCAGTAAGGGTGTGACACACAAGGCATGCGCCAAATTGCATCAACACATTTGCAACTGCAGAACTTTCATGCATCCGATGCTACATGTCGCGGTTACCAATTTGACGGCTGCTTCATATCTGATGGAGATGGCAATATAGACGTTTGTGATGGACGATAAGTATAATAAACTTGAAACTAATGTTTCTCATTCATTTCAAGTTTGCAAAAATATTTACATTAGTCAACACAAGCTTTGAGACCATTGCTTATGGTGGAAGGGGAGCTTGTTCCAAGGGATATTTGTCAAGGATAAACGTCTGCCAGGTGTAAATATGACCAACAGTGTGTGCAAACATAGTTGTTTAATATTATATGCATGTACAGGCAAGGCCTGTGGCTTGAACAATAAACCTATGATTGTATGGTCAAAGTACTTCAACAAGGCCGATCATCCACTGCAATTCCAAGACACTGTCAAACAAGTTGCTCCGGCTTGACTTCTAGGCCAGTGGAGCAAGGCTCCGTCTACGTAACCAAGTCAAGTAGGTCGAATTTCTCTTGTTCTGATATTCTAAATTGGCAAAAATATGTGTTAGCTACGAGCACCATAACAGTGCATGAGTACTCAATGTGGAGCACGGCTTTCCTTACGACATTTGGCATAGCGGTTTGCAACATTTGGAATATGCTAATAGCATACGAGCTTGGGGAAACTTTCCACCATGTCTGTAGGTTTTTAAAATCACACAAAGGATGTGTATATGATACATATGCTAACTCACTCAAGGTACAAAGCAAATTGCTTTGCCAAACTTATGTGAAGCACAGCTTCTCTTATGTGCCAATGTCTTATCAAATTGAGTACTTCGGAACAATGATAATGGCACAAATGTTTGGCACTATGTGGATATAAGCTCACAGTTTACGCAACGGTGTACTGTGATGTATCCATGCTAGTGTAATCGTGCACGACACGTATACCAACGTCTCACATGTTTGAAACTGTCCTTGAAGTCATGGGCTTATTATTATTATTATTTTTTGCTATGTATGCACGGCGTAATAGTCCATTGGAAGTATGACACTCCATCATCATATATGCTTCCGCTATCATACACTCAATACTCTGTCAAGGACAAAGTAATAACTGATATCTTAAAATATATTTTATGTTCTTCACAGGCAAAGTGCCATATTTAAAGCTACCCTGATACGTAATGGCTTCTCTCTACTAAGGTGTATAGATGGAGCAAGCATTTCAACCAGCACGGCTGTTCGCAAAAAACCAAGATTATGGATTTTTGGGTTTACAGCACATTCAGTGGTGAATATGATTCGAACTTTGAGTGGATCTTTTATAGCACTAAGAGTGTCTATACAAATACAATTTTGGGGTAAGACCCATCTTATGATTACTCAATCATTTCTTCAATGTTGATGATCAATTCTTGACCCATCACACTTGCATTTTCAAGGAAAGAATTCCACAAACTTCCAAGGGGTGGTGGCAAGGTTTCAACTGCCAATGGAATGTACTGCCACGGGCTACTAACGCAAAGGGGGTCACGGACATAGTCCCAGGGCCGGTTGCTAGTAGAGAAGTTTTCCTGCAAAGTTTAACCACCGGGTCTATATTGCAAGGGCAACACCCCAAGTTACATGTGCAATGTTACTTGCATTTCACTAATTTTCTCTTAGTGTTCCTAGGCTTTTGCTGGTGGGAAAATTTGGAAGGTAACTTTCCATACAGATAAGCAAACACTATGCTCAACCTCTGGGTATGCATCTGATTTGGTTAGTTCCATTTTTCAATATGCTTTCCTTGAATTTTTAGTCGGGTGACTCATCTTGATTGCTTTCATCCATTTTTGCTTTTTAGCGAGATGACAAGGTCATGTAAGGAGGATCGGACGACACTTGGAGGATTGAGGGCTAGCTCTCTCTCCTTTCTTAGCTGCTATTTCAAGCTGGGTTTCTCTACTCAAGCTCGATCACTATGCAACTCGATTAGATGGTGGGTGTGTGTGAGCGGCCAAGGATTATTATGGATCAATTGCTTGCACACACCAGTATGTAGAAATATAATTTTGAAAAAATTATAATGCTTCTCTATCGAAAGGGCGACCATGCAGAGATAACGAGCTGACGAGCGAGAGCGGGCAAGGTTGTGCATGTTTGTGCTCTTTTCCTAGCTATGCTGAGTCGATTCTCCTTCTATTCTTTGCCCCCTGCAATGCTCGGTTGTGCTCGGCTGCTCTTGGAGTTTGAACTGCAGGCTCCGCATCTTGCTACAGACACTATGTGTGTGTGTTTTGTGTGTGTGGTGTTTATGCCCTTTGCCAGCGCTGCTCGGATTTTCAACACTTTGATAAGCTTTTGCCTCCTATCGAGACTGCCCGCTGCCCCAAATGGCTCAATGTCAAACCTCACAAGACAACACAGCATGTCGAACTGCCCCAATTGACTCAATGTCAAACCTCACAAGGCAACACACCATTTCGAACCTCTGTCTTGATGGCAATCAAGTGTGAGTGTGTGTGTGTGTGTGTGTGAGAGAGAGAGAGAGAGAGCACCACACACATGTTCGGGTTTCTTCTCTTCATGCTGCTGCCTTGGCTCGCTATTTGCACAATGATTGTGTGCTGGCTCCCCAAATGAGCCTCAAGTTTCAATGCTCTCAATCTCCTCGCTTTTTCTTTCCACACAAGCCTTGCAATTTGGAGCTTCTCTTGCAGCCTACAATGTGTGTGCAAGGGCAGCTGCTTGCGCAAAGCATTTTGAGGCTCCCAAATTGTCCCAAGCTGCTCCAATCCAAATCCGGTGCAAGATCCACAAGCTCCTAAGTTCTGCAAGCTTCCATGGCTGCCAATTTTCCAATCCAATCGCCACCAATGCTCTGATACCAATTGTGGGGGTTGTTGGGCAGAGTGTGTGTGTGAGGAATCCATGCAAGAGAGGGGAGAAGAGAATTGGGGAGGGGATGAAGCACAGATAGGGAGTTAGGTTAGTCAACTTTCTCTCCCTGTATTGATTAGGGAAAGAAAAGAGCAAGGGTGGTTTCCCACGGCCACCTGGCCTACATCCCCATATCAAACCATACAGAAGTAAACTCTGCTTACATCCACAAGGTGTCTTACATTACCCATATCTTATCTTTTTTCTTTTTAAATGCTCATTTGAGCTAGATTTCAATCAACTCCAAAAAATACATGTAAACACTAGCATATTCTTTGCACAGGGGTCTCCACCCAATACAAAGTTTGTTCAATGGGCATGGAATCCTTTCTGAAATTTGACACCACTAATCACACCCCAACCCTTACAATATATTTCAAATTATGAGATTCTTGTGATCAATTTCTTCTACTCTTTCTGGAGAAGCTAGCTTTGCTGCTTTATTCTACTAAGGATAAGCCACCATCAAGTTTCCAGAACCTCTACTTTGTCCAAAGGATCATACTTCTTCTGAAACAATACTACATCAACTATGCCTTCAAACAAAAAAAAAAGGTGTAACAAGATTGTCCTCTAAAGATTTTACATTTTTGTCTAGCAAGGTAGGTTCAAGAAGGTGCCTAGAGTTGGGGTGCTCAAAGCACTGACCTACATTGGGAGCACTCCTACCACCCACAATATTGAGGCCACACGGAGATGGTTGAGGCTGGATAGGCAGGTTTTCACCCTGTTGGGGGGTGCCCAATTGCCCCTCCCGTGAGGGCTGTCCATCCTTGCTTTACGTCCCTTATTTTTGCAAGTGGGTGTGGACACACTACCCATCTCCCCCCCCCGAGAAAACAGTGGCTTTGGGACTTTTTGGAAACTTGAGTTTCCTGTAGATGTCATGGCTTGATGTGAGAATGGCTTTCAATGTAAATTTTATATACTTCTCACTCATAATTTTGAGTTTGGCCCAAAAAAAAGAAACGAACCATGTATTCTAAGATTATGCCATTGACATAAAAACTTAATATGAAAAAAGGTAGTAGACAAAACAGCATTTCTAAACCTTATGTTCCAACTGCACTAACTACGCATCAAAAATCTAATACATTCACTGCTATTGTGATCGCCAAATCGACGTCAAAAGCATATGAAAGCGTTCAAATACATTTCCTATGGCGAGGGTACTGAAAGCGGGGAACTCCAACTACCTGTAGTATCACCATGGGTGTCTCAACATTCAAGAACACCCTAGCTCGAAGAAAACCTCATGCTATCAACCCTCCAAATGTTAATGCAGACACAAAAGGACTAGCCACAGTCGCAAACAGGGCTCTTCCGGTCTAAGTCTCAGAAACAACTGAGAAAAATTGCCAAAATAGCAAAAAATGACTCCACATGTAGTACAGTGTGAAGTGTCCGCAACTCAATTCACATGAATGGAGAAATTGATGTCATAATGATTTCCAAATAGCTTGTGAAAGCGCTGTGTCTGGTAATCTAGAGAATCTGTGTGTGATCAGGCTCAAAACCCCCCTGTAACCTGTAACATGCACATGGGTCAAGAGTCGGAGAGTCGGAGGATCGAACGACACTTGGAGGACTGAGGGCGAGTGCTCTCTCCTTTCTTTAGTTGCTATTTTAAACTGGGTCTCTCTACTAAGGTTGATCACTGTGCAACTCAATCTGGTGGTGGGTGTGTGTGAGCGGCCGAGGATTATTATGGGATCAATTGCTTTCACAGACCATAGTATGTAGAAATAAAGCTATAAAATTTTATCGTGCGTCTCTATCAAAAGGGCAAACGGAAGAGATAAATAGGAGCTGACGAGCCAGAGCGGGTGAGGGTGTGTGGGTGTTTGTCCTCTTTTGCTAGCCATACTAAGTCAATTCTCCTTCTATTCTTTTCCCCCCTGCAATGCTCTATTGTGCTTGATTGTTCTCAGAGTTAGAACTGCAGGCTTTGCATCTTGCTACAAACTGTGTTTGTGTGTGTGTGTGTGTGTGTGTGTGTGTGTGTGTGTTATGCCCTTTGCCAACGCTGCTTGAGTTTGCATACACTCAATTCTCTATCTATCTCATTGTTGCTCGTTGATTTGCTATTGCTGCATCCAATTTTCATCCAAGGCTACAATCCCCCCAAGCTACTGTGTGCTCGTAGCTCTCAAGCTCTTCGATTAGCTTTGCCCCCTGTCGAGATTGCCCACTGCCCCAATTGGCTCAATGTCAAACCTCACAAGGTAGCACACCATGTCAAACTTGCCCCAGTTGACTCAAATTCATACCTCACAAGTCAGCACACCATGTCAAGCCTCTGTCTTAGTGGCAATCAAGTGTGAGTGTGTGTGTGTGTGTGTGTGTGTGAGAGAGCACCACACACATGCCCGGGTTCCTTCTCTTCATGCTACTGCCTTGGCCACCAAGGGACATTGGTCTTGGATTCCCTGTTGTGTCTCTCAAATGCATGGGCCTCCTTCATGGCTTCCCATGCATCTTGCACCTATGAAGCTTCCCTTTGTTCTCACTATTTCCTCTCACGTGTAACCCCATCCTCTACTTATGTGGCATCCGCATAATATTGATAGATTCATTTTGAGTCTATCGATGCTATTGCCTCAGTTTGTCAATGCGGGTCTATTCAAACTCCTCATCTCCGGCACTTTCCTCTCTTGACCGGCAATGCACGAGATAATATAATATGTTGAATGGCCATTACATAATTTATGCACATCATAGGGGTTGTAGTTATGTGATTCAAGGTCCTGTAGATGCGTGATAATAAGAAAGTAAGCAAAGAAGTTACTTCTTTGAATACAAACATTACAGTGTCCAGAAATTCAACAACACATGTACTTACATTTGAGATATCCAAAATTTGGCAAAGAAGGAGCATAGCATTTATACACGTCAGATAGCCACAATTGCATTCATCAATTTGCATAGCCACACGAACCCATTAGTGTTGAGTGGAAGCACCTAGATCATGTTCTAACAAAATGTGCTCTACACAACATACAATTTTTTTGGAGGCACTACATAGATAAGAACTTGCTTCAGTAAGGAATTACAAACATACACAACAAGAAAATGCATAAATATTTTGTTGGGGATAAAGGCCATTAGGCCTATACCATCACAAACTAACCCTAATCTCATTCTTTCTTATTGATAATATAGAAAAATAAAGAGCTCACACATAGTGTGAGAAGAAGATCCACCAAAACTCTCTCTCTCTCTCTCTCTCTCTCTCTCTCTCTCTCTCTCTCTCTCTCTCTCTCTCTCTCTCTCTCTCAGTCCTAATATGTCAACCCTTGCATCCCTTCCACGCTGCGTGTCATAAAATCTAATATCAGACCAGTCAAATGATTTCCTCATATTAAACTGATCATTTAATGCGGGATAATAAATGGGAACAAGGGTAGAATATAGGTATGTTCTTTAGATGCATCGCAGTACGGGACCAAATGTAATGGGTCCAAACGGGAGATGGTATATCAAAGAGCAATGCTAATGGATATTAACACAAGGTTGGTAATGGGACACTTTTATTCCTAGGACACTTTTATGTCCTGTTAAGTGACCATTTTCCTTGAATTATGTCAAGAGTTTCAAAATGGATTTTGAGGTGCTATCTGTCTAGAAAGTTGTCTCATGAGCTGAAAAAACCTTGACATTTTTTTGGAATATCAATTCCATCTTTAACCTTGTCCTTGCACAACATTTCACAACCTAAACTGTGTGAAAAAACGGGTCTTGTTTTTGGCTTTTTTCAACTTTTTGCAACTATACCACTCTAGCATTCATGTTTGTGAGGTCTATAATTCTAGAGAACTATATTTAGTAGTCTTCAACATGTCCTAATGCTTCTAGGGAGAAATAAATGTTAAAGTTGTATGTTATGACCAAATTACAAAAATTGTCAAATCCTGTTTCTTAGGCAATTTTAGCTCTTCTATGATTTTTTTGGTGGCTTTCATGATATCCAAATGCAGTTTTGATTTTCTATGTCGCATATTGTAACATAAAACTAATATTCCTTGAGTTTTGGGGCACCTAATACCCTATTTTTCTTAGTACAGAACGATGGTTGATTTTTTCAATTATAGAAGAAAACGAAACATTCTAGTATATCAAGTATAGCTTTTTCAATATTGTTAGTTTCTTGTGACAACTACATGCATTTTGTAGGTAGTAACCATACCTAGTCATAAGGATCAAATTTGGCTAGATATTGAATAGTTTCTATGGGATTCTACAACTCATAATGTTGAACCCAGTTTTTTCATGTTTGCTGTATTTAGCACTTCGTCTTTGTCCCCAAGATTCCCCTTGGTAAGAGATTTATTATTCTTTTGACATGCTCCATGGCTCCTTATGAACCTAAAGGACAATAGGAAACTAAGAAAACATGCATATATTATTTGTATTGAGCGTGGCTAAAGAAACTTTGATGATAGGTTTGCAGAATGGTAAAAATTCACCTTTTTTGTACCTATTTCTTTTGGCAAAACAAAAAATAGTGAGTGAGAAGCAATCATATGTTCTGATCACCAACCCATTGAAGTTTACTAGGGAATTTATCTCAAGTCCTACAGAAATCCCTAATCTTATTTTTATGCAACAAAATGTAAGAAATGATTGTTTTGATGAAAATGTACTGGTCCATCAACTTTGGAGGCTTGGTGTGATCAAAAGATGAGAAATTTTACAAGTTTCTTATTTTTTCCATGTGTAGTAGGCCTTGAACTATAACCTCATGAAAGGATTTTACAAAATGAGTGGATCTACTATGGTTTTGGAGGTTTTTTTCAAAACCCTGAAAGGACACTTTTATGTCCTGTTAGGTTACCAACCTAGTGTTAAAGACCATAAAGTTAGTGTGAAAAGTCCTTTGACCATAAGTAAGCTAGGGTTGAGCTTGTCATGGGAACTCACCCCAAGCTTGAGTTGCTTGCTTTGCCTGATGACTAAGGTACTTGTCATGCTTGATGACTAAGGTTCTTGAGGTTCTTCTCATTCTTTCTGACTGAGATGCTTGTGGTGCTTGTGCTTGCCAACAACTAGGGAGCTTGTGGTGCTTGAAGTGAGGTGTTCCACAAAGTAAAAAAGATTGCTACAAGGAGGGGGCGAGCCCTAAAAGAGGGGGTACAGAGAGAACACACACACACCCTCACACAAGGCAACCTTGGTACAAAGAGATCAAATAGGACACTTGTCAAGCTCCTCGTGATGTTGCCCTCATGGTGTGCGTGAAGCCTATTGGTTGGCATCCCAAGGGATCCAATCATAATTTAGTATATTTAATTTATTGTTTTTGCTTTTATCAAGTCCTCTCTCTCAAGGGGGAAAGGGGGACCCTTGCCCCAAGACAACCCTTGTTGCTTCTAATGCATTTAGCATGTGTTTGGCTAGTCTTGTAGGGGTTCACTGAGCTTCAAGATTGAGCTACAAGGGGGGGTCGACGAAATCAAGAAGGGGACTAGCTTGGGGGGTATACTTTGCCACACACACTCTCCATTGTGTGAAGTGCCAAGTGGAAGAGCTCCATCTCTTTCTCCAAGCGTCTCTATAGTATGTAGAACTAAAGTTAAAAAAATTGTCATGCGTCTCTATCAAAAGGGAAACCAGGCAGAGATAAGGAGATGACAAGCCAGAGCGGGAAAGGGTGTGTGTTTGTGCTCTTTTGCTAGCCATGCTAAGTCGATTCTCCTTCTATTCTTTGCCCCCTGCAATGCTTGGTTGTGCTCCACTAGTCTCGGAGTTCGAACTGCAGGCGTTGCATCTCGCTACAGATTGTGTGTGCGTGTGGATGCGTGTGCGTGTGTGTGTGTGTGTTTGTGTGTGTGGGTGTGTTATGCCCTTTTCCAACGTTGGTCGAATTTGCATACACTCAATTCTCTCTCTATCTCATTGTTGCTCACCGATTTGCTATTGCTGCATTCGATTTGCATCTGAGGCTACAATCCCCAAGATACTGTGTGTTCGTAGCTCCGAAGCTCATTGATTAGGTTTTCCCCTTGCCGAGACTGTTCACTACCCCAATTGGCTCAATGTCAAACCTCATAAGGTAGCACACCATGTCAAACCTACCCCAATTGACTCAATGCCGTACCTCACAAGGAAGCACACAATGTTGAACCTCTGTCTTCATGGAAATCGAGTGTGACAGTGTGTGTGTGTGTGAGAGAGAGAGAGAGAGCACTACACACATGCCCAGGTTCCTTCTATTCACGCTACTATGTTGGCTAGCGAGGGATGTTGTTCTTGCATTACCTGTTGCATCTCTCAAATGCATGGGCTTCCTTCATGGCTTCACATGCATCTTGCACCTGTGCAGCTTCCCCTTGTTCTCGCTCTTGCTGCTCACGTGTAACCCATTCCTCTACATATGTGGCATCCGCATAATCTTGATAGATTAATTTTGAGTCCACTAATATTGTTGCGTCATTTTGTCAATGCGGGTATTTTGAACTCCTCAGCTAGCGCACTTTCCTCTCTTGACTGGCTATGCACCAAATAATACAATATATTGAATGGCCATTACATAAGGTTTATGCACAGCATAGGGGTTGTAGTTATGTAATTCAAAGTCCTATAGATGAGTGATAATAAGAAAGTAAGTAAAGAAGTTACTTCTTTCAATACAAACATTGCAATGTTCAAGAATTCAACAACATGTATACTTACATTTGACATATCCAAAATTTGGCAAAGTAGGAGCATAGCATTTATAAACGTCAGATTGCCACTATTACATTCATCAGTATGTGTGGCCACACTGACCCGTTAGTGTTGAGTGGTAGCACATAGGAGTAAAAAAATGTTCTCTAAACAACATACAAAGTTTTTTTTACTCTCTTCAGTAAGGAATTACAAACATACACTACAAAATGCATAAATATTTTGTTGGGGATAAAGGTCATTAGGCCTATACCATCACAACTAACCCTCACTAACCCTAGTCTCATTCTTTCTTATTGTTTAATATAGAAAATAAAGAGCTCACACATAGTGTGAGAAGAAGATCCACCAAAACTCTCTCTCTCTCTCTCTCTCTCTCTCTCTCTCTCTCTCTCTCTCTCTCAATCCTAATCTGTCAGCCCTTGCATCCCTTCCACGCTTTGTGTCATAAAATCTAATATCAAACCACTCAAATGATTTTCTCATATTAAAATGATCATTTAATGCAGGAGAATAAATGGGAACAAGGGTTAGAATATAGGTATGTTCTTTAGATGCATCGCAGCACGGGACCAAAGGTAATGGGTCCAAAGGGAGATGGTCTATCAAAGAGCAATGCTAATGGATATTAAAGACCAAAGGTTAGTGTTAAAAGTCCTTTGATCGTAAGTAAGCTAGGGTTGAGCTTGTCATGGGAACCCGGTCCAAGCTTGAGCTGCTTGCCGTGCTTGACGACTAGGTGCTTGAGGTGCTTGTCATGCTTGATGACTAAGGTTCTTGAGGTGCTTGTCATGCTTGCTGACTAAGATTCTTGAGGTGCTTTCATTCTTTCCGACAACTAGGGAACTTGGGGTGTTTGAAGGTGAGGTGTTCCACAAAGTCAAAAATATTTCTACAAGGAGGGGGCGAGCCCTACAAGAGGGGGCTAGAGAGAGAACACACACACACCCTCACACAAAGCAGCCTTGGTACAAAGAAAGAAAATAGGACACTTGTAAAGCTCTCCTCATATTTCCCTCATGGTGTGCCTAAAGCCTATTGGTTGGCCTCCCAAATGATCCGATGATGATTTAGTAGATTTGATTAATTGTTTTTGCAATTATGAAGTCCTCTCTCTCAAAGGAGAAAGGGTTACACTTGTCCCAAGACAACCCTTGTTGATTGTAATGAATCCTGCATGTGTTTGGCTAGTCTTGCAGGGGTTCACTGAGCTTCAAGCTTGAGCTACAAGGGGGGTTGACCAAAGCAAGAAGGGAACTAGATTGGGGGGTATACTCTCCCACACACACTCACACACACTCATTGTGGGAAGTGCCAAGTGGAAGAGCTGCATCTCCTTCTCCAAGCTAGTAGAGAAGTTGAGAGACTACACCAACACTCTTGGCTATGGAAGGCAAATCCAATCAAGATCCATGCTTCAATGATTAAGCTTTCCATCTTCTCCATCTTCATTACTATGCTATTATGTATGCTAGCAATAAGAGTGATGATAAGTGACAAGGCCTTGTGACTGAGGCTTGGGATAGTTAATTCTTTTGATACATTTGATGTTATGCTTGTGATGCATAAGTCTTTCCAACTTCATTGCATCACCTAGGTCACAAGGAACACAAATATTGCCCGCTTCAATTCCGACGTCAAATTACCAGCATCAATGACCGGTTTCGGTATATGTGTAGGTAAATCTGGAGGGAGATAAACTTTTTTTAACTTTGTTTTTTAATTTTTGATGACTATACCGGCAAGTATTTCGGCGCCTGTATGGATTTGTTTTTTACATCTCTAATGGCGCCTATACTGGCGGACCTTGCAAAAAAGGAACCTGCGGCTCTTCCCTACGTATTTCCCTCATTCTCTGCCTCTTCTCTTGCCCTCAACTGTTGCAAATTTTTTGCCCAACGAGTTGCCGGAGGTGAGATTCTTGCTTGTGGACTACTCCCCAACATCAAGGTGAGATTCTTTTACAGTTTGTGTGTATGTGTGTGTAACATAGTGTGTGTGTGTGTGTGTGTGTGCACATTTTTACAGGTTTAAAGACGGTTTTAATACTCTTTCTTACTCAAATAGGCCGCATGTGAGTGCTCAAAAGTTTCATGTATTTATATTTAATTTAAAACTATATTGTATATTGACAAAGTAAAATTTTATTCTTTAGGCTTTCAATACTTTGAATTTTTATGCAATTTTAAAATTATGCTTTGACAATTTTTTTTGAAATTATGCTTTGGTTTTGAAATTATGCTATGGGAAATTTTGTTTTGAAATTATGCTTTGGAGGAATTTTGTTTCGAAATCATGTTATGGGGAAATTTTGTTTTGAAATTATGCTACCATCTCATCATCATCATGCGATTGATAAGGTTTAGCTTATAGGTTTCGGTTAGGTTTAGGTTTATGTTATAGGTTAGGTTAGGTTATAGGTTAGGTTATACGTTAGGCTAGGTTAGGTTATAGATTAGGTTAGATTAGGTTTAGGTTATAGGCTAGGTTAGAGCTAGCAACAAATAGTAGAAAAAATGAAAATAAACTTCAAAAATGACTCGTGTACTTCAAAAAACATGAACGGAGTTCGCTTAGGTTAGGTTTAGGTTTTAAGTTAGGTTATAGGTTAGGTTATGTTATAGGTTATGTTAGATTAGATTATAGGTTAGATTTAGGTTATAGATTAGGTTAGGTTATAGGTCGGGTTAGAGCTAGTGGCAAATAGTAGAAAAAACGTAAACAAACTTTGAAATGACTCGTGCACTTCAAAAAATACAAACGGACGTTGGTTAGGTTAGGTTATGTTACGTTAGGTTTAGGTTGTAGGTTGTACGTAAAAGGTCACGTTAGGTTAGGTTAGATTGTACATAAAAGGTTAGGTTGGGTTAGGTAAGGTTGTATGTTAGTCTAAGTTTAGAGTATAGGTTAGGTTACGTTAGGTTGTATGTAAAAGGTTAGGTTAGGTTGTTTAGGTTATAGCTTAGGTTAGAGCTAGCGACAAATAGTAGAAAAAACATAAACGAACTTTGAAAATGACTCGTGTACTTCAAAAAACGCAAACGGGATTTGGTTAGGTTAGGTTTAGGTTATAGGTTAGGTTGGAGCTAGCGACAAATTAATAGTAGAAAAAATGCAAATGGACTTCGAAAATGACTCGTGTACTTCAAAAAACGTAAACGGGATTTGGCTAGATTAGGTTTAGGTTTTTTAGGTTAGAGGTTAGGTTTTGTTTAGGTTAAGCGTAGGTTTATAGGTATTTTAATAGTTAGGTTTTTAAGGTTTAGGTTTAATAGTATTATAGTAGTTAGGTTAGAGAGGTAGCGGGCAAATAGTAGAAAACAAATAGAAACAGATTTCAAAATAGTAGATGACTTATACATTCAAAAAAAAACACAAATAGATTTGGTTAGGTTATGTTATAGGTTAGGTTTAGGTTATAGGTTATAGGTCAAGTTAGTTTAGATTTAGGTTTAGTTGTAGATTTCAAAAAGTGCACATTGGCCTTCAAATGCGACTTCACCACGTATAGCATTCAAAACCACACATATATTATATTATCATAAATGATAGACGAAGCTTAGACTATCCTATGGTCCAAATCTGGTCAGATCTCGTGCTCTGGACTCGAGGCTTGCGAGGATCGGACGCTGGCTAGAGAATGTGAGGTTGTTAGTTAGCTGAGCCGGCAAATAGTATTTTTAAAAAATACAAACGGACTTTGAACATGCCTTTTGTACTTCAAAACGCAAATAGAATAGACATTGATATACAAAGTAAAATAATGCAATCAGACTTCAAAAGTGCACACAGACTTCAAAAACTTTTATATATATCATTGATAAAAAAAAAAGACAAGATTATTACCCTGCAGTCCTAATCTTCGTGCACTCTCTACTCCGAGGTGTGCGAGAATCGGGCGTAGTAGCTAGAGAGAATGTGAGGTGTCATGTATTGTCATTAGTTAGTAGTGTGTAGTTATAACAAGAGTGTTTTAATTATTTGTTGCATCATTGGTAGATAAAGTATGGACGATAGAATGCGTTTGTCCTTTGCGCATTGCAAGCATCAGATCTTTTCAAAACAAAAAATATGCTACCAGAACATACGCAATCACGATCTCTTTCTGATAAAGCAGCTACAAGACCTGCGTTATCGAGCGCATGGTCCAAATACAATAGATCAAACCCCACAAGTAGATATTGCTCAAACTTCATCCCAGAGAGGACAATTTTCAAACGAATAGCCATCGATTGAGTCCTCCCAAGCAATATTTTATGTGGCATTTCAAGAAGTAGAGATGGAGAAGATGTTAGATGCGTTCTTTGACATTGATTCCATCATGAAAACATAGAGGATGGAAACATTCAAGGAAATACTACCAACCAATCTCAGCCATATTGTCCATATCGATGGAATGATAGTAACGATAAAGAGGGTGAGATGATGCAAACTCTTGCACGCATGTCGTTTTACAATGGTGCAAAAATCTCAGTTCTTTGTACCGTGTTGCAATGCTTAATTTTCAGTTTGATGCCTTCCTCACAGAGCTTTTTAGGTAAATACACTGTATCCTAAGCATGATAAATTACATATTACAAGTCAGTAATGTGATCAAGTGAATGACTTGTTCATGTAACGACAGGTTTCTCATCGACCAAATCTTGCCAGAATGGAATCACATGCCCCCTACCTGTCCGGGCGCTAAAAAGATTCTTACTAATTTGGGCTTGGATTATCACAAAATATATGCATGTCCTAATGATTTATACTTTTTTGGAATGAGTTGAAAATTTGGAACAGTGTCCCAATTGTGGATCAAACAGGTATAGAGAGGACACACAAGGAAAATTTATCCCTGCAAATGTCCTTTGACACTTTCCTATCATCACAAAAATAAAGAGCACGTTCAGGTGCACGTCTATAGCCGCTTTGATGACATGGCACTCAAATACTAGATTGACAGATGATGTGATACGGGTACCTGCTGACTCTCGTGCATGGAAGCACATAGAGTAAAGTTGGCCTACATTTAAGAATGAGCGTCGATGTATCCTCTTTGGTCTGACAATGGACGGTGTAAACCCATTTGGATTGTGGAGTTCTTCATGGACCACGTGGCCTATTTGTCTATTTAATTATAATCTTCCACCATGGCTAGCTATCAAGAAGGGCCATATGTTGTTGTCACTGATCATGCCAAGAAAGTATAAAGCAAAGAACATGGACTTCTATCTCGCACCACATATATAAGAGCTCCAAATCTTGTGGACAGAAGTCGATGTGGTTGATATCAACCAATCAGACAACAGAATGTACATGTGCAAGGAATTCTCATGTGGACCATGCACGGTTGGCTAGGCTTCGGTGAGTGTTCAGGTAAGTGCCTTTGAAACCCTCACACACATGTTATTCCTGGCTATGTCAACACTTTTATATTTTAATTTTTTGATTTTTCAAGGTTGAGTTACTCGAGCAATCATGCATGTTCAAAATGTGATCCTCAACTTGGCTTCCGCCGCTCTGAGCATTTGATAAAGATATTTTATGAGGAGCATGGTAGATTTTTGCTTGAAGGACATGAGTGATGTGGACCAAACATATGAAAACATGACATGTATCCACTAAAAGCGAGCAATTGGAAAAACATGTGGCGGGAGAGGGGAGATTTCATGCCACCTGGAATGAAAAGATTTAGATTTTCCATGAACTCCCGTACTGGAGTGACATGCTAATTAACCATCTGCTTGACCCAATGCACATCTTCAAGAATGTGGGGGAGATCATATGGAAAACCATCACTAGAAAAAGGGAGAGCAAAGTCCAAAGAGATGACCTGCAGGCTGTGTGGGTCGAATGCTAGAGATGTGACCTCAACTTTAACTCAATGGAAAGTTTGTTATACCAAAAGGTCCATGGGTTTTGAGTTGTGCAAAAGAGCAAAAAGTGAAGAAGACTATATCTTCATTCAAGACTCCCACTGGGTGCATGCAATGTTTGAAAACAGCTTTTACAAGAAATGACAATCTTAATGGTCTTAAGTCCCACGATTGGCACAAATTTTTACAGTTTATCTTACCAATTGAAATAAGGGTTTGTTTAACAGATAACATTATAAGAACAATCTACAAATCAGTGAGTTGGTATGCTACATTAGTTCAAAAGTGATAAGAGATGACATTATCGATGCATCACACTTAAATTCTAACAAAGCAGTGTGCATGGTGAAGAAGTAATTTCAAAAAAACATTCTTACCATCCAAATGCATGTACTTGTGCATATGTTTGATGAAGTTGTAGTTGCTGGGGTAGTCCATAACATTCTTCTTGGAGAGATTTATGAAGACTTTAAAGGGGTTCATTTGTCAAAGAGCTCACCCCATGGGTAGCATGGCTAAAGGATGGCTTGTACAAGATTCTCTTGTCCTCATCAACGAATTGTTTGGCTCAATTGATCCAGAGATACCTCGAATGTGGAATACTGAGTTCAACCTCAAGGTGACTGGGGAGGAGGCATCATTAAAAAGATGGAAATCACAATGTGAGAAAAGGTTATGAGATTTTTCCTTCTCAACTCAGACATCATCATGCAAAAGTGGATAGAGAGTTACAAAGGAGAAAAGAAACAAGCTTGACAAATTTCCTGGATTTCAAGTGCAACAGTGCCACTAAAAAACTTTCTTTTCCAGATCATCTTCAAAAATTGCCCAACTTTCCAGTTGGGTGGTGGTTAGCTGTGACAATCTCAAAGGCAAAAAAGAATAGAGTGTTGATTATTGAAGAGGAAGAGGAGATGTCAAGGGGTTGCGATTGGCATGTATATTTTCACAACTTTCTTTTTGAGCTCCACATGATCACATTACTTTAATAACTTTAAGTTTGTTTCAATTTTGTTGCTGTAGTATCACAAATATGGAGCTTTGTGGTCACATGGGAAACACGTCAGAGTGAAACGAATCGACGAACAAAGGGTAACTTTCGACAGTGGTGTTAGGGCAAGCTTTGTCCAACAAAATAGGAGTAGTGCCATGGATGAGAACATAGAGACTAGGCAACTTGAATTGAATGTGGCAGGTAAAGTAGAGCAAGATGCTCTAATTCTCTCATTAGACAATGTGTCTAATTCCTGGATAGTAGATTCCGGGGCTTCATTCCATGCGACACCACACAAGCAACATTTCCAAGACTACACCAAAGGTAATTTTGGGTATGTATACTTGGGAGATAATGAAGCTTGTGAGATTTTCGGTAAAGGTACACTTTCTATCAAAACTGCTAACGGAAATGAAAGGAAGCTTAAAGATGTTAGGCATGTTCCTTCTCTTCACAAAAATTTGATCTCTACAGGACAATTGGACGATGAAGGTCACAACATTGCATTCTGAACAAACAGTGGAAGATCTCAAAGGGGTCTTTGGTGGTTGCCAAGGGAGAAAAAGTCGGTACACTTTACTTGTGTACTATTAGCACGCGACCTTCAGCTTGTGCAGCAAGTACAGAAGTTGATAGTGTGGTGTGGCACTACCGACTTGGGCATATGAGTGCCAAAGGAATGCAAATCCTTCAAACAAAGAAGCTTCTACCAGGTTTGAAAGAAGTGGACTTAGAGTTCTTTGAAGATTGTGTTTATGGTAAACAAAAAAGGGTAAAATTTCAAAAATCAAGAAATGACAGAAAAAATAAAAAACTTGAGTTGGTTCATTCTGATGTTTGGGGTCCTGCAAGTACACCATCACTTGGTGGCTCATTGTACTATGTAGCATTCATAGACGATGCGACTAGAAAAACATGGGTTTATGTCATGAAGAATACATCCGATGTATTTTCCATATTTCAAAGGTGGAAAGCCTTTGTGGAGAATGAAACAGGTACCAAGGTTAAATGCCTCAGATCCGACAATGGAGGCGAATATTGCAGCCAAGCTTTTGAAAGCTTTTGTGCTAGCAATGGCATTTGGAGGCAAAGGACAACCCCAAGGACACCTCAACAAAATGGGATTTTGGAAAGGATGAACAGGACAATCATGGAGCGAGCACGAAGCATGCAGCTACATGCAGGCCTATCGCTTGAGCTTTGGGTAGAAGCTGTAAGTACGTCTGTGTACGTAATCAATCGGTCACCCTCAACGGCATTGGATGGGGGAGTTCCAAAAGAGGCATGGACAGGTAAACCGGTGAATTATGCATTTCTCAAAGTGTTTGGGTGTGAGGCTTTCATGCACATAGATAGAAGCCTAAGATCAAAGCTAGATGCAAAGTCCAAAAAGTGTTTCTTCATTGGCTATGGAGAAGGTGACTTTGGGTACAGCCTATGGAATCCTGAAGATGGTAAAATCTTAAGGAGTAGGGATGTAGTTTTTAACGAAACAAAATATGTACAAAGATTACTTGGAAAGAAAACAAACAAAAGAAACAGGTGATGAGTACATGGAGCTTGAGGACGGTGAAGACTCAAGGACTGCAAACGGTGACAATGTGAAACAACGTCAAGCAAATGAGGAGCCTCAACCTATTCCCCAAAGATCTACAAGAGAAACTAGACCTCCAGAAAGGTTTGTTCCTTCCTTCAACCATCTCTTGATCTCAGATTCTAGAGAGCCAGAATCATATGAAGAAGCTATGCAATATGAATCCAAAGAAGAATGGACGAAGAGCATGCAAGTGGAGATGGACTCACTACATCGCAACCAAACATGGGAGTTGGTTGAGTTGCCTAAAGGTAAGCGGGCACTTCAAAACAAATGGGTGTACAAGCTGAAGGAAGAAGAAGGTGGGAAGAAAAGGTACAAGTCTAGGCTTGTGGTAAAAGGGTTTTCTCAAAAGAAAGGTATTGAATTCAATGAAATATTTTCTCCTATTGTAAAAATGAACTCAATTAAGCTTGTCTTAAGCCTTGTGGCTTCTCATGATCTAAATCTTGAGCAAATGGATGTAAATACAGCATTCCCTCACGATGACTTAGAGGAAGAAATCTACATGCTTCAACCAAAGGGGTATGAAGTAAAAGGTAAGGAGAAAATGGTTTGCAGATTAAAGAAGAGCTTGTATGGTTTAAAGCAAGCATAAAGACAATGGTACTTGAAGTTTGATTGATGGATGTTGGATCATGGTTCACAAGATGCAACTCAGATCACTGCGTCTACACGAAGAATTTGGGAGATGGGAAATTCATCATCCTAATGTTGTATGTTGATGACATGTTGATTGCAAGTGCTAACATGCAGGACATCAAAGACCTAAAAGAGGAGCTGTCTAAATATTTTTCAATGAAAGATTTAGGTGCTGCAAAGAGGATACTTGGTATGAAAATATCAAGGGACAGGACGAAGACAATAAAGCTATCTCAAGAAGATTACATCAAGAAGGTACTACAAAGGTTTGCAATGCAAAATGCAAAACCAGTTTCTACACCTTTGGTTGGTCATTTTAAACTAACGAAGGATATGTGTCCAAAGACACAAGAGGAGATAGCCTATATGTCTAAAGTTCCATATGCTGCAGCGGTAGGTTCTCTAATGTATGCTATGGTCTGGACAAGGCCAGACATTGCACATGCAGTGGGAGTTGTGAGTAGGTTCATGGACAACCCAGGTAAAGAGCATTGGCAAGCTGTGAAGTGGATACTTAGGTATCTAAAAGGGACCACAACAAATGCTTTGTATTTTGGAGGAGCTGATACTTTTTTAGAAGGGTATGCTGATGCAGATATGGCAGGTGACAAAGATACTCGAAGGAGCACTACTAGCTATGTGTTCACGGTTGGAGGCACAGCAGTAAGCTGGGCTTCAAAGCTGCACAAAGTGGTTTCACTTTCTACCACGGAAGCAGAGTATGTAGCAATGATGGAGGCAAGCAAAGAAATTCTGTGGCTTCACAGATTCTTAGAAGAGCTTGGATTCAAACAAGACAATTGTGTCTTGTACAGTGATAGCCAAAGTGCTATCCATCTTGCGAAGAACTCAGCCTTTCATTCAAGGACAAAGCACATTGAGGTGAGATATCACTTCATACACACTCTTTTGGAAGAGGGACATTTAAAGCTAGGAAAGGTGCATACAAGTGAAAATCTTGCAGACATGTTTAAAAAGGTGGTCAACAAGGAGAAGTTGAGCTTTTTCTCATCTTCAATCGGCATTAAAGGATAAGAAGCCAGAATGGAAAGCAGTCACACAGGTTTGGTTTGAAGATCGGTCTCCAAGTGGGAGATTGTTAAGTATGGAGCCTGATTTACCCTTGTAATTTTCTGTGGTAAAAGCCCACATTTGTAAGGCCCCCATTATGAGGAGAATCCATCTTGCGTGAAGGAAAATCACTCGTCGGAAACCAAAATTTTCACGACCAAAAATCAGGGGCAACTTTTTTTTCCCTCGCCGGAATATTATGGCCGGACGGCGGCGGGAAAGTGGTCGAAAAACAACCTTCAATTGGCCGATGGCCGGTAGTCAATGGCTAGTGGCCGGTGGTCGGAAGTCAATGGCCAGTGGCCGGTGGACGAATTCAAAAGCGGACTTGTCTTCTCAAGGGAGGCCACACATGGGTGGAATGGAGGGTCCGATTTGGACTTATCTACACAAGGGCGGCTACACATGGGAGAGGGCAGCCCTTTTGGCCTATCAAAGGAGACCATTTCTACACACATTTCATAGTGTGAAGTTGATGCAACAAGGTGAGAGTGAGGTGGTGAGAGTGAAGCAAGGCGGGAGCTCCATTAAGGGTATAATCCCTCTGTAAACTACTTCTTGTTTTAAAGTACTAAATCCATTGAGTGGTTGCTTTCCCGTGGACGTAGCCCACATTGGGTGAACCACGTATATCGTGTGTACTCTCTCTCTCTCTCTCTCTCTCTCTCTCTCTCTCTCTCTCTCTCTCTCTCTCTCTCTCTCTCTCTCTCTCTCTACTCTATAATCTCGTGTATGTAAATCTGTCTCTCTCCATTAAGTAATCTACTCAATTCTCTATTTGGCTACATCTTATTTCCTAACATTCGGAGCCTCGGTGCAGTCGAGTTGCCGGTCCTGTTGGCCTTGGTCGACCACCTTGGTCATGTGTTGTGCAAGGCATAGATGCGGCGGTCGCAGTCGGATGTCGTTGTCTATCCACGCACTGTGCAGAGGAAAAAACGTTTGTCTTCTTTTGCTGCATAGCAAAGACACTGGTGTCTGTAGAACGTGAGAGAGAATCAGAGCATCGCACACATGCAAGCCGCTTTTAGCCTCCTCCCAAAAATAGATCGGATACCGTTGAAAGGGTGGTGGTAATGTGTGTGCTAGTCTCCAACCAACCGTGCTATCTGATAGCCTCCCCCTAGCGTACACAATGTCCGACTGTGACGGTGACCTTGCCCATAGGACACATGTCCTTACATCTACCCTCATTCCCCACTATCTCTCTCCACCTTTGAATGTGTTTGAGGCCTTGGGACTAAAGCCAAGCATGGTTAATGCTTTCTACAAGGTCTATGTTATGCTCGTGATGCATGAAGCTTTCCATCTTCATTGCATCACCTAGATCACAAGAAACACAAAGATTGTATTGTACCAAGTCGCTCTTGATGGGAGAATATAATACAAAAGCCTATTGGAGGGGGGACCGAATCCACATAAATCCAGCCCTCAACTGTTTTCAAGTTCTCTAAACTCTGTCTCTTGCAAAAGTATTGTTCATACCAAGTTAATTAAGTACTATAGTTATGTTGCTATCGATAATCCAGTTCACTCTCTCTGTTCTCAAAGTAGCCTCACAAAAATGCTCACTCTGATTCTATTAATTGCGCTATTCTCAAAGATCATAGGCCATTTCCATTACACTAAGGATAGATACACAACTGGAATGGACAGACCATGAATTCTCTTCAAGAGTAGATGACCTTGAAAAGCTAGATGAACTCTGCTTGAAAGCTGTAACTTCAGTCTATGTTCAGAAAAGAAGGCAAAAGAAGTTTTTTGATAAGCGTATGCGCTCAAAAGAATGTAAAATAGGCGTTTATGTCCTGGTTTATTCATTAAAACAACATGCCAAGAAACTTAAAAAGTAAGGGATGGGATCCTTTGTGATCAAAGATCTATCACCAAGTGGAGTTGTCAAGCTTGCTACATCAGTTGGTGAAGAAATGCCAAATTGGATTAGTGGATGTAGACTGCAAATTTATCATTTTCCACTAGCCCATGACATGCTCCAAGAAATCCATGAGTAGAAGAAAAGGAGGAAAGAAAAACATCGAATAATCAAAGAAGCTCAAGCGGAAGCAAAGGAACGAATGGCAAAGAGAAAGATTCTATTGAAAGGGGAGCAGCTAGGACTACCACTATGGATCAATGCACTCAAAGTAACACAATTTGATGAAAAAGATATGGTGGATCCCACTATGAAAGTTAAGGTTGGAAGTACCAAGTGGGAGCAAGTGCACTTCTAGATTCAGGAGGTCAAGGAAATCTTATTTCCTACAACTTATACAAGCAACTTGCACTTGAGTAAAATCTCCAACCCACACAAGAGGACATTCAAAGCATTCAATCAAGGCTATAGTATGGACAATCATACTTTTGCAAATTAACCAGTATGTCTATCCACATAAGTTTTATGTGGTAGAAGATAAACCAATACAACATCCAGTGTTGCTTGTTCTGTCATGGTAGAGAAAGTAAAATGTATAGACTGATTGAAGTTCTGACACAATCACCATTCAACATGCAAAGGAAATCAAAGTGGTTCCATTTGCTACACACACAACTGATAAACCATCGATAGTTGAGTCAAGAGATAAGGGAAAACAACCCTTACAATGGTTCAACAATGGATACCAAAGAGGACTTATAAAGAGATCACTTTTGCAAATTTCCAACCCAAAATGACAGTGCACATGTGAAGAAAACCCACCAAGCAAAGGCATCTATCACATCCTACCATAGCACATAAGAAGGTCTAGATCAAGAAGGATGAAGTCGAATGGTTTTGGCACACGAGGCTCAAAGCCACCTCTCCAGTGACATATAATACTCCCCAAAACTAAACCCAGCGTATATCACAAAAGTATGGGTGCCAAAGAAGTTGCTTATAGTCCAAGCCAATCAAGAAGAGCCCTAGATTCCAAAGAGACAGAATAGGGAACTCCCTTTAGTACAAGCACCTAAGATTCAACCAAGACCAAAGCCTAGAAAACCAAAGCAAAATAGAAAGAATATTTGGTTACCTAGGATCCTATGGCAAGCACAAAAGATACATCCTTAGATATGGATTCCTAAACAAAAGACCAAGCATACAACATATTCTGTCTTGGATTCACACAAGTGTACAACCACATGACGGCAGATAGATCGGAAAAAAAAGAGCATCCAATGTCAATTCAACAAAGAGGAGCAGAATTAGAATTCTTGTTATTTCACCACTCCAATATAGGTAATGCCACAATAGTAAACCTGAACATCGAATACTAGAAAGCATATTGGTTATATCCTCCTCTGGCACAACATTAATTTTTCCATGCATTGACTAAGTATGCATATAGGGCTACACTACACGGCCTGCATTAGCACAATGTTGATATCCATGTATAGCACATACCCTATGACAACACACCATCATCCAAGAGGACTCCAACTAGGAGGGGGGGGAAGCATTGCCAATGTGGACCCACGACAAACATAAAAAAGTGCAAAAAAGGGCAGCGTTTTTTATGATTTTGGTTTTTTTGTGTTTGATTGCAAAACATTTAGGTAAACCCAAGTACTTATGCCCTTATCTAACATGATTTTACACATATATGAGAACAAATGGCAAAACTAAGCCTTTAGATGTGTATGTGTGTGTGTGTAAAAATAGGCTTTAGATGTGTGTGTGTGTGTGTGTAAAAATAGGAATTTTTTGAGCTAAAATATGATAAAACGAAGAAATCCGACCAAACATATTACAAATAAACATACATAGCATCTTATCGTGCTGTTTTTTGAATCACTTTGGTTTATTGCCAATTTTTGGATTTAATTTTCTATTTTTGTTTTATTTATACAAATTTCTGTTAAAAAAACGAAGAAAATTAGAAAAAGCAGGTAAGATGTTGATGCAATGACAAAAGGAAAATATGGGGTTGATGATTAAGTCAAGGAAAACATATGGTGAACTGAGGGTGCAATTATGAAAATGTTACAAAACGTCCAATTTGATTAGTTTTGAGAAAAATGACTTTTTTTTTGAAAAATGGGCAAACGGAGTCCAAATTGATAAATTTTTAACCTTATATTGCATGTTTGCGACAAGATAGAGGCACATGTCAAATTCCATGAAAAGTGTTTTTGAGACCCCCAATATAAGAAATGTTGAGCCCACTTACTAGTTCATTTTCACTATTCACGTTTAGAGAGAGCTTGAGAGACCTAGAGCGGGTGGATCTTCTACGGATTTGTACAGTGCCCACAACACACCGATTGAGGCCAAATATGAGAGGCACGCTTATTACCATGTTCTCTTCATGTTCATTGCTAAATTCAATACAAAAAGCTAACAGAAGCAGTAATGTAGCATCGGCGAGTTAAAAGCAAGTAGCTCAATGATCACAAACCCGATAGCTACAAGACTTGATAGGGGGTTGACCCTAGGCTAAATGAGCATGACTATGACCTTCCATACCATTTTAGATCATAAATAAAAACCCTAACATTCTCGGGCCTTGCATAAGACCATCTAAGACAAGCTGCCAAAATTGCACGAGACTTCATGGGTAGATGCCTCTCGAGGTTGTCTATAAGCCTTTATCAATCTACCAAAAGTGGATCAAAATGTCAATCTCAGCTTCGAACATGCAAAGCATCATTTGGCTCTCACAACCAGATGGAGTGCTCGTTTTGCAAACTTCATGAGCTACATTGACATACCTTCAACAAACAAGACATGTGGTCAAACCGCAAGAAAAGTTGCCACCGAGCCATCACTCAACTAAGGGACGCTTTTAGAGTGACAAATCATAAAAAAGGACATTTGTAAGGCCAAAGTCTACACCGATGGCATGGAAGGTGCCACATAGCATCTACAAGCTTAGGTGATCAAGCTCGAGTGAAATCATCCCAAAAAGTTCTCTCCAAGAGCGGAAATTGACTTCAAAGTCCAAAGTAGCAAACATGGATTTTTAAAGCTAAACTAATATATATTTAAATTTGAACCATAGTGAAAAGGGCTTAGGGCACTAGAATAGATCTTTCCAATGCATTGAAACCAAAAAAATTGCATCTCAGACATCATATGTGTACAATGTCTAGTGGACCTTTTTACACTTGCACATGGTGCATTGTCAATACCAATCTTTTTATCATGTCTGTGATAGCTCACATACCAAGTCTCATGCAAACAAGACCACATAAAGCCCCCAGTTGGTCAAAAACTTCTAGGTTGTAGTCCCCAAGAAAAATATTGTCTTATCCATAGAAATAATGCTCCAAACTTAGGGAAACTTGACAGAAGGCATGCACATAGAATATATATCCTAACCCCATGCTCACATTTCATTTTCCAAGAATAGACATCATATGCATATGATGTAAAGACTTGCAAAATAGTGACTCTGCCAGCATTTTGATTATCCAAAATTCATCATGATGTCATATATAGCCTCTACACCATGTTTGGGCATTTATTGGTCATTATACACCTCATTTTAAATATTCAAGTGCCAAAAACACATTTTATGGCCTTGGGCACATGAGAACTTGTCCAAATTTAATTCTAAACACATCAGAATGAAGCACACATCATGTGAGCAAGCTATACATCAAGTTTGAGCCAAAAAATCCAACATAGACATCATACGTGTATGATGTCTAAATCCCTTAATTTGACATGCTACAATAATTTTGACAACCCCATCACTTTTATCATGTCTTTATTAGCTTGCTTGAAAAATTTCACCATATATGGATATTATTTGACCTATTTTGTGACCCATATAATGGAAATCTAAGGGTACAAATCCCCTTTTTGGCTTTTGGCATCCAATTACAAGCTCAAATTCAATTCCGAAGCTATAGACATTGTACACATGTTGTGGACATCCTATCATATGAGTTTCAAGTCATTTGGGCCCAAAAGACATCATACGTGTATGACGTCTCAAAGTGTCAAATTTCCAATCTAAGGTGGTTTTGACCTATCCAATGCTCTTACCATATGCTCATGAGTCCATGCCGCAAGCTTCAAGCCATTTGAACCTTATATACCTCAATTATATCCATTTTACCATTTCAGAGCCTTAAAAGAGCTTATAAGCCAAAATCATGCTCATGACATGTTCAAATCTCATCCCAAGAATACCTGTGTGATATACATGCTATGAGCTATGCCCGTATGAAATCTCACCCCATTCAGAACACATAGACCACATATGATGTCTCACAACATAAAATGAGCATCAAAAATGCACTTTTGTCAACTTCCATAGCATCCTTAGGCCCTAATTAGCTTGTGTTCAATTTGAAATCATTTGGATAGCTAGAAGTTGAACAATTGCTAGAATTAGTTAAAGATGGTAAATTTTGGACTTGGAGTGCACATAGGATCAATGGAAGCTGGTAAATCATCAGTAAAGAAGAAAAGGCTTGCCTTGAAAGATATCATTGCAGCAGCAAAGCCATTCACAATAAATCACCAGTAAAGAAGAAAAGGCTTGCCTTGAAAGATATCATTGCAACAACATAGCCATTCACAATTCCCAATGAGACATTAAAGCTAACCAAAGGATGGATGGCTGAAGCCGCTCTAGAGGCGGAGGGCATAAAGCTATACCAATGGACATTTTAGGATCCACAAGGTAATATTGTGGATGTGTCAATGATTCCAAGAGAACTCATTGATTATGTAAGCAAATAAGGCATTATCAATCACCTGGAAAGAGTAGATCTACATGGATTCTTTACAAGTGTGTCAGTCGGAGATGATTTCTAAGGAGTCTATAAGCTGACCACTACAATCAAGAAAGATGGCAAAGCAATCATCACTACACTTCATGGCAAAAGTAAAGAAGTGACCATTACAGCTCAAATTATTACAGATGCCTTGGGGTTACATAATGATGGCACCTCAGTCAGAGAAAGAATAGACGCAGTGGAGGTGTACTCTCAAAAGAAAACAAACCCAATTTTTCAAGACATGGTGGACACAAGAGCTATCATAATCTGCAAATTGTACAACCAATTTTTCCACATTTGCAAAAACAAGCGGCCACAAAAGTAAACTACACCACCCCATTCTATTGCCACCAACTTTACTTGGGCACTGAGAAGTAGTGTGTGTACCAAAAGATGTGGACTATGCCTAGTATATACATGAATAGGTAGTGGGCTTGGGAATTGATAAGCCCAAATACATTGGTGGAGCAAAAATCTTAACCAAAATTGCATATGAATCTATCAGAGCAAGAGGGAAGTGCATACCCACCAACTTAAAATGAGTGGCTAAGGATGAAAGAGGATGTAGAAGATGAACCTCCAGTGGCATTGACTGTCTCCAGAAGGCTCCAAAGAAAGCTAGAGACAGTGCCAGAGAAGAAAAGTCTTAAGAGACACCAAAGAAAAAAGGAAAAAAAGTCATGACCAGGGAGAAGAAGCCACAAAGAGACCACCAGCTAAAATGCGGCTTGCATGAGATATTGATCAAGCAATTTTAAGGCGAAACAAGAATTAAAGGGAGATTTTGAGGAGTATTGGGTACCAGACCAAAAGAAAAAATGGGCAGTAGTTCCTCTCAAACCTTAAAGGATCCGCTTGATCACTACATTAGGGCATATGAAGAGTTCAAGAGGGTGATATAACATCAAAATCTCAAGCCCTTCACTGCTAAGGAAGCGCACAATACCAAGAGAAAGTTTCTAGAGCAACCTAAAGTACAAGGAAAAGAAGAAAAAGAGTCCATGGAGGAGGGACGTAGTACAACACCACCAACATCTCCCTGGATTACACACAACAACCTCCAAGCCTGACACCACCCAACATCCCAACAAAAGGATCTGCCAAAGAAGAAATCAAAAGCCGAGACAATACCGAAGGAAAAAGAAAAGACCAAAAGATGCACCTAGAATATCTCCTCAAAGCGGGATAGAAGGAGAGAATAAGTGGGACCTATATGTTGAAAACCCTAACGAACACCATTAAGGTCTTTATGGGCTCTCCTGATTTGAGGCGTGTGATGTGAAGGAAGATCTGCAAAACACTGCTAGCCTATATCGAGGTGTTCATGCCGCATAAAGCTGCAGACTCAAGTCTACTATCAATGAGTGACACTCTCATCAAATTGTCTTACGACCTCTCCACTCAAATCTCGCCACAAGTGCTACATCATTTCTATCAACAATTGATGTTTTTACTGAGCTTCCACATGCAATCCTTTGAAGACGATTTCTACACGGGGGTTTTCACATATGACATCAAGATTTTTGGACCAATGGTGAGCATCCGCAATTTCAGATATTAATAATACTTAAAGATGATTAAGCCACAAGGGTACTATTGAGCAAAGAAACGGACAAAGGACCAGACAAAGACATGGACCAGCCATGTCAACGATGGTATGGATGCAAAAGGGGGGAGTGTTGACGAATGGAACACTAAGAAGGATCACCCGATCACCCACTTTTTGTAACATCTTGATTTTGATAGATTGGAGAAATTATTTCTGATGAAAATGTGCCTCTCCAGAGGAATGTATATAAGCCAAAGTTTTCTAACCCTAGGGCGAATTTTGAATTAATCAAACTATTGCGTTTACTATGCCGTGTGATTGAGTGAGAGTGACAAAGGGAGATCTTATCTCTTTGCTACGCATACTACGATGCAATCATTGCAAAGTCGACACCACCAACGAGTTAGAAATGGCAAGGGCTACGCACTAATGCCAAGCTTGTGACATTTTTCTTCACAAGGATATAGGGTTAGGTTCAATAGGTGTCATGCCGAGGGTAGCACCGGTGGGCATGGGCAGGATCGACATGCAGTCAAGGGATCCCGATGTTTAGTAGGCCAAGGGCCTCTATAGGGCATGGTTGGGTGGTGATGAGCATACTCCAGTCCCCTCTGTCTTACCTTGGTATCAAAGCCTATGGAGGAGGGGGGAAGATAGCCTTGCATCTCTCTCTCTCTCTCTCTCTCTCTCTCTCTCTCTCTCTCTCTCTCTCTCTCTCTCTCTCTCTCTCCGATCGTGGACAAGTCCTATTGCAAGGGTGGAGTTGAAGGCCATGGGTAGCGCCCTAAGTAGGAGATGAAGGGGCTGTGAAGGCCGCAAGGATAATCACCCTTGGATACACAAAGTTCGATCAAGGAGTGTTAGAAAGAGATGGCCGTGGGAGCGGTTGTCTACACAGGAGAGATAATATTTTTGACATTCTGCATCTCTCTCTCCGATCGTGGACAAGTCCTATTGCAAGGGTGGAGTTGAAGGCCATGGGTAAGCGCCCTAAGTAGGAGATGAAGGGGCTGTGAAGGCCGCAAGGATAATCGCCCTTGGATACACAAAGTTCGATCAAGGAGTGTTAGAAAGGCCGTGGGAGCTGTTGTCTACACACGAGAGATAATATTTTTGGCATTCTGTAAACTACACAATTTTTTCCTCGATGGGATTGCCATGGCATGGGGAGAGGAAATTGTCTCTACGCTGGGTCCATCTGCGGCCTGTGGCACCTTGTAACAACTTGACAAATTCGGGTCTGTCGCGTTCTCCATCGCTCACGAATTGAGAGATTTCACATTTATGTTTTTTTTTAAAATCAAAAAGGCCAATTTGGCCACCCTTTGGGGGCATAGGTTGTTGGCAATCCCCTTTTTCAACGGGGACTTTCCCACATCAGGGTTAAGCCATGCAAGGCATGCGAGGGACACCTTGTTGTAGGACGAGAAAAAGCATGCACGGCATGCAAAGTGTAGAAATACTAAAAAGTGGTCAGTTTGAAACAAGCACAGAGCTTTGGCAAGGTAGGTTCAACATCATTCAAAATCGACAAAGTTCATTTATCCAAAATTGCAAACAAGTATGCAAGAAATCTCTAACAAGCAGTACTTAATTTGTGAATCAGACAAGGTCCCAAGCAAGAGGTTGACACACTTACTTCAAGAGGTACACACTAATTTCTATTTTGCGAGAATATTCTCAATAGTTATGGCATGCAAGCACAAGCAAGGCTTGTAGAAATTACCATAAGCACAAAATTGTTGTTAAATACACTGCTAGCAAAGTCTCATTCAATGCAAGCCAGCTCTCTAGCAAGGGTTTCTACCAATGAAGTTTCTCTAGAAAAGCTCTCAAGTAGGGCAGATCATGTACCTTTCAAGGCAGATCGGAAGTACCTTTAATTTAGTAATTTTACTTCTACATTTTAACACTTTTTGAAAAACTATCCTAAGTAAATCATGACATTAAGAGTCTCCATGCAAGTAGTCTCTTCTTTAAACACCTGAGAAAATCTAGTATGACTATTTTTCTTTGGCGGTATTTGAGATCTTTCTCCCCGATTATTAGAGGGAGAAGATTCTTTCATAGCTTAGTTGTGGATAAGGTTGCAACTACAGAAGATTTTCTGCTGCTTAGATGCAACACTAATTATGTTTCTAACAGTGGTTTTGTCAGGAGTATGACTTATCTAATACACAATCACCCCATAAGTGTTGATGGCCAATTCTTGGAACCTTCACACTTGCACTTTCAAGGAAAGAAGTCCACAAGCTTCCAACGGGTAGTAAAGGATTTCAACTTCTAAAGTAGGCCAAGGGCCACCGGCTGCTAGTTGAGCACTTAAGTTTAACCAAGGGGTTTGGAGGAAACACCCAAGGTAACATGTGTAGTACTACTTGCATTTCACTAATTTTCAATTAGTGTTCCTAGGCCTTTGCTGGCGGGAAATTTGAGCAAGTGCCTTTCAACGAATAAGTGAACACTATGTTCAACCTCCAGGTACGCATCTGATTTGGTTTTGTTTCAGGTTTTTCTTTCCTTTTCCCAGTAGGATGCATAAACTTGTATGTTTTCATCCATTGTTGCTCTTCAGAGACATGACACGGTCATGTAAGAGCCAAGAAATTTGGGATGTAGTGTCCAAAATAAATTTGTGCGTTACACAATTATGGACCCCACTTGTAGGGTTTGCTTTGTCACATGTTGTCACATGGGATACAACATGGTGTAGGAACTCAAGGAGTTCCCTTTAGCTAGTGCGTAGCATGGATAATGAGGGACCTCTCATGCATGTTGCATGCGTGTTTACATCTACCTCCACACCCAAGTACATCTCGTACTTGAAGGATGTTATTTTTTCAAACATCCTTACCTAAGACATATTCCACATGTGGAGAATATGAGTCTCTGGACTGACATGGTGTCGCTACCTTCAATTATGTGTCGTGATGATGTCTCTAGGTGCTAGTCAAATCCGATTTCTAGATCATTTTTAGTACGTCGTATTAGGAACAATTTTAGTGGCCAAAAATTGTCAGATATGCAGAACGACTTGTTAAGGTTCCAAGTGCAGCTAAACAACATTAACGGATGGTTGTTTATGAATATGGAAAGGCTATGAGTTGTTAGTGAGAAGGTTTTATTGTTTGTACCTAGAATTGATTAATGTTTCACCTTCTATTATGGTTCAAACATGTCAGCAAGGCTTGCAAATGATTGCAACAGAAAGTATTTGGTTTCTTTTCATAATTGTTTACACTCCTCTTTAATTTGTGCTAGGAGCATCACATTATCCATAAGTTTTGGCAAGTATGATCGGCATGCACCTCAATGCTGAAGTTGACAATACAACAAATGCAGAAAGGAAATGACAGTATTTGGTGGATCCATACAAACCCCGACTTTTTGCTAAATCCACAGTCAATGAAATTTTCCATTGGCAACAAGCTGCTAGGAAGTCCAACGCATTTTGGCTCTCTCTCTCTCTCTCTCCCTCTCTCTCTCTCTCTCTCTCTCTCTCTCTCTCTCTCTCCGCCTTCCATCGTGGACATGTCCTAAGAAAGGGTGGAGTTGAAGGCCATGGGTAGGATCCCTAAGCAGGAGATTAAGGGGCTACAAAGGCCGCAACAAAAATCGCCCATGGATACACAAAGCTCGATCAAGGAGTGTCAGAAAGAGGTGGCCATGGGAGTGGTTGTCTACACACGGGAGATAATATTTTTGACCTGCTGCAAACTGTGCAATTTTTTCCTCGATGGGATTGCCATGGCATGGGGAGAGGAAATTGTCTCTACACCGGGTCCATCTGCGGCCCGTGGCACCTGGCAACAGCTTGACAAATTTGGGTCTGTCTCGTTCTCCATCGCTCAACAATTGGGATATTTCACATTTATGTTTTTTTTCTTTATCAAAAAGGCCAATTTGGCCGCCCTTTGGAGGCATGGCTGGTTGGAAATCCTCTTTTTCAAAGGGGACTTCCCATAGCAGGTTTAAGCCATGCAAGGCATGCGAGGGTCACCTTGCCGTAGGATGCGAAAAAGCATGCACGGCATGCAAAGTGTAGAAATACTGAAAAGTGGCCAGTTTGTAACAAGCACAGAGCTTGGGCAAGGTAGGTTCAACATCATTCAAAATCGACAAAGTTCATTTATCCAAAATTGCAAACACGTATGCAAGAAATCTCTAACAAGCAGTACTTAATTTGTGAATCAGACAAGGTCCCAGGCAAGAGGTTGACACACTTACTTCAAGAGGTACACACTAATTTCTATTTTGAGAGAATATTCTCAATAGTTATGGCATGCAAGCACAAGCAAGGCTTGTAGAAATTACCATAAGCACAAAATTGTTGTTAAATACACTGCTAGCAAAGTCTCATTCAATGCAAGCCCGCTCTCTAGCAAGGGTTTCTACCAATGAAGTTTCTCTAGCAAAGCTCTCAAGTAGGGCAGATCATGTACCTTTCAAGGCAGATCGGAAGTACCTTTAATTTAGTAATTTTACTTCTACATTTAAACACGTTTTAAAAAACTATCCTAAGTAAATCATGACATTAAGAGAGTCTCCATGCAAGTAGTCTCTTCTTTAAAAACCTGACAAAATCTAGTATGACTATTTTTCTTTGGTGGTATTTGACATCTTTATCCTCGATTATTAGAAGGAGACGATTTCTTCACAGCTTAGTTGTGGATAAGGTTCCAACTACAGAAGATTTGTTGCTTAGATGCAACACTGATTATGTTTCTAACAGTGGTTTTGTCAGGAGTATGAATCAGCTAATACACAATCACCCCATAAGTGTTGATGGCCAATTCTTGGAACTTCACACTTGCACTTTCAAGGAAAGAAGTCCATGAGCTTCCAATGGGTAGTGGAGGATTTCAACTTCTAGAGTAGCGTAACGCCAAGGGAAACCCCAAGGTGGGTCACAGACATAGGCCAAGGGCCACCGATTGCTAGTTGAGCACTTTTCTTGCAAAGTTTAACCAAGGGGTTTGGATTGCAAAGTCAACACCCAAGGTTACATGTGCAGTACTACTTGCATTTCACTAATTTTCAATTACTATTTCTAGGCCTTTGCTGGAGGCCAATTTGGGCAGGTGCCTTTCAACGAATAAGTGAACACTATGTTCAACCTCCAGGTACGCATCTGATTTGGTTTTTTTTGGAGGTTTTT
The DNA here is from genome assembly GCF_014529385.1 of Adiantum capillus-veneris. Taxonomy (NCBI): domain Eukaryota; kingdom Viridiplantae; phylum Streptophyta; class Polypodiopsida; order Polypodiales; family Pteridaceae; genus Adiantum; species Adiantum capillus-veneris. The sequence continues at coordinate 128,814,479 of NC_140940.1, read as the reverse complement.
GTTTCCTTTTCCAAGTAGGATGCATAAAATTCTATGTTTTCATCCATTGTTGCTCTTCAGCGAGATGACAAGGTCATGTAAGAGCCAAGAAATTAGGGATGCAGTGTCCAAAATAAATTTCTGCTTACGTAGTTATGGACCCACTTGTAGGGTTTTCTTTGGCACATGTTGTCACATGGGATACAACATGGTCTAGGAACTCAAGGAGTCTCGTTTACACAGTGCTGAGCATGGATAATGAGGGACCTCTCATGCATGTCGCATGCGTGTTAACAGCTACCTCCACACCCAAGAACATCTCGTACTTGAAGGATGTTCTTTTTTCAAACACTTTTACCTAAGACATATTCCACATGTGGAGAATATAAGTCTGTCGGACTCACATTGTGTCGCTACTTCAATTATGTGTCTTAATGATGTCTCTAGGTGCTAGTCAAATCCGATTTGTAGATCATTTTCAGTACGTCGTATTAGGAACAATTTCAGTGGCCAAAAATAGTCAGATATGGAGAATGATTGCAAGTGCGGCTAAACAAAATTAAGGGATGGTTGTTTATGCATATGGCAAGGCTATGAGTTGTTAGTGAGAAGGTGTCATTGTTTGTACCTAGAATGGATTAATGTTTCCCCTTCTATTATGGTTCAAACATTTCAGCAAGGCTTGCAAATGATTGCAGCAGAAAGTATTTCATTTCTTTTCAGAATTGTTTACATTCCTCTTTAATGTGTGCTAGGAGCATCACATTATCCATAAGTTTTGGCAAGTCTAATCGGCATGCACCTCAATGCTGAAGTTGACACTACAACGAATGCAGAAAAGAAATGACAGTCATATTTATTTGGTGGATCCATAGAATGCCCGACTTCTTGCAAAAGCCACAATCAATGAAATTTTCCATTGGCAACAATTTGCTAGGAAGACCTGTGGCTTCAAGCAAGTCCAACGCATTTTGGCTTTCTCTCTCTCTCTCTCTCTCTCTCTCTCTCTCTCTCTCTCTCTCTCTCTCTCTCTCTCTCTCTCTCTCTCTCTCTCTCTCTCTCTCTCTCTCTCTCTCTCATGGACATGTCCTATCTCAAGGGTGGAGTTGAAGGCCGTGGGTAGGCGCCCTAAGCAGGAGATGAAGGGGTTGTGAAGGACGCAACAAAAATCACCCTTGGATACATAAAGCTCAATCAAGGAGTGTCAGAAAGAGGTGGCCGTGGGAGCGGTTGTCTACACACGGGAGATACTTTTTTTGACCTGCTGCAAACTGCACATTTGTTTCCTCAATGGGATTGCCATGGCGTGGGGAGAGGAAATTGTCTCTACACCGGGTCCATCTGCGGCCCGTGGCACCTAGTAACAGCTTGACATATTCGGGTCTGTTGCGTTCTCCATCGCTCAGCAATTGGGAGATTTCACATTTATGTTTTTTTCTAAAATCTAAAAGGCCAATTTGGCCGCCCTTTGGGGGATGGGTTGTTGGCAATCTCCTTTTTCAAAGGGGACTTTCCCACAGCAGGGTTAAGCCATGCAAGGCATATGAGGGCCACCTTGCCGCAGGACGAGAAAAAGCAAGCACGGCTTGCAAAGTGTAGAAATACTGAAAAGTGGACAGTTTGTAACTAGCAGAGAGGTTGGGCAAGGTAGGTTCAACATGATTCAAAATTGACAAATTTCATTTATCCAAAACTGCAAACAAGTACGCAAGTATCCAAGATCTAAGGGAAGGCTTGAGCTACAGAACATAGTTCAAGCATAATTTTCTATTACAGTGTTAATTTTGGCAAAGAAATCGAGGACTACGTGAGTAACGCAATGACGCCAAAAATAGACCATCAAATTTCTGTAATTTCTCCAAAATTATAGAGATCTTGAGTATTTTGCAAAGGAATCACAAGGTCATAGCTGTTGACTCAGGGCAATTGAAAGGATGAGCGGAGAAGAAGTGTTGAAGAAATCTCTAACAAGCAGTACTAAATTTGTGAATCAGACAAGGCCCTAGGCAAGAGGTTGACATGCTTACTTCAAGAGGTACACACTAATTTCTACTTTGCCAGAATATACTCAATAGTTATGGCATGCAAGCACAAGCAAGGCTTGTAGAAATTACAATAAACACAAAATTCTTGTTAAATACCCTTGCTCTCTAGCAAGGGTTTCTGCCAATGATGTTACTCTCAGCATAGCTCTCAAGGAGGGCAGATCATGTACCTTTCAAGGCGGATCAGAGAAGTAATTTTAATTTAGTAATTTTACTTCTACATTTTAACGCTTTTTGAAAAACTATCCTAAGTAAATCATGATATTAAGAGAGTGTCAATGCAAGCAGTCTATTCTTTAAACACCTGAAAAAATCTAGCATGACTAATTTTCTTTGGCGGTATTTGACATCTTTCTCCTTGATTAATAGAGGGAGACAATTCTGTCATAGCTTAGTTGTGGATAAGGTTCCAACTACAGAAGATTTGTTCCTTAGCTGCAACATTGATTATGTTTCTAATAGTGGTTTTGTCAGGAGTATGACTCAGCTGATACAAAATCACCCCATAAGTGTTAATGGTCAATTCCTGGAACCTTCACACTTGCACTTTCAAGGAAAGAATTCCACAAGGTTCCAAGTGGTAGTGGAGAATTTCAACTTCTAGAGTAGTGTAATGCCAAGGGAAAACCCAACACGGACATAGGCCAAGGGCCATCGGCTGCTAGTTAAGGACTTTTCTTGCAAAGTTTAACCAAGGGGTTTGGATTGCAAAGGCAACACCAAAGGTTACATGTGCAGTACTACTTGCATTTCACTAATTTTCAATTAGTGTTCTAGGACTTTGCTGGTGGGAAATTTGGGCAAGTGCCTTTCAACGAATAAGTGAACACTATGTTCAACCTCCAGGTACGCATCTCATTTGGTTTTGTTTGAAGGTTTTTGTTTCCTTTTCCAAGTAGGATGCATAAACTTCTATGTTTCCATCCATTGTTGCTCTTCAGCGAGATGACAAGTTCATGTAAGAGCCAAGAAATTTTGGATGTGGTGTCCAAAATAAATTTTTTTGCATTATGCAGTTATGGATCCACTTGTAGGGTTTGATTTGGCACATGTTGTCACATGGGATACAACATGGTCTAAGAACTCAAGGAGTTTGGTTTAGCCAATGCGGAGCATCGACAACCAGGGACCCTCTCATGCATGTCGCATGTGTGTTTATAGTTACCTCCACACCCAAGTACATCTAGTACTTGAAGGATGTTCTTTTTTCAAACATCCTTACCTAAGACATATTCCACATGTGGAGAATATGAGTCTCTGGGACTAACAGTGGCGTCGCTACTTCAATTATGTGTCGTGATGATGTCTCTAGGTGCTAGTCAAATCCGATTTCTAGACCATTTTCAGCACGTCGTATCAGGAAAAATTTTAGTGGCAAAAAATTGTCAGATATGCAGAACGACTTGTTAAGGTTGCAAGTGCAGCTAAACTAAATTAATGGATGGTTGTTTACGCATATAGCAAGGCTATGAGTTGTTAGTGAGAAGGTTTCATTGTTTGTACCTAGAATTGATTAATGTTTCACCTTCTATTATGATTCAAACATTTCAGCAGGGCTTGCAAATGATTGCAACAGAAAGCATTTGGTTTCTTTTTAGAATTGTTTACACTCCTCTTTAATGTGTGCTAGGAGCATCACATTATCCATAAGTTTTGGAAATTCAGATCAGCATGCATCTCAATGCTGAAGTTGACAATGCAACGAATGCAAAAAAGAAATGACAGTCAGCTTTATTTGGTGGATCCATACAAAGCCCGACTTCTTGCCAAAGCCACAGTCAATGAAATTTTCCATTAGCAACAAGCTGCTAGGAAGACCCGTGGTTTCAAGCAAGTCCAATGCATTTTGGCTTTGTGTGTGTGTGTGTGTGTGTGTGTGTGTGTGTGTGTGTGGTTTCAACACATCATTGAGCCAACAAAGATTTTTTAAGTATTTTAACTTGATTACTCTAATTGTTACACCTCTGAATCCTTTGAGATTCTTGAGAGCGTAAATAGTGGCCGAGGGACATGATTGAATGTATTCGATGACTTGTATCTACTTAATCAAAGTTTACAACTAGTAATTTTGAAATGAAAGAATGGTTTGTTAAAAAAATTATATTAGTCTTTTCAAACAAATTATTAGCAATGTACTATGATTGGAACTTGTACTAGCATATTATCGGGTTACCCTCTACCATGTGTCACATGGATCTCTACACAGTTTGATATCAGTTTGAAATCTAAAAGAGTTCATCTATGTCATATAATCTCTCTCTCTCTCTCTCTCTCTCTCTCTCTCTCTCTCTCTCTCTCTCTCTCTCTCTCTCTCTCTCTCTCTCTCTCTCTCTCTCTCTCTCTCCATGTCGTGGATAGATATTTCAGGTGCTAGATAGTTTCCTACGATGTTAAAATACTCTTCTTCTTCTTCTTCTTCTTCTCTGTGTGTGTGTGTGTGTGTGCCAACACATGATTGAGCCAACAAAGATGTTTAAAGTATTTTAACTTGAGTACTCTAATTGTGACACCTCTGAATCCTTTGAGATTCTTGGGAGTGTAAATAGTGGCCAAGGGACATGATTGCATGTATTCAATGACTTGCATCTACTTAATCAAATTTTACAACTAGTAAGTTTGAAATGAAAGAATGCTATGTTAAAAAATTTATATTAGAGTGTTTTGAAACAAATTATTAGCAATGTACTATGGTTGGAACTTGTACTAGCATGTTATCAGGTTACCCTCTACCATGTGTCACATGGATTTCTACACAGTTTGATAGAAGTTTGAAATCTAAAAGAGTTCATCTATGTCATATCATATCTCTCTCTCTCTCTCTCTCTCTCTCTCTCTCTCTCTCTCTCTCTCTCTCTCAGAGTTAAGAGTGTGACACCGATAACATAATATATACTAAGTTCCTAAAAGGTAAGAGTCTTAACATGTTTGATATAAGCTATATCATTATGGTTGGTTTTCAACCATGTAAAAATCCTCTATCTAGAATTAGGGTGCCACAAGTTTTGAAACTCAGATGTCACGTCTCACTATAAGTGGTACTCATAAAACTTGAGCAAGAAAGACCATTGATGGCATCCAAGAAATAAATATGATTATGGGAAGCTAAATATGATAGTACTTATTCATTAACAATGGTAGGTCTATGCTTCAAGGTTATTTTCACAAAATTCAAGATACAAGATTAATAAGACAATTGCCAAGCTTAATTATTGCATCTTCTTCTTGCTAAGAATGTGAACTTAAGAGTCATCACATGCATCTTTTAAGATCTTAACATCTTTCAAGATTTTTTTTTGCATTCCAATCTATGAAGGTTGATGAAGTTGAAGGTGCATTCGAAGCTTCTATCACAATTCTTGTTTGGAAAGCATTTATAATGAATTGTTTCTTTGGGTGTACTAGTTCAATAAAAGAAAAACTCCTATCTCTAGATTACTCATAAACGAATGGCCCTAATTAGTAGTCCTACTATTTTTAGTGATGTGACTCCCAATTGTTTCATCTCTATATGCTCTAAAAATTTATGAGTAGTTTTCATGTTCCTAAGAAGTTCACAAAAGTTTCACCATGTTGCCTTTCCTTCCCCCATTTCTCTTTCTATTCGTGTGTGTGTGTGTGTGTGTGTGTGTGTGTGTGTTTCTTCACTCAAAATAATCGCTCGCTCAAAAATAGTTGTGCACCCCAATTTGCAATGCAATGATTTCACTTGCTAATTTGTAGCTTGCACGATCACTCTAGTTAGTCTGTGTTTGTTGACCGAAGTGCAATGCTCTATCCCAAATTGGGCTCGACCAAAGATGTTTCCTATCCGAAGGGGTTAAGACCGAGTGAAAGGGTTCCCCCAATTTTCCAGGTCAAAATTCTAGGCAAACAACATCTATCTCATTCACATGCATGGAAAATCTTAATGGGCAAAAACTACCAGCTATGTGCTACCAACACAATCATAATGAGATTGATAATGCATTATTCCAATGTTCCACAACAACTTTTCACCATCTGCAAACGTGTTGTAGCTTAGAGGTCCAAATCTCGGTAAGGCCCAAATTCTTATGCATGTGATAGTTATGTCCTGATCTAGAAATAAAGTAGCATTAAAATATTCTGTGGGTGATCTCCAGCATTACACCAAAGTAGTAGTAAGTACCCAATCTCCATGTCCATCTCTCCCATAGCCCAAGTGTATGAAATTTGACGATTTGTAGCATGAGCTTGTAACATATTCCAAGAAATACGGAGTCTGTGGCCCAAGCAAAATGTCATAATAAATAATATATAATTCTCCTAAATGATTTTCTCATGTTAAACTGATCATTTATTATGGGGCAGTACCAAGGGAGAAAAAGATAGAACATTGGTTAAGCTGGCAGACCGGCCACCGTGGGGATCCAAAGGGGGGGCCATCTGCAAAAAAGCAATGTGCAACAATGGGCTTTAAAGACCCTAAGGTTCAGCCCCATTAAGACTTCCAAAATGCTAAGGCTCCAAAAATCAAAGGTTGTGTCCCATGTTCAAGCTTATAAACATTGGATGCTTTTTGTGTGTACAAAAAAGTCTTCATGATTCCTAAAGAGGAGGGGGTGAGACCTGTATGTAGGGGATGAGAGATAAACACACACACACACACACTCACAAGCTTCCTTTACACAAAGGGAATGAGGGACACATGTCAGCTCCCTAGCCCAAAGGCCCACAAGGTGCACTCAAATTCTATTGGATGGCCATGGAGGTGGACCAATGAGAATTACTCTAGAGTAAATCTAGTTTAATTAATTTAAATAAATTAATAAAAGAACCAATAAGAATTAAGATCTCTAGAAGACTATTGGATAGTCTCCCAAGGGGTCTCATGATCATTAAGCAGCCTAATGGCTTGCCTGATTCATATTGGCCACAAGACAAAGAGGGACACATGTTAGAAGGCTATCACCTATGCTACTTTATTCTCACTGGCTAAGCTTGGAGAGGTCCAATGCGGTGTCAGCATGAATAATTTGCATGAGGGGTCAACAAAGAGAGAGAGGGGGCTGAATTTCTCAAGGCATTATTCCACACTCATGCACACTAGCTCATGTGTGAAGCAAGAAGGCTTTCTCTCTCCTTCTCAATCTTCTATGGAAAGCTTATAACCTACTCCAAGCTTGTGAGAAGGGAGGCCTACACCAATAACTCTTGGCTTTGTGATGCAAATCCAGCTAAGAGCCAAGCTTCAATGAATGCTCATCTCCTCTAACATGATAATTACTAATCTATCCTATGCTAATATGAGTGATTATGTGAGGAGATGTACATCTTTCTCGTAAGACTACTCTTCTTCCTCTCAATCTACTCTCATACCCCGCTAGCTCTTACCATCTTCGAAGGTTTGTGAGGTCTTGGGTCTGAGACTATGAGGAAATTGATGTGGTGTTTTATAAGAGTAATTGAAGGAACACAAAAAATTGTGTTGTAAAATGTCTCTCTTGATGAGGGAAACCTATAATACAAAGGCTCTTGGAGGGGGGACCGGCTTCATGTAAATAGCTTAATTGTTGTCTCCTTTGATTGTTGTCAATAGCTTAATTTCTCTCTCCTTTGAAGTATTGGTCACACCTATCTAACTAGGTGTTATGCTTTTTGTTGCTCTCTCCACCCAAGTACTCTTGTTATGCTCATTAGGAATCTATTATAATGAAATGCTCGCTATGTTCATGTTATTTTCTGCTACACATAACTTGGTAGTCCATTATAGGTTACATTGGTATCAGAGCACAAGGTTTCTCTTTTCTTGCGCAAGAAGGGAGGTCCTCAAGTTATCTATAAATGGTTGGTATTATTAATTGCAATTGAGTAAGTAGAATAGGGATTTTTCAGCCTTGTAGTGCGCCTGCCTTTGTGCAGATAGGGACATCACTATCGAGAGCTATGGTCTTAATAGTGGAGTCCTACAGGGATTGCCTATGGCTTAACCACTATTGAGCTATTAGAAGCTTGACATGAGTCGATGCTGTTTTGGTGTTGAAAGACCCTCTCTTCTATTCCTTGGAATTAATGATATTTGAGCCATGGGTACATTAGCTTGAGTGCTTTTCTAAAGGGGTAATAAGGAGTATAAACTATGGCTCAAAGTGCCAAAGTACACCTAAAAGTTTTTAGAATGACTGACAATAATAAATAGAGTGAAATTAATGTTAATAGCTTTGATTTTGCTAATGATCAGACTACTAATGAAGCCCCTATGCTTGTTACCTACCTTGCTTCTAGGCTTCAACACACCATGGACAATCCATTCCTCCAAAGTGAAGTGCAACGGTAGTTACGTGCTCATGGGATTCTCCAGGCTCCCCACCATGAAGAGAGAGTGCCTAGGAATCCTCCTTGTGAAACTTCCAAAACAGGCCTCTCTCCGATTTGGGAAGAAGAACAGGATCCATACAAAAGGCTCCAAAAATTTACTTCTTGATGACGCATCTCCTTCCGAAAGGAGAACTCAAGAGCCCCCACCAAAGGAATGAAAAATAAGTGAGTCTCCCGCAACCTCGGCGGAGATGGCTCCACGAAGACGGTGGGTTAAATTCTCTCCTTCACCTCCTAAACGGAGAAGACCATTGCACACTTCTCCACACCATAATTCAAAGAGGGATAACAAAAAGGTGAGAAAGAGGTCACTCTCTTCTCCATATTCTTCATCCCCTTCCTCTTATGAAGAAAGTGATGGTGCGGGAAAAGAGAACCAAGGCAAGAAAAAGGTGAGAAAGAGGTCACCCTCTTCTCCATCTTCCTCAAATTCTTCATCTTCTGAAGAAAGCCATGGTGCAACTTTTGAACCATAAAAAAAAGGGGGCCATAGGAAATCCTATGCCGCGTGGAAGAGGTCGTCCAAGTTGAAGAAGTTCAAAGAGGGAGGAAAGAGCATCTCTTTCCTTACCTACAATGGCACCTTTGGTGCCACGAACTAAGTCTTGGCCTTTATCCAACAATTCGATGCGGCGCTTGGAGATGAGGGCTTCACGGAATCCTCTAAGCTACGCCATGTAGCCAGGAAATGGTGGTTTAGCCTACGTGCAAACGGTGAAACTCCATGAAGATGGAAAGCTTTAAGAGCTTCTATTATGAAGCAGTTTTTGGCCACTGATGCTGAAGACAAAGTACTCACCGAATGACGAAGCGTGAAGCTCTCTCCCTACGAATCCATTCACAAATATATAGACAAGATTTGGGATTTACATCTCAACGTCACTGTCTTCAAGAAGATGGATTTTGGAGAGCAATTACAAAAATTAGTGTGCGGGCTTAACTAAAGAAATGGTGGAGTATGTCAACTCCCAAAGGCCACCCACCATATTTGCAGTTTTACACCATGCTATGGTGTCTCCTCGGATCAATTTCCAAATAGGGGCTAAGAGAAATTCTAAGCCCACAAAAAACAAGGGTTCCAATGAGCCTAAGGGGAAGGAAAATGTCCAAAAGTCTCCTAAGGGAAATTTCAATAACAACAAAGCTAAGCAGAAGGGAGTTTACAAAGGTAAAAACAAACTCTCTCCTGAAGATCTTGAGCGTTATCCCAAGGATAACCGTTGTTTCAAGTGTGGCAAGCAAGGGCATGCGTATCGCGCTTGTCCCCAAAAGGACACCTGCCATGAGCCTCCTAGAGCTACCTTGGTTGAAATCTAAGAAGAGAAAGCTCACCACAGAGGATCTCCTCTATGCCATGCTTGGGAAAAGGTAGGAGAACATGATTCTTTTATTCTCTTTGATCCTGGTTCTACTTAAAAATTTTATATCCACAAAGTTGGCCACCAAGCTAGGCACCCAAGCCTATGAGATGGTAGATGTCCTAGCCACAGATGGTGCTTTCAAGGGTCAAGAAGCTTCAATCACTCCCTTAATTGGGAAATTGAGGCTCCATGTCCAAATCTATGTGTACAAAGAGGACTTCTTTATCTCTCCTCTCAAGCACGAGGATATAACCCTAGGGGCACCATATTCTGATCGCATGGCTGCCAATTTTAAATTCCCTGAAAGGAGAATCTACTTTAGGTTCAGGGAAAAAGATATGTACATAGATGCTAAGGAAATGAATAACACCATACCCATTGTACATAAGCAAGCTTTCAATAAGTCAATAAAGAGCTCTATTTTTGTGTACATGATTTTTGTTAAAGATTCTCAAAATGAATCTAATGCTTTAGTAAAATAAAATATAAACAACCACAAGGAATTAGAGTTATCCAATTTTCTCAAGGGGTTTCAAGATGACAACATCCCTTGTGAACTACCTCCTAAACAACGCAATGATGACCATGCAATTGAACTCCTTCCAGGACGTTCTCCACCTAACAAGCCTCCTTATAGAGTTTCTGAAGCTCGGCAAGAGGAGATTATGCAGAAAGTGCATGAGTTAGTTTGAGAAGGGCATGATTAGGCCTGGCTCATCTCCATTTTTCTCACCCGTGTTACTGGTGCAAAAGAAAGATGGCACATATCGTATGTGAGTCAAGTATAGAGCACTAAATAGGATCACTATAAAAAATAGGTTTCCTGTTCCACGGGTAGAAGACCTATTTGATAAGCTACAAGCGTCCACCTACTTCAGTAGGATACCTAAAAAGTGGCTACCATAAAATAAGGATAGTTGATCAAGATATTGTAAAGACCGCATTTTGCACTACGTTTTGTCTTTACAAATACATTGTCATGCCTTTTGGCTTGACCAATGCACCAGACACATTCAACCGCTTGTTGATGGAGAAGCTATTCAAGCCTCACCGAACCTTTACTGGAGTGTTCTTTGATGATATTATCATCTACTCTAATTCACTAGATGAACACAATCCACACCTCCAAGTAATATTTCAAGTCTTAAGAGAGAATAAAATTTATATTAATCGAAAGAAAAGTGAGTTTTTCTTATAAGAGATTCAGTATTTAGGTCACATTATCTCTCAAGATGGCATCCAAATGGATCCATCAAAGTTAGTAGTAATAAAAGGATGGCCTAAACCAAGGAATCTTCATGAACTAATAATCTTTATAGATATGTGTGCATTATATAGATGCTTCATACAAAAGTTCTCACTAATGGTCTACCAAGGAGAACAATGCTTTCAAAAAGCTCAAAGAAAACCTTATCTCTCAACCTGTGCTTACACTGCCGGATCTCTCAGAGCCATTTGAGGTCCAATGTGACGCTTGTGGTGATTGCCTTGGAGCTGTTTTTCTCCAAGAAGGGCACACCATAGCTTATGAAAGTCAAAGGCTCGACCCTGTTAAGCAATCTCTAGGCATATATGAAAAGGAACTCCTTTTAGTTCTACATGCCTTAAACTCATGGAACCACTATTTATTGGGGACTCCTTTCATTCTGTGGATGGATCACCAAAGCCTTAAGTACTTAATGATGTAGACCAAGCTCTCCGACAAACAAATGAGGTGGGCAATTTTCTTTGGCAATTTCATTTTCATATTGCTCACATTACTGGAAAGCATAATCAAGTAGCCGATGCACTCTCAAGACGATCGAGAGTGAATGCGGTTTTCATAGAAACTCACAATGATCTATCTTCTATGATAATATGAGTATGCTATTGATCCCAATTTTAGAGATGCGATTTCATCCCTTGCACTAGGGAAGGCACTCAAATCCTATTGGATGGCCATGGAGGTCGATCAATAAGAATTAGGCTATTCTAATTTAATTAGTTTAAAAACACTTAATAAAAGAACCCATAAGAATTAAGCTCTCTAGAAGACTATTGGACAATCTCCCAAGGGGTCCAATGAGCATTCAACAGCCCAATGGCTATTGGCCAAAAGACAAAGGGGTCCAATGAGAGTTTAGTTGCATTAATTAATTACCTAAAGCTCTCACAAAATGGGAAAGGGGGACACATGTCAAAAGGCTATCACTTATTCTACTTAATTCTCCTTGACTAAGCTCGGAGAGGTCCAATGGGGTTTCAGCATGAGTAATTTGCATGAGGGTCGACCAACAGAGAGAGGGGGCTGAATTCCTCAAGGAATTATTCCACACACTCACACTAGCTCATGTGTGAAGCAAGAATACTCTCTCTCTCCTTCTTAAGCTTCAATGGAAAGCTTATCACCTACTCCAAGCTTGTGATAAGGGAGGCCTTACCAACAACTCTTGGCTTTGTGATGCAAATCCAACCAAGAGCCAAGATTCAATGCATGCTCATCTCCTCTACCATGCTAATTACTAAGCTATGATATGCTAATATGAGTGATTATGTGAGTAGATGTACATCTTTCTCGTAAGACTACTCCTTCCTCTCAGTCTACTCTCATACCCCGCTAGCTCTCACCATCTTGGAAGGTGTGTGAGGTCTTGGGTTTGAGACCGTGAGGTCTCTTGATGGGGGAAACCTATAATACAAAGCCTTTTGGAGGGGGGACCAGCTCCATGTAAACTCAGTCCTCAACTGTTTTCAATAGCTTAATTTCTCTCTCTTTTGAAGTATTGTTCATGCCTAGCTAACTAGGTGTTCGTGGCTAGATTATGGTATTCATTACCAAATCTTATGGTCTTACCCTCTCCAACGGCTTTCCCCTCCTAGTCTAACTAGCAAGATAGTCTAACTAGCAAATTGTAAAATCTCCAAATCCCCTACCCTATCCCACTCTCTCTCTCCTTGAATAGGAAAATCAATAAGCTCCACCAAAAAACACAATCTCACCAAGGTACAAGCTCTAAATAGCGGAGGTTATCATGAGAACTTAAGGTGTAAGCACCATGCCTCCACATTCTAGCATAGTTAGAAGTTTTAGTCTATGCAAAAGGTCTTCGGAGTCACTATCCACGGCATCACACCACAAAGGAAAGGGATAACTATTCACTGACACATTTGATACACGCATATCCCATATGCACCAAATTGTTCAAGCGCTTCACACTTCATATGCAATGAGGTCGTCACCTTCATGATGGCCACTATTTATGGAGGCATTCATGATTCATTAAATGCTTGGGCGACATCTTTGTTGACCCCCATTGGGAGATTTGTTTGGTTAATTTCTTTGGTCCGATATGCCGCTTCCTTTTAGGTAAAGGTGTCCTTGCTATAGATTACCCCGCTCTTATATTGTAAACCATTGCTGTGTACTTCTTGCGGAGGGATTGCTCTCATCATCTCTTTGTGGAGCTTGATGTGGTTCAATCCACAGTAATCAACTTTTGTGACTCATAAGTTTTGATCGTGTTGTTATTAGATGGTGAATACTTTGCTATGTTTCTCCCATTTTCTCTCCTCTTATTAAAAGTGTACTTAAGTCTTTTCTAGAGTTGTGCATCACGATCTATTCTATCCACCTCACCTAAAAGCGTAGAGGTGATGAGGTATCTAGGTAGGGGAGATGTTAAGGCGATCACTCCCTACTTGTGATTTCCCTCTATCAATTGAAGAGTCAATTTTTATTTTTTGCTTTAAACTAACTTTTAGTAATTCTCTCTCTCTCTCTCTCTCTCATAGGACTATTTTGTACAATGTTAAAATGTCTCCCCATGTGTGTGTGTGTGTGTGTGTTTGTTTGTGTGTGTGTGTGTGTGTGTGTGTGTGTGAATAAGTAGAGGAAATTGGAATAACCTATCAATTTGTTCTTGAGTATCGAGTCTTGAGCCCCAAGGCTTGGTGGATAGATCTTTTCACCTCTAAAATTTAAATTTGAAGGTGAGAAACCCTATAGAATTTAGAGAGAGTTAGTATAAATTCTTGTTGGGGTAGTCCACTTACATATGTTTTCCACGTTTTTGAAAAAATGATTTTTTTTTTCTTCTTCTCCTCTCTCTCTCTCTCTCTCAGTAATGATAATGATGTTCTCTCCCTCAAGATTTTCTCTTACGCATGAAGTTAGATTTTCCATTTGGGTGGTTTGCATACTATAAAGGCAGTTGCCTTTGACATAGCGGGGGCACATGACACCAAAAGTGTGAGAGAGGGGATCATTCAACGAGCAACAATAGCAGAATTATAAGGAGATGAGGTGATGCCTACTTAGCATGATGACATGGATGGTGGTGGCAGTGTGTGGCTCTTCTGGTGATTGGGTATGGGGTGTAGTGTGCCTCATCTCGACAGCTACTACTTGTACAAGCCCAAACCGGCCCTGCTTCTTTCAATCCTCCTCCTCTAGCTCGGGGGATATTTCTATGCGAGCAATTTTTTGTGAGTTCTTTATAGGAATCTGGCGAGCAGTTTCCTAAAAATATTCTCTCTTCCTCCTTCTCTATCTCTCTCGTGCAATTTTGCTAGTCTCCACTCCTTTTTCTTCTCTCTATCTCAGAGAGAGAGAGGAGAGAGAGAGAGAGAGAGAGGGGGGGGGGGGGGGGGGGGGGGGTAGAGATAGGCAATGAGGTATTGAGGAGGTTGAGACATAGAAAAATATATGCCACAAAACAACGGAGACAAGGGTACTTGAAAGAAGAACATCCATTAATCATAGAAAGTTACATTTTATTGCACTTGCATTACATACTCAAGAAGCATTTACCTTCTGGAAGGCCCGGTTTTAGGATTAGCTGTGCTGCCCTCGAGTGGCAAAAGAAGATTCACCACGTTCCCTAGCTGCTGCATCATTCTCTCCTCAACCTCCTCTGTCATGAGTTCTATGCAGCAATGATAGAGGCGATACACATTGATTGCTGCCTTCAGAGCCTCCCTAAACCAGCCAGGTCCATGCAATGCCTCTCCATTGGGAATGGCTTCCATGGCATCCCACGCAGACTTGATTTTATTCTCAAGATTGTCGGACATCTTGAAAAGTAAGAGAAGTGCACTACGGTAGCTAGTGGATGCTTTCACAGAAATAATTCAAGCAATGCCAATTTATAGCAATTGTGGGAATACTATATTATTTCTTTATTAACAATGTGACACATAAACAGCCACTTTCCAAATTTGAAAAAAATTGCAAAACAATGTACCAAAATGTGGCCATCATAAGATAAAATTAGAAGCTGGTAGAGTTGACATACAAAAAGTGATAAGCGACAAACGCTATGCATCCATGCCTCTATAGGTCCTCGGCTCAGTACCCTGAAGATATCAACATATGCCAGAATTGGTTGATGGATAAACATGTTCTCATTTTGGCTTAACCCTAGCACACGCATATAAATAAAATACAAATGTTTACATGCAAGATACAGTTTTTTCTTTGACACCCGTTCCATGAAGTCTGGACATGTGCACGATGGCTAGTTGCAAATGCACACATTGTACAACCCAACATGACCATCTTCACTTTTGGTCTCTACTTTGAAGACCTCATTAACACCATATGTTGTACATATCTCTTCTATGACCTTGGCATTCAGTGCTAGTGCTAAACTGACCTTATGAGCAACGTCATCGTAAATGGAAGTCCGATACTGTACACGCACACCATCTTGCATTGTGGCTCGTGCACTGCCTTGAGGAGTGTATGTATCTTTTGACTTGAAAGGAGAGTTGGTCATATTTTGTGCAGGAACAATGGGAGTTACATTAGTGATTCCTTGTTTCCTGAACTCCACTTGATACCCCCTTTGCACTTCATCCACAGATAGGTTGGTGCCCACATGCACAGGCCAAGTGTGTGGTGGATGATCAGGCTACGGTTCAATGTTCTGGTCTACTATATGGCAATGCAAGACATGATCTAGACAAAACCAAAACCACTGGCACACCACACCATTCGGATGCTTTTGATATTCTTCATAAGATGGGGCCGGTATACCAAGGCTTGAACCTGCAATACTGATTACACACCTTCGTTCTCCTCTTGGCGTGCCGCTACATGTGACTCTACTACCTTGTGGAGTTCAACGTATGGCCCACATTGCCTCATTGACCTTGCGTTCCACTACATACTGCCCACCCAAGCCTATACTTTGTTTTGGGGTTTGTGATATCCCTTGTTGTGCAAAGTTGATCTTACAGGATCTTCCACACTTCTTGCGATCTTTGGTGACCGAGTTGTACTCAGGCCTATGTGATGCATCATCTTCCACATTGATGCTGGGGGAAATCGTAGCATAACCTAATCAACCCAAGGCCAACAAAATTATCAATCCTAGGATCGACAACCCGGCTAGGACATGGAAGCACGAGCATCGGATGTATGGAATGAGAGGATTCAAGAGTATGCTCATCTAATGCAATAGAGATTAGCCATGAATCACTAACTCTAAAAACATCATCAATCAAGCATCTACTACACACATTAAGCCCACCAAAGTACAACTTATTATAGACTAGAATCCCAAAGCACACTAATGACAAGCACACACTAGCTGCATTGGTATTGGCCTCTCCAATCACCACATGCTAATCAAGGCACTTCATCAAAAGCTACACGCACAAGGTGAATGGTGCTCGAGTTTCATAAAACCCATCCACACACAAGAAAACAATAGGGCACATACACTAATTACAAGATTAAGAACCAACTTAATAAACCTAATTATAGATGTTAAATGTCACAAATGGAATTCTCATAGAAGGATAGGAGTGGTTAATAAGTAATAATTCATCACCACACTCAAATCTAGAATAATAAGAACGGTGAAACTACCTCATGACATAATGGAATAGAAGAATTAAGACTAATGAGAAAGTAGGGATTAGATAAATAATAGCTTCTCTAGCTATAATGGATTAGCACTAGCCTCTTAAGCATGGGCATTAAGCTCAAGGCTAGGCCATCCATAGAATGAACACTCAAGAGAGAGAAAGAGAGCTCTCAAAAATGGATACTCGAGAATGAAGCTTCCTTGTATAAAGGCTTCCTTATAAAGGCTTGCAACACAATCCCTTCTACTATGGGTTTAAGTTTGAGCCCTCTAGCTAGAATATACAACTTTGGAACTCCCAATGAGCCCAAGACCTTATACACATGTGGATAGGAAATGTTATGCACAACCATAGCATAATCGATGTAGCCTCTGCTAGCTGCTACTAATAATTGATAACCTCATTTGGATTGTGCTTTTTCCTTCATGTCTCCTTATCTCCTATCAATGGAGTTGGTTGTTTATACATTGAAGTGCCCTCAATAGCCTCGTTCGCTGCTCTTATTACTTGATTGGGATGTTTTTCATGGCGTTCCGCACGCTTTTGTATCGATGGACCCTTCCCAATGTGTTTTACATGATTGTATGAACTGGCCTTTGGGCTCTGTAAGATGTAATTTGCAAGGTCGGTTGTACATGCTTCAGATACTGAAATGCGTTTATGAAAACCCTCCCCGGCTAGCCAGTTTCCATGCTTGCTCTTTGCAAGGTTTGTGTGTGGAGTGTTTGGTCCATCAGATCTTCTTTCTACGCATGTCATAATGCCACCCCAATGTGCAATACGAATTTCCCACCAATTAAGCTATGAATCCATGTATGGAATGTTACAGTCTATGTAATGACCGTTACACCACCATTGGTGGATTAGACGAGCCTTTGCTGCTGCAGCCTCTTTTGTTGGTGTTTGCCTCCACTTCTCACACATTTCTTTGTGTATGTGTTGAGAAGCTTGCACCACATGCTTCATTGTGTGTTCATTCAAGCTTTGCTTCTAATGGAAAAGACAAGAATGCTCTCGACCACTCATTGTATTGGTCTTGTCGCCACCATTGAAAACAATTCGAACTACATTCCAATTTGCTTGAGCTTCATCTGCCATGAAGACAAAGAAATTAGCTCGGTCACACCCACATGATTGCATCACATCATTGAGGCACTCCCAAAACAGACATTGTGTTTCCATGTCTTCCTGTTTCATTTCACAAGTTGCAATAGTCAAAAGATCCTACATGTTGTAAACAAATTGTTAGAGAGAGAGTCAAAGGCAACCCACAATGTTGTCAAGGTGCACCATGTACCTTGGATCATAGACATGACAGGCCATAGTCACCCAATCATTAACATGTCTAGTGTGATCAAACTGGATCAACGCACATCGAAGATCGCCATCCATGTCTTGTCTCATTCGGTTCACCAGGTCCACACCGGATGCTGGACCAATTGTGGACATTTTGAAGACATAACATTTCTCCCCCTTAGTACCTTGACCAGGAAACCTGCTTCCATCAAAAAAGTCAAATGTGCAATCTCGCTTCAACTTTAGGAGTGCATCAATGCCAAAAGATTCTTTGTCAACCCCTCTTCACAAAAACTATATATTGACCTTCGAAACCTAACAAGGTTCATAGTGTTCAGAGAAAAAATAATTTAGCATAGAGTTTTGCATTGAAATAAGAATCTAGGAAGTGCACATACCACTTGTCTTGCACCAATGGCCCCAACTCCTCAATGATTGCAAATAGCTATGGCTCGCCTAAAATTCCTTTGCTGGTGTTGTTGTGAAGAAGTGTTGTACTTATAATTTCTTTTGCCAAACACATTTGAACCTTCCAGGCTCCTGCATGTGGGTCAAAAGCCCAAATCCTTTGCACCATCACCTTGGTGTTGTCTGTTAGTGTTTTGGATGTGTTGCTGCACACATTATGTCTATGTGTGCTACGATGAATCATGATTCTGGTGGCAGTCTCATCGGATGGCATGACATAGTATACTACACAATCACATGTTGCAATACAAAAAGAAATTGCCTTGCAAAAGTGGCATTTCAGGCTCTTATACCCAATCTTGCAATATTGTCTGGGTGTAGTTTCCTTTTGTATGTACCTGTTGAAACGAATTATATTGGGAATATGATAATCAGCCAAGCAGGCACATTGTTCATTCATGCGCTTCAAAGATCCTATACAATGACTAACATGCACTACACCTGGGAAAACTATATTGGAAGTTTGTGGCTTCGACCACAAATGAGGATCATACTTATGCTCCATTGCATCCATATGGTGCAACCTCCCCATGGTAGGTGGAAATTCTAAAACAATATCACCATTTTAAGCCCTTGGAATCTCTATAACTTGTTCCACTTGTTGTATTTGCATTAAAAGCTTTGTCAGTGTGCCCTTCTTTTCGGCCTACAAAGGTTTTTGTCTTGTACTCCTTTTGAAGCTATTTGGAAGCAAAACTCGAGGTGGGGTGCAAAGATCTACTAACTCTTTCTGAGCAAAGCGCACCTCTGACAGACTATCCACAATGGCAATGGGAGTCGTGCTAGGTGCGCTTGCATAGTGTGCTCGATGGGACACGTTGAATTTTTATTTACATGAATATTGTTCATCTAGTACATAGATGAATTCACCCAAATTGTTGAGCGTCCTTTCAAGAGGCAAATTCGTCTCAATATCACCAACTTTGATCACTGCATCTAAAGTTGTAAACTGCATTAGAGAAATTATTTCTAAAAGAAATGATTCAGATATTATAAATTTATCATTGTAAAAAGGATCAGAAAGCTCTTTATGAAGGAAAAATAAAGGGCAAGCCATAATAATAAGTTAAACAAATAATTAAGCATAAGATCACATTATATAAACTAACAAATTGTTTATATACTCACATCTAATAATATAGCCGTTGTAAATTTAAATTTAATAATATTTTAATAATTTAATAAATTTATTTAAAAACAATATTAAAAATATATAATTTTAAAAAACATTGTTTTTAAAAATTATACATAATATAATTTTTGTGTGCGACTCTGTGCGCGCGCGAATATGTGTGTGTGACAAGCATACACATTCGGTGTGAGGTGTGTGTATGTGGGGGAGAGGGGGGGTGGCATGCATGGACCACACCATTGCCAAAAATGTGGCGTGTTGCCGCTTCCCAATGTGCCAAGGGCTGATGGCAGCGTGTGTTTGTGTGGTAGAGGGGGCGGCGTGTTGGCACCCGGTTGTGTGGACCCGGGGGTGGAGCGGGGGGGTGTGTGGGAGGCCTAGGGGGACGCCCGATGTGGAGCGGGGGGGTGTGGGTAGGGGGGAAGGCAGCATGCCGAGGCCACACGCTACCACGTAGCGACGTGTGTCCCCGCGTGGCCAAGGGTCTTATGGCGGTGCATAGCCCAAGGTCCATGCGTCACCCAGTGGCATACCATGTGTCCACAGAGAGGCCACACACGCTGCCTCATAGCAGTGTGGTTTTCCACGTGTATCTTTGTCAGTCTCCACATTGGCCACGTGGTCTATCACGTCGACGGCCTCGTGGCCAGGTGCCATGCCACGTGTACTATCGCAGGGTGACAATACACATGGCATCTTTTTGGTGCCACGTGTTATGCCATGTGTACTATCGCCCAGCGACAGTACATGTGACATGCCACCTTGTCATAGTGCTGCTAACGTGGCAGACGATGTGGCTAGCGTGGCATGCCACATGTACCGTCGAGTGTTGACGGTACACGTGGCAAACCACGTGGCCACGAGGCAACATACGTGGTCGCTCCTTGGCCACGTGGTCTACCAGTGGGCAATGTGTGGCCCTTGGGCTACGCGCCGGTCAGTGACCCTTGGCGCATGGGGAGCATGTCCCCATGCACCAAGTGTTGGGGCCACGTGGGGACACATGCTACGGCGTGGCAGCTGTGGCCCTTACCCACCCCACGCACGCACACACGCACTAAGATGTGTGTGTGTGTGTTGTCGCACATACACACTCCAGCATGGGGTGTGTGTGTGTTGTCACACACACACACCCTAGTGTATGTGTTGAATCACACCCACCCTATGGGTGTGTGTATGTGTGTGTGGACGCACATCCACCATAAACATATACATACACAATCACCACACACACACCACGTGTCCACCACACATACTAACACAGACACGCGCACCCACCTCCCACACAAACACATATCTCGAATATTAAAAAATAATTTATTTATTTTTTAATTTGAAAACTTTATAAAGAGCTTTAAAAGCTCTTTTTCATATCATTCTCAACTCTTAGCTCTTCATATTTCTCCTCATCTATACTTTCATATCTTACAATAATTTCTTTGTCAAGCTTTTCTTTGATCCCAATTTCTTTCTCTCAAGCTCTTAACTTCAATTTCTTATAAGCCATACCTTTATCCGTTTTCTCTAATTCTTTAGCTAAACCATGAGAACAAGAAATCAATCCAGAAACAATGGTGCCATGGATTAATTTTATGTTACTACGTCGCAAGAAGTCCCTCCGTGATGCACTCAAGAGAACGAACAATCTCAAGCCTTAAGCTCTCTAGATCGGATTGTGTTCTTCGTAACGGATGTGGGTGGAACAATGCAATCAAGCGGAGAATTTAGCCATCGTGTGGAAACTGCTACCACAACAGAAGACATAGAAAATGAAGCGTTTGGAAATCTTCTGGACAAGAATATTTCTTTGGATTTGGTGGATTCTCACAAAGACCCCTATGCTGGCAAACTTCCACGCTTACCTCTATGCAGACTTCTTTCAAACCCCGCCATCCGCACGCATGATGACCATGTGGTGGGTTTGCAACTCTCCATTGCAAATAAAAGCTACTGAGGCGGTCCGGGGCGGGCAACAAGAGAGGCGACCTCTAAACACCCCTCAAGGCTCCCGTGCTGCTCAATTGGGGCTGGGGCAACCACAAGCACAACACAACAACAAACCCATAGCCAAACCCAAACAAGATAGGGGCACCACCTAGTTATGGTATGCGAACTAGGACGCAAGAGAGATTTTGGCACAACCAAGAAGATGCACCACACAACACACACAAGCAACCTCACACCAAGACACACATGAAATGGACCAGAGAGAGCTAGAGCAAAGGGAAGAGAGAGGAAAGGATCTTGCGTAATACCTTATTTGTGACTTGCAAATGGAGATGGTTCGTTATGATGCTATCGTAGAACTTGTACAAAATTCACTCAATGCTTAGTGATTGCTAATCATTGCCAAAACAGACACACACTGTCTTAGGGTGTGGGAGACCTCTCACCAGAATACCCTCTTACAATGGACACAAAACTGGCAATGAAAAACACACTAAAACACTTTCTAAAATCAAGATCAACCGATAAAAACTCAAAATACACAAGTCACCTTGAATTCACCAAACCGTATTGCACAAATGGAAGGACGAAGATTTGAACGTCGAATCACGCCTTTGATGCACCAAACCTCAATTTATTGATGATGAAGGAGCATGTACAATAGTGGTTTTGAGATTTGTGGAACTCACGCTCTCTCACTTGCAATGTGTATCTTGAAGGCTTCTCTCACACCAAGAGTGAAGCTCACAAAGTGGTTGCTACACCTAAGTCTCTCCTCACGCATAGAGTGTTGGGGTGCTATGTGAGATGTTGGAGGTTGTTTTACAAGAAGGAGAGGGGCCTATTTATAGGTTGGAGACCCCTCATTAAGATTATTGGAAATCCTAATTTACAAGCTAACAAATCAGGATTATGATTTTTTTGAATATCAAAACATTGGGAGCCTTCTTTGTCTGCTTGAGTCATGGGTGTGGGCTCAAAAGAGAGCATTATTGATGGTGAATAAGGTGAAAGTAGAGTTTTAAGGAAAAGGAGAGAGAGAGGGAGAGAGAGAGAGAGTTACTTTGTACATGTCTTGAGGTGAGGTGTCTTTTATGGTTAGGTCAATGCTAGTTTGTGTTAGTATGTTAGTGGTTAGTGTTAGTAATCACTAGAAAGTTAATGTTACATTTACAATGGGTAGAATGAGGTGGTTGGTTGAAGTAAGATGGTTGAATGAAGTGAGAAAATCCTTGTGATGGTGAAGCTTGAAGAAGTTTTGGACTTACTTGTGTAGGTTCTCAAAATGACTATCGATCTTCTTCTTTGTCTTCCCTTCTTTACGCCACCGCCGCCAAGGTTGATTATCGTGATGAAAATGGTAATTCCGTTGATGATATCTCTTGATTTGCAGAGGTTAAGCATGGTACACATGCTGAATTTATGTATATATATAAGGAGTAAGATGGAATTGTACTTTGGAGATAATAGTGAGAGGCATAGAGATGGTGTATGTACATGGAGAGCTCATATGAGAGCTATGGAAGTAAGTGGGGAGGTTAATGGTGAAGAAGGTGAGAGAAACCATTGAAGGTGCAGGTTTGAGTGAGGGATTGAGAGGAATGTGTGTGTGTGTGTGTATGTGTAGAAGTGTGGAAAGAGGTGAGAGAAGACTATGGGCTACTTGTGAGAAAAGTGGGCAAACTGGGGTCCACTCAAAAAATCATATCTCACCGCTGGTAGCTCCAAAAATCATGAAAAAATTTGAGGTGATTATTCAGAGCGTGGGTTACACTTTCTCTTTTGACCACCGCTCCAAATTCGGAGTGGAGATGGATATTAAAAATCCCACCAAAAGACCTGTTTTTTCTTCACAAAAAGTCTTCAGTGGCCCCCTCCTTTGTTGAATTTGTACAATGCATCCAAAAGTGAGCCCCTCCTTTGTCATATCATAATACAAAGCATCCAAGTTGCCCTTGACACATGCATGGAGGAGGATTATTGGTGAATAAAGAAATATATACATGGTGGGACAAGTGTATGGACTATTCATGGACTTTAGCTCAATGAGCACATGGTGTTAGAATAATGAGTAAAAATAATAATAAAAATATGGAGGAGTTATGGATATGGAAAGATATTGGAATCATATGATATGGTCCCTCCTTGAATTATTTTGGGTGAAAGAGGAAAAGGTATGCAAGTAAATAATATAATAAACGTAACCAATGAGTAGAAATCAATTTTTTGTTTTCACGAGGGTGAGAGTGAAAATGTGGGAGTGATGTGTATAAAGGAAAAATATGAGGTTAGAGTATGTACATATTGGCAAAAAATATAATTATGGTGTAAGAGGATGAAAGAAGGTGTACATAGGTTTAATAAAACACACACCTAAGTAGAAATATTTAAATAAAATACCAAAATTATTATAAAAAATCCCTATATTTAGGCCATATATACAATGAAATATTTACACACAAAGAGGCCATAATATACTTTTATTTTTTTGGCTCAACTAGCCCAGTGACTAGCTAGCTGAGGATTTTAAGAAGATATGGGAAAAGCCCCCTAACTCACACACGCCTATTTACAGTGAGATGGTAGGGATAGCCATAGTGTTTGGGTGAATTTGGTAGGGTGTGATAGCTTACTATGGCAATTATGGAAAGCCGAAAAACGGCTATCACTACCAACGAACCATGGCAAGATTTATTGTAAGTGAGCGGATTCTTGGGGATGATCATAAGCAATTCTCTCGTCGTGGTCACACTTCGAGAGACCTTGAAATGTCATATGACTTGGACGAGGAGCTTCATCTAATCCTCGAGCTTAGTCACATGGTCGAGAGGTTACACTTTGTAGTTTGTGATGGAAATCACAGATTGGAGGCATGGTTGGGGTGGATGAACAAGAACGACATCCCAATTGAGAAGGCACCAAGGTGGAGTGCATGCTTGTCGATTTTCAACCCCATGAACTTCTATTGGTTTTGGGAATGATAAACAGATAAATCCAACTGTTTTTTGCAAATATAAATGCATCTCTTTTTTTTGACAATGTGTCATACATCCGAGTGTTAAAAAGGGTCACAAGGGTTTCAAATCCTCACACCACTATGCATGATATATTCATGATAAGAAAGCTAGGGTTGGCAGACCCAACTTCACTCCTACAAAATTTTTTGAAAAGAGCACGCCTGGCAACAGAGAGGGCTTTGAACTTTAGGAGTCCAAACAAATCAAAGTGGCTAAAATTGCCAATTTTAGAGAGAGAAAGAGAGCTTCAAAAATATATATCATTTATAGGGTGGGACAAGAAGACCGCCAAAATGACACCCTCTAGAGTGCCAGAGGTTGCCTATGCACGCATTAGCCCAAAAGAGTAAGTAAATGTCATCTAAGTCTTTTGATATCTTTCTCTTTTTATTATGTCACAATGAAAAAAAAAGACTCCCTTTTCCTTTGCTAGGAAGTGCCGCTTAATTGACTTGCTTCAAGGTGGTGATGCAACCGTGAAAGAGAATGACATAGGGTTAACAGGGAAGGCATGGATCCAGTGGCTTTGATATCACGTGTTTTGGTGGAAATTGGAAAGGTGGATCAAGTGATTATGTCCTTGAACCAATTGGTTGGTGATCTAACTTGTTTCATATTATTTGCTGCAGGAAAGTGCTTGAGATGGCCGAGAAAATGAAGGGTGAGAATCAACACGTTGCCATCCAACACGAGAAGGCTGAAGAGAAGCATGGTTGCACACTCGCAGACACATTGCAGAAATACAGACAGAACCACTTTGACAAAGCCTTCAAGAAGTGGAGTGCACGGATCAAATCCACACAAGATTCTGAAGAGCAACCCAACTTTTCTTGCACAGCACGACGCATGTTGTGCAGGTTGGACATCTTCGATTGACACATTAAGCATGTTGTAGGTTACACTAATTTTGTCATGGTGGCTCAAAACATTATTTGTTGTCTTGTAGATGGTGGAGCGATGATTTAGTCTTTCCCATTATCGAGCACCCCAGTGATGCATGGTGCAAGTCGGAGAGAGAGTAGACAGGCTTATATGCGGACGTGGATAGATGACTTGCGGCCAAAGGAAACGTGGCTCAAGTGTCCTTGGTGGTTGGATTACCCAAACAAGGAGTACCGACACAAAGCCTTCAAGAAGTGGAGTCCATGGATCAAATCCACACAAGATTCTGAAGAGCAACCCAACTTTGGTTGTACGACACGACGCATGTTTTGAAAGCTGAACATCTTTGATTGACACATTAAGCATGTTGTAGGTTACACTAATTTTGTCATGGTGGCTCAAAACATTATTTGTTTTCTTGTGGATGGTGGAGCGATGATTTAGTCTTTCCCATTGTCGAGCACTCCAGTGATGCATGGTGCAGGTCGGAGAGAGAGTAGACAGTCTTATATGCGGACGTGGATAGATGACTTGCAGCCAAAGGGAACATGGCTCAAGTGTCCTTGGTGGTTGGATTACCCGAACAAGGAGTACCGACACAAAGCCTTCAAGAAGTGGAGTGCACGGATCAAATCCACACAAGATTCTGAAGAGCAACCCAACTTTGCTAGCACGGCACGACGCATGTTGTGCAGGTTGGACATCTTCGATTGACACATTAAGCATGTTGTAGGTTACACTAATTTTTTCATGGTGGCTCAAAACATTATTTGTTCTCTTGTAGATGGTGGAGCGATGATTTAGTCTTTCCCATTGTCGAGCACCCCAGTGATGCATGGTGCAGGTCGGAGAGAGAGTAGACAGGCTTATATGCGGACGTGGATAGATGACTTGCGGCCAAAGGTAACGTGGCTCAAGTGTCGTTGGTGGACGTTGGATTACCCGAACAAGGAGTACCGACCTGAAGAGGAAGTACTTATGTAGATTTTTCCTTTTCCATGCAATACAACATGGGCATAATAACTTTCTTTTTTTAATCACTAGTGGAGTTTACTGCTTCAGGGAAGAAAGCCATATGCATTGCACTAGAGGATGCACTCTATCTGAACACAACAAAGAAGTCGGACTCAAAGAAACCGGACTCAAAGAAACCGGCCTCAAAGAAAGACACAAAGATTGGCTCCAGATCGGCCCCGCAAGCACCCTTGTTTGATCGACAACGTGGGAAGAGAAGGAAGAGAGATCTTGCCTCGAATGATAGTGAGAGCGAGCATGTGGTTGAGGAGTATTCTATGGAAGTTAGCAATAGTGGTAAGAGCCTTGGTGCTATGAGCCACAGTGTACCAACACTTTTCTTCACTCCGAGACCAATAGAGGCACCCAGGAGTCCACCCCATGTTCACCATCACAGGACAGGGCTGCAGAGGACCTATCGGACATGGCTAGAGTGGTCGAAGAAAACCCTCCAGGCATGTGAAAATACTTAATGTTGCGTTGTTCTCTTTATCATTGCATGCTAGATATATTTGATCTTATGTTGAAAATACAGGTATGCATGTAGAGCCACGCCACCTTGCAGTGCATGCCAGTGTCAAGTGCTTGGCAAAAGCTATTCCAGATGTGTTGTGCAATGACAGGTAAGCCAGGCTTTTTTTCCTTCATAGTTATGTCCACAATTTTAGTGCTAACAAAGATTGTGCTTAGTTCTATGCAATCACTATGTAGATTCTTGGGCTCTCTAGCAAAAGGGAAAATGAATCCCAACTTGAGATTGGGTGGTGTACGTTTGATGTAAATGGCCTTTCCCTTACACACTAGGGCACATGCAGCTAGCATGGGTGGAGTTCCTTTATGGAACCAATGGGATAGCGAGCTTGTGGATGTTGCATTCCTTCTCGCAACCAAGTATCTTTTGGTTGATGGCATGGTTGTGGCGACATGTCGTGCAGAACATCTGTCCATTGTCACTTCAAAGGTAGAGGGCGCTCATTTCCAATTGTTGCATTCCTTCTCGCAACCAAGTTTCTTTCGGTTGATGGCATGGTTGTGGCGACATGTCGTGCAGATTATCTGTCCATTGTCACTTCAAAGGTAGAGGGCGCACATTTCCAATTGTTGAGGATATTGTAAATACGGCTGTCGGGAGTGTAGCTACACAACTCTTCAGGACTATGTAGAGGGGATATGTTGTTTTTGTTTTGATATTGATCCGTATCTTTGTTGTTCACATTTCAAAATATGTACGTTTTGATGTCATTTGTAGGTTGGTACTTTGTTGCTAGTCATTTTTTCACCCCCTAGAACCGTTGGGTGTCGGCTTCAAAGTAGGGATTTAAAATTCACGTAATCACTCAAAATGACAATAGAGTGAACATCTAGTTGGTAAGGTGAATCTTTTGTTAACATTAACAAAGTCATGCATTTATACTACTGGATGACTGGGCAAGAAACCAATTTTGAAAAACTCCAATTTATATGGTTGTTAACGTTAATTCACACTTTGTGATTACGTTAAGTTTTTGAGTGATCACCTAAATATTAAATGCCTGCTTCCGAGGGATGATCGGGTGGATGGAGAGATTGCAGCAAATGTACGTGGCTTCTCTACAGATGAAGACATGTTGTGGGAGAAGCTACCAAGTACAGATCCCACACAGTGGACTCTTGATCGTATGGGAAGGCCTTATCGTAGAGGTGTTGAGAGGAGTCCGGCGTTTGCTAGGTGCTAGAAACTTCTTGGATGTTTTTACTTCATGTTCCTAAAAAATTGGAGGTATAACAAATCTAAGGATTTTTGTTGTTTTGTAGGTGGCTACTAGGTACCTTCACACACATGGGAGATGCTGTGTTAGACTGTTTTGCAAGAGTGGGGACATTGGCAGCACAATCTTTATAGCTACACAGGCATTGCATCAATTGTGAGAAGGCGTTAGGAAGAGAATGGGGTCTAGGAGGGCCTCTTTATTTGACAGCTTAAGGGAGTCAAAGCTCTAGTATTAAGAAAGCAATTAAAGGACAACTTTTGAATTCAAACAGGCCAAACAACTAGTTTATTGAATTCAAATTTTCCCCCCAAAATGAAATTAAAAATCTAGTAGGCAAAACTATATCATGTAACATATCTATAGAAAGAGCTCCGCACGTAGATTATAGATCAAATGTAGGAAATATGCAAGGCCGAAAATCATACAGTGGTCCCTCCCCTTTTTGGGGGGAAAAAGTGCATCCTTGACCATTCTTACACCTCTCTTACACATCCACCATTCTTGCACACATGGCATGCACCTATTCGTCAAAATGTTAATCACCTCCATAATCTCATGGAAAATAAAGAGGCCCTCCTAGACCTCATCCTCTTCCTAATGATTGGTTAGTTTTTAGTGCTTGTCTAGCGCCTACCTTCCAATTTAGGCTCAACATTGATGTTTCATAGGAGTGACAAAGTTCATGTAACTGAGCATCCAAAGCAGGTGACAGGGCAGATTCATATGTTGGAGCCACCTTTGTTGACACCACTCAGCACAATCGGGGGGGACAATAGCAGCTCCACATACTACTTTCACGGCCCCAGTGCTAGCATGGCATGCAATTGGACCATCCATTGGTGCATTCACTGCCTCCACATCTAAGGCCTCGCCCGGAGTTGATCCATTGCCTCTTTCACTACCATTTGGAGGAGTTCCCCCACCATTTGGTGCATTGCCCCCATTGGCACAACCTTTGTTTCCTCCAAGAGCATATGGCCCCCCACCGCCCTTCTTTCATCCACTTCACCCATGATGTATATCCCCCCCCTCCCATGTATTTACTTTTGATGCAATGGAACACATAGATTTGGGGTTTGCTATATCAAATAGAGCATAATTGTGTGTAAGGAACTTCTCTTTGTCTTATCAATAGTGTATTGAATGCATCCATGGTGGTAAATCATGTTTTTGTTTGAATGTAAGTTGGCACCGAACGTGCAATCTTCAATGTTATATTTTAGTTGAAAAGAGAGAGAGAGAGAGAGAGAGAGAGAGAGAGAGAGAGAGAGAGAGAGAAACCAAAAAATAAAAAGGGAGAGAGAGAGGGAGAGAGTGAGAGAGATACAGGAACCAAAAAATAAAAAGGGATAGAGAGAGAGAGAGAGAGAGAGAGGTAGCTAAAGGATCTTTTGGGAATCCGCTTGCGGATTCTTCAAAAGCGCTCTCCAAAAATTGCTCGCCTGAAAATTGCACCCCTCTAGCTCCTACAACCTCGACTCCTCCAAGCGAAGCCACCCGGCCAAGCTACTCTTGCTAGTGCTACTATAAGTGGTGCACAGTTATCAGGACCCATGGCTCGCCAATCCATATGGCTCTACAAGGATCGGTGGTCTCATCCGTCCTCCTCGTAATCAATGCACATCCCTGTCATCTCACACTCTCATACTTTCTTATCGTTATCATTTATGATGAGTACTTAAATATGCCCCCCTTTTGCCACACTCGTTCCTCGATAACCGTCAAGGTTGGGAGTCGAGGGACGTGAAGTGTGCATCGTCCATCAACACGACTTTCTTGCACGAAATCCAATGTTGCAGTCGTCAGATTTGCAACACATTAGCACCACGCAGAATCCACAGGTTGTGCCCACAATCAGGTACTCATAGGTTAGCAGTCGGAATGGGGTTGAGTTGGTGACACCTCAGTAGTCGCAATAATGTGTGCATTTGTTCTCGCCAAACTCCTGTAATTTCTCGTCAATGCACATTGCAACTCCTGCAAATTTTTGCATATGACAGCCCCTGTCGACTCTTGACGGTCGAGAAAGGACACTCAGTGTCCTTTAGGCTTTCTCTCTAAATACAGATCCTGCCATGGCTCGCGGCCTCCCTGGTGCTTGGCATGGGGTTGCCAGTTTTCCAAGGAAAGGACATTGAGTGTCCTTTTCCTACACCATAACTACTTGTGTAGTACTAATCATGTGCTTTTTTCCCTCAAGAGGTTGTCTCATAAAATGCTCGCTCGCTTTTCTCAAAACTTGTCAGTTAGATCTATGTGGTCCCTCATGGTTGTTTCTATAGGATCCGAAAATCTTTCATCTCTGTCTCTCTCTCTCTCTCTCTCTCTCTCTCTCATTGTTCCTATGCCATAATGCTTGAAAAAAAAAAACTTTCCCAGAAACTTGGCAAACCTACATATGAGAAATGGTTGAGGTAAATTGAGTAAATTTGAAGTTTTTTACATTAAAGTAGACTAAATTTTGTAAGTTTTTTTTCACTTTTAAAATTAAAATTCGGTGGTAAATTCAGCGTGCAGAAACCGCGACGGCAAACGAAAATCGAGTCGATGGGGCGGCGTAGCGTGATAGCATGGATGGTGGCAGCGTGGTGCGTGGCACTTCTGTTGATCATGGGGGCTGCGCAGGGGGTGCAGGCCTCATCTCGACAGCTACTACCAGTGCAGGCCCAAACCGGCCCTCCCAGTCCTCCTCCTCCGGCTCCTGCAGCTTCGACTCCTCGGCCTCCAAGCAGAGCCACCGAGCCTAACTACTCCTCCACCTGGCCTAACTACTCCTGGTGGCGCTACTCCAACTAGTCCAGTTACGTGCAGTTAGAAAGGTGGTGATTAATTTTGTCCAACTTTTCCCTGATCATTTCGCACGCATTCCTAACCTCTGACTAATGCCCTATTTTTTTCAATTGATTTCAGTTGGTACCCGCTACTGGGTTCGTTGTAAAAGTCATTTTGAAGAGAAATATTGAGAAGGCAAAAATATGAAAGTGTACTCTCTTTGTTGTTTTTGGTGGAATAAGATATGAAGGTTTTGTGTGTCTCTCTCTATAACTCAAAATAAGGCTCTCTCTCTCTCTCTCTCTCTCTCTCTCTCTCTCTCATACACACACACACACAATATAAGAGGGTGAGAGTTGGGAGGATTTCAAAATTTCAATTAAGGCAACAAAAACTAGGTAGGCCTTGTGATGTTATCACTGTTTACAGTGATTTTGAGTTTGCAAATTTTGTGTCCCATGGTGACCACATTAATCCCAAGCATACCTTTGCCTTTGTAGCTTCATGAAAGGGTACGCACATACGGCTAAACTCTCCCTGCAGCGGTAAGAATGATGATATGGCAAGAATCTTCACCCTCTTGTGGCAAACCAATCAAAGTAGGGTTTGGCACGTAGCTAGCCGCTATGGCCCACCATTATCGCTTAGAAGCAAAGGGAGGAGAGAGTGTTTCGATGGAGAATACACAGCTTGGGTGCTTGTGTGCACGAAGAGGGCTTGTGTATCAATATCGACAATTCCTTTCAAGCTAAATTTGCACTTGTATTTATTATTTCATGATCTCATTTACATAACCCTTTTTCCTTATAAAAAGACTATTAAGTGGTATATTTTTCTAAGTATAGAAGCTCATTTTCCCATTGCTTAACTCCTTCTTTTCTTAATGTAATGAAGTGGCCAATGGCCTGTGACTATACAAATCTAACTAGTGTGATTTACCTTTGTTTTCTTGCAAACTAGCCTTACCAAAGAATGACTCATGGTATGAATTCTTGTAGATTATGATAATTTTACTTGTTATTACTTTGCTCACAATTCCAATTCCTAGGTAACAAGAAGGATAGAGAGCTCAAAGTCATGTGTCTAGCTACTCATATATATCGGCGGATTGCTATTCACCTGGTGAGGCGGTCCGGGGCGGGCAACAAGAGAGGCGACCTCTAAACACCCCTCAAGGCTCCCGTGCTGCTCAATTGGGGCTGGGGCAACCACAAGCACAACACAACAACAAACCCACAGCCAAACCCAAACAAGATAGGGGCACCACTTAGTTATGGTATGCGAACTAGGACGCAAGAGAGATTTTGGCACAACCAAGAAGATGCACCACACAACACACACAAGTAACCTCACACCAAGACACACATGAAATGGACCAGAGAGAGCTAGAGCAAACGGAAGAGAGAGAGGAAAGGATCTTGCGTAATACCTTATTTGTGACTTGCAAATGGAGATGGTTCGTTATGATGCTATCGTAGAACTTGTACAAAACTCACTCAATGCTTAGTGATTGCTAATCATTGCCAAAACACACACACACACTGTCTTAGGGTGTGGGAGACCTCTCACCAGAATACCCTCTTACAATGGACACAAAACTGGCAATGAAAAACACACTAAAACACTTTCTAAAATCAAGATCAACCGATAAAAACTCAAAATACACAAGTCACCTTGAATTCACCAAACCGTATTACACAAATGGAAGGACGAAGATTTGAACGTCGAATCACGCCTTTGATGCACCAAACCTCGATTTATTGATGATGAAGGAGCATGTACAATAGTGGTTTTGAGATTTGTGGAACTCACGCTCTCTCACTTGCAATGTGTAGCTTGAAGGCTTCTCTCACACCAAGAGTGAAGCTCACAAGTGGTTGCTACACCTAAGTCTCTCCTCACGCATAGAGTGTTGGGGTGCTATGTGAGATGTTGTAGGTTGTTTTACAAGAAGGAGCGGGGTCTATTTATAGGTTGGAGACCCCTCATAAAGATTATTGGAAATCCTAATTTACAAGCTAATAAATCAGGATTATGATTTTTTTGAATATCAAAACATTGCGGGCCTTCTTTGTCTGCTTGAGTCATGGGTGTGGGCTCAAAAGAGAGCATTATTGATGGTAGATAAGGTGAAAGTAAGTAAGGGGAGAGAGAGAGAGAGAGAGAGAGAGAGAGAGAGAGAGAGAGAGTTACTTTGTACATGTCTTGAGGTGAGGTGTCTTTTATGGTTAGGTCAATGCTATTTTGTGTTAGTATGTTAGTCGTTAGTAACCACTAGAAAGTTAATGTTACATTTACAATGGGTAGAGTGAGTTGATTTGATGAAGGAAGAGGGGTGAATTAAAAGAGAATCATTGAAATGGTGAAGCTTTGAAGAAGCTTGAACTCACCCTTGTGTAGATTGTGGAAAAAATGACCATTGGTCTTCTTCTTCTTCTTCGCTTCTTTACGCCGCCGCCACGGTTGATCACCACGATGAAAAGAGGATTTGTTGATGAAAAATCCTCAATTTGCAGAAGTTATCATGGTTAAGATGCTGAATTTTAGATATTTTTAGGAGAGGTAAATGAAATTGTAACATAGAAGCAATAGAGAGAGACATGGAGAGGGTGTATGTATGTAGAGGTTCATAAAAGAACTATAGGGATGAGAGAGAAGGGTAATGGTGAAGAGGGTGGGAGAAGCCATGGAAATTGCAGGTTTGAGTGAGGGAAGGAGAGGGAGGGATGTGTAAGAGTGAGTAGGTGTGTGGAAGGGTGAGAGAAGACTAAGGGCTACTTGTGAGAAAAGTGGGCAGACTGGGGTCCACTCAAAAAATCATAGCTAACCGCTGGTAGCTCCAAAAATCATGAAAAAATTTGAGGTGATTATTCAGAGCGTGGGCTACATTTTCTTTTTTGACCACTGCTCCAAATTCCGAGTGGAGATAGGTGCCAAAATTCTCACCAAAAAGCTTATTTTTTATGCCTGCAAAAGTCTTTTAGTGGCCCCCTCCTTTGTTGAATTTGTACAATGCATCCAAGAGTGAGCCCCTCCTTTGTCATATTATAATACAAAGCATTCAAGTTGCCCTTGACCCATGCATGGAGGAGGATTATTGGTGAAATAAGAAATATATACATGGTGGGACTAGTGTATGGACTATTCATGGACTTTAGCTCAATGAGCACATGGTGTTAGAATAATGAGTAAAAATAATAATAAAAATATGGAGGAGTTATGGATATGGAAAGATATTGGAATCATATGATATGGTCCCTCCTTGAATTATTTTGGGTGAAAGAGGAAAAGGTATGCAAGTAAATAATATAATAAAAGTAACCAATGAGTAGAAATCAATTTTTTGTTTTCACGAGGGTGAGGGTGAAAATGTGGGAGTGATTTGTATAAAGGAAAAATATGAGGTTAGAGTATGTACATATTGGCAAAAAATATAATTATGGTGTAAGAGGATGAAAGAAGGTGTACATAGGTTTAATAAAACACACACCTAAGTAGAAATATTTAAATAAATATCAAAATAATTATAAAAATCTCTATATTTAGGCCACTTATATAATAAAATATTTACACACAAATGGGACATAATATACTTTTATTTTTTTATTTTTTTTATTTTTTTTGGCTCACCTAGCCCAATGACTAGCTAGCTGAGGGTTTTTAAGAAGATATGGGAAAAGCCCCCTAACTCACACACACCTATGTACAGTGAAATGTTAGGGATAGCCATAGCGTTTGGGTGAATTTGGTAGGGTGGAGTAACTTAGTATGGAAATTATGGAGAGCCGAAAAACGGCTATCAATAGCCCTCCCCCCAGGATGATGGTATATTTATGTATCATCATAGAGCATCTTTTCCAAAGAGAGTGCTTCAGAGTCCTTGACGAGATCTTCATTGTTTGGCCCCTCAGAATTTTGGCTGGAGTTACACTCATACTTCATGTAACATTACTTACATGAGACAGCGGCTTTTGGACAGATCTTTGGTAGATCCTTTGGTAGAAGGCGACTCAAATAGGGCTTCAAGCGATACCCGTTTACCTTCCTGGAGTGCTCTTTACCATTCAAGTCCATAAGCTGATAGTAACTAGAATTGAAAGCCTTCTTGACTATGTATGGCCCTTGCCATCTAGTTTCAAACTTGGCATCAAAACGATTTTCAAGTCGATTGTCATACCTTAGCACAAGCTCTCCTTCCTTGATGCCTTTGTCCTTCAGTTTCTTGTCGTGTGTTTCTTTCGCTTGTGTGGCTTTCCTCTTGTAGCACTCGTATGCTGCTTCTCTTTTCCACTCAAGCTCCACTAACGTAAGAAGTCGATCCATCCATACCTCTTGATCATCTTGTGCTCCCTTGCCATGAAGTCGCATTGTTGGAATGTTGAGCTCGATAGGCTGCAAAGCCTCTTGACCATAGACCAAGTGAAATGGTGTGAACTCCGTGGCTTCCCTATATGTGGTTCGATATGCCCACAAGGCACCATCCAAGAAGTCATCCCATAATTTTGTCTTGTTTTGCACCATCTTTCTAATGATTCCTGCAATGACACCATTAGCCCTCTCTACCAAACCATTTGATTGAGGATACTAGGGTGTGCTATGCCGATGTAGAATGTGAAGCTCATTACAAACTTCTGTGAGCAAGCCCTTCCAAAATCCTGGACCATTATCAGAAACGATCTCCAAAGGTGTGCCAAATCTGCAACAAATGTGAGTGTACACAAACTTGCCAACTGTCCTCTCATTAACTCTTGCCACACTTTGAGCTTCCACCCACCTAGTCATATAGTCTACAGCCACTAGAATGTAGAGTTTACCATTTTTTGTCCTAGGCAGAGGACCCATAGCATCAATGCCCCACTTTTCAAAGGGTCCATTTGCAAGAACTATTTGCCTCGGGCCATGCACCAACCTTCTATTTCCATTTATCTGACAATTGTGACAACTTTTACACCAATGTTGAACGTCCACATGCAAGCTTGGCCAAACATACCCTACAAGAAAAATCTTCTTCACAGTTGATTCTTGGGCAAAATGACCACCACATGCCTCTTCATGCAATCCTTTTAGAATGGCTAGAATTTCCTCGATAGTTGGTACTCTTCTGCACACTTGATCCTTCCCTTTTTGATAGAGGGAGCCTTCTAGGAAGAGATAGAAACTTGCCTTCTTCATGAGTCTCCTCTTCTGAGCCTTCGTGAAGTCTTGTGGAAACTCACCTTCCATAATGTAGCCGATAATGGGAGCCAATGACTCCAATCCCTGGTATCTCGGTTGCTTGACAGCTGCTGCCACCATGATGACCTGCACTTCTCTCTCAACACATGTAACTACTTGTTGTGCAAGTAAATCGGCATCTTCATTTTGTTTCCTCGGAATATGATATAGTTGCACTTCTTCAAACTGATTAAACATCTTACGAATGGCATGAACTTTTGTCCTTAAGCTTTCATTCTTGCATGCCCAAATGCCTAAAATCTGTTTAACAATGAGAAGTGCATCTCCCTTTACCATGAGACGTTTTATCCCTTGGCCAATGCACATCTTCAAACCATGAAGTAGTGTGTCGTATTCTGCTTCATTGTTGCTAGTTGAACCTGGTAGATTGACCTTCTCTTTTATGACCACCTCTCCACTTGGGTTGAGCAACACTAGCCCTCCCCCTGCTTTCCCTGTGGCTCGTCGAAAAGCTCCATCAAAGAACAAGGTAAAAGCATTGGGAATACTTTTTGGTGGTGGCAATGGTAGGGTCTTTACTTGAGGCACCTTAATTTCCTTCTCATGTACCCTATACGTGAGAATCCCTGCCAATTCTGCACGCACACTATCTTCTACCTTGAAAGAGTATTGAAACTCTTGCAACTCCATAATCCACTTTGAGATCCTAGTACTAAGATTCATTTGAGATGACACCCAAGGGAACAAATTTTCTGCAGTGAGAATTACAAAAGGTTTTGGTAGCAGATAGGATCTAAACTTTCTCACCGCAAACATGAGAGAAAGCATCATGAGTTCTGCTTCTGTGTAGTCTCTCTCCAAAGCATTCATGACCCTACTAGCAAAGTAGATGGGTCGCATCATTGTACTGTGGGGATCTTGTTGTAGCAACACAGCACCAATTGTTTCCCTTCCAACACTAGAGCTAACAAAGAATGTGTACTCCCAACAAGGAGGCATGAGTGTTGGTAGCTCTGACAAAATGACTTTAATGTTACAAAAATACTCTTTAATGTTACAAAAATACTCTTCAAGCTCATCAGACCATGCAAATTCTACTTGTTGTGTCAACTTTTGCAAAGGATGAAGCAACTCCGAGGCTAAGTGAATGAAGCGTGACATATACTTCACCTTCTGAATAAAAGAGATAACCTCCTTAAGACTCTTCGGTGATGGGAGCTCAATAAGAGCCTTTGCTTTTGAAGGATCCACCTCAATGCCTTTATAGGAAACCTTGTGACCGAGCAAGATTACTTCATCCTCACCTATGTGGCACTTGTCGGGGTTGAGTTGACCTCCCATGTCGTAGAGCTTCTTTAAACCTTCTTCTACCCTTTGTAGATGCAATGATTTTGAGCTATAAATGCAGAAATCATCAATGAACACCCTAATTGACTTTCCAAAGAATGCTTGAAACACCATGTTCATGAAACGTTGGAATGTTGCAGGAGCATTTGTCAGACCAAATGGCATGACTCTAAAAGCATAACAACCCCAAGGAGTGATAAAGGTTGTTTTCAATTGATCTTCCAGTGCGATACCTATTTGAAAGTAGCCTGAGTAGCCATCACACACAGTGTACTTCTCATGACCAGCTACCTCATTTAGTATCTCATCTTGAAATGGTAGGGGAAAGTGATCTCTTTTTGTTGCCTCATTGAGTGGACGGTAATCCACACACACCCTCCACTTTCTGTTTTTCTTAGGAGTGACAACAACGGGAGAGACCCACTCTGAATTCTCCAGTGGATAAATGAAACCTGCTGCTAGAAGCTTTCTTACCTCCTTGAGTAAAGCCTGCTCCTTGATGACTCCTAGCCTTCGTAGCTTCTGAGCCTTAGGTGTGGCCTCTAGCTTCAACTCAATTTTGTGTTGAACAGCAACTACTCCACGCACATCGGTGTAGTCTTTAGCAAAAAGCCTAAGAAATTTCCTTAGCACACATTTGAACTCCTCTCTTTCATCCTTTGTAAGTGTTGTAGATAGCATACCTTCTAGCATTCTTTCATCTTCCACTTTTTGGTTCTCTTGAGGACCTACCTCCTCCAAGCCTTGACAAGAGGTCTCTTGGTTGCTTGGCTTAAAACTTACCCCCATGACTTCGATGGAAGACTCCTCTTCAGTAATGCTGCTGCTACTTTCTTCTTCTGAAGTGTTATCGGTCCAACCTTCTTCCGTCTCACTTTGAGATGATTCTTCATGGAGATCCTCTTGGCGTTGCTCCTTCATGTCAAAGACAACCTTCTTATGATTGTCGTTCCTGCAAATTAGCTTTCCACTCTCCCAATCCTGCAAAGCTCGCATTTTCATTAGCCATGGTCTCCCTAGGATAAATGGGTAACCATTTCCTTTGGTAGACATGACATAGAAATCCACTGCCTTCTTAATGCCAAAGGCCTCCACAAAAACATTTTTACAAATGCCTACGCACCTAGCCTTGCTATTGTTTGCCATCTTGACCTTAATTTCAGGTGTCTCATGGATGTGCATGCCTAGTTTTTGCATGAGTCCCTCTGTCATGATACAAATTTGTGCACCCCCATCCACTAGACCTTTCCTAACCAATCTCCCTTTTATGTAACAATCTAGCACAGGTGTAATGTCCTCATTCATTTCAGGTTGTGCAATTTTTACAACAGGCACACTCTCTTTTGCCCTTCTCCTAGTGCTAACTGCCCTTGTTAAATCCCTCCTAACTTGTGGACATAATGCAAGAAATTGAGGCCATGAGATATCAGGACCCTTACCTCTCATGTCTTCCAACAGGTTGTATGGAGCCATTCCATGTCCAAGAGGAAAGTCTTGGAGGTTGATATGACGTCGAGTCCTCTTAGCTTCCTTGGTCTCCTTTGCCTTCTTTTCTCGTCCATGGTCACTTTGTGATCTAACTCCTTCTTTCTCCTTACCTTTCCCTCGGCCACGCTTAATGCCATTTGCTTCCATGTCAACCTCTCTTGAATTTTTCACCTCTACCACATGCACGTTTGGGTCTGGCAAAGGTGGAACTGCTTCCACTCCTTGTGGAGGTGGTCTTGCTCCATTTGGCCTTTGTATA